>NC_053155.1:192007329-192326329 GCF_016835505.1 Polypterus senegalus
CTAATACCAGATTCTGCTAGTAAATAACCAGTCAGGACTGGCTTGGATGTGAACTCAGAGCTCTGCAAATGTGAGGATAAACCCCACAACCTTATCACCTCTTATTCTTCATTTTTCATCATATTTTTTCCATTCTGTTAGCAATGTAATTTCTTTTAGAAAATAATAACTAAGTGATTTCACAATTTTTGCTTTTTTCATTCAAACTTTGCACTCAGAGGCGAGAGACCACTTGATAGATAATTTGAATGTGTTCCTATTCATGCTTTGAATATATGCTACAATGTAAACTAGCATTTCCTGAAAAATGTTGTTTACAAAAGCTTGAAAAGATGCAGGCGTGTAAGCCAAATGATAAAGCATTACCAAATATTCATAATGAACAGTAGCTATATTGAGTGCAGTTTTCCATTTATCCCAGTCTATTATGTGGAAAAGACTGACAACATAGTGTAAATCCAGTATTGAAAGGATTGACCTGCTCCAAAAGCAACAGTGTTAGAAAAGAGATAGCTGCTTTCTATAGTAATTTTATTCAAAGCTCTCCCATCAATGCAAGTTCAGAGAGGGCTATCATACATTTAAGCAAAGAAAAAAATCTTAGACCACAGGTGAAGACCAGAAACATAAAATTATTTTCAGAATGTTCTTGAATATGATTTTTCTGCAGGTTTTGCCTCTTAGACTGATAAAGCATATAAAATACGTCAACGTATTTGTTTAACTGTAGATTACAGTAAATGTTTCTGCATTTGATATATCTTGGACTCCTTGGCTTTAAGTTAGGATAAACAACATAAGAAGTCTGACATTTAGTCTGTCAAACCCATTTAATTTGTGAATGTTTAGTTGTTCCAATATCTCATCCAAAATCTTTTTAAACGTTGTCAAGGTCCACTTTAACTACATGACTTTGTAATTTGTTACAATTGATATAAAGCAATGCTTCCTGGCTTTTGTCATAAATGCACTTCCCCTTAATTTTCACTGGTGTCTGATTATAACCATTATTATAATTATTATGGCTCTCGCTATAATATTGAAGGAATTTATCAACAATGTTTACTGTCAGAGATAAAACAGTGAGGTTAATAGCATTAAAGATATTTCTTTATGTGTGCTTAAAATCGTGGAAACAAATAGTGGAAATGCATGCAATGAGTATAGCTTGACAGATGGAAATGAGAATATACTTTACTAAAAGTGGGTGAAAGTGAGAGCATGAGTAACATGTATGCTGTTAAACTTAACTAAGTTTTAGTGTATGAAAAAGACATGTCATTCTAAAAAAAACAAAAAAATCCCCCAACTGCTGACAGTAGGAGCAATGCTCAGCATAAGTCATGTCAATGTCCTTCTTGACACTATGCTCATAGCTGTTGCAGTCCTTGCTTTTGGTGATAGTGATACAATTTCTCCTTTGTTGCTCCGGAATCAAATAGCTTGTTTGGCAGATACCTCCAATTACATCTGTTAACAAAAGAAGGACACTTTCCTCTTAATCTTCCAGTAAGATATACTGTAAGTCTCACATATTCATTCCAAGCAGTTATTTATTCATCAGTTTTGCTTTACTATTGGTTAATATTTGAGCTGTACTTTGCAATCACATTGTGATTGTCCTGTTTTGAGAAACAGCTGACCCAAGCTGTTCTGCTTAAGTTTGCTGAGAGGTAATTTCAGATTGTCTAAGGGATAAGCAAATTATCAAAATAATGGGCCATAAGTTCATAACTGGAACAGCAAAAAAAAAAACAATAGCTTAGCCAAAACACTAAACTAGAGTCATGGAAAAGAAAGCAAAGCAAAAGTAATTTTATCTGAGAAATCTGCCAGAAGAAACACACACGCTTTGTCTTTAGAGTATCTGCAGTCTCAGATGACCACAAAGTGCACAGTGCTGACCTTAACAACATTTTGACAGTGATGTCACATACCGTGATTTTTCAGAGCAATGGCAGCAGCAACAATGGAAAACATTTTTTGACCAAATACACAGCTCTGCTGGGTACTGTGGGTGCTGCCAGGGGACGCTGTGGGAAGAAGGTGGGAGAATAAATTCTCACCTAGCTCAGAAGTCCTAATGGATCATGAGGACAGAAGCCCCGAAGTACTCCCAGGCTGATTAAAAACTTGAATTCTCCGTCTGACTCAGAAGTGCTGGCAGGTCACATGGATGGAAGAACAGAAGCACTTCTGGGTCAAGGACTATTTAAAGGACTGCAAAACATCCAGCATGTGAACCTGAGTTGGGAGGAGGTGTGGAGGATAAACAGTAGAGAGAGAGAGAATATTGTGCTTTGTGGTGCTTATTTGCCTGTTTATTGTGGATGTGATGCTTAGGACACTGTTTAGAGAAAAAAAAAGAATTAAAAATACTTCTCAGTGCTTTTACCTGTGTCCTGTGTGTCTGTCTGTTGGGTTTAAGGAACAGCAGTGCCAACTAGCGTCCATACTACGTATCTTCAAATTATGTTCCATGGGTTTTGTGGGTTGTTCCCCAAGAGGCGGGGCCACCTATCTTTTACCCTCAATGGGTTACCTTCAGCCTTGTAAAGGCTGAGAAAACAAGCAGTCCCTTAATGCTTTGTATTTTGACAATTCTACTTGGATTTTTGTTTTTGGGACTCATTTGCTACAGTTTGTTGACATTCTGTTAAGATTCTCCCAAGGTAATCTTTAGAGGCTAGTCAATTTTGTATTACTTAAAGAGGCTTCTATTAAATACATCTTAAAACAAATACCTTTTTTGGTATTCACAAAAATAGACATTGTGTTCTCTGTATTATAAAGTACTAGAAAACACACGGACCTCTGGTTCTCCCAAGATTAAGCTTACAGCTGCAACAGTTCGCAAGTAAGAGCAGGTTGATGCACAGCAGATTTAAATTTAAAGAACTAAATGGTTAATGTAGTTTATTTTTGTTCATCATATTTATCTCTGGAAGTTAAAAATTGTCTCTTCACAGGTATCTGCTCTGCAATGTCGATGGTTAAACATCCGCCAAAAACTGGAGGCCTTTTGAAATACAAACACAGCTTCTAAGTTACATTGGTATGCTTCTATGTGTGATACATCAGACTGGCTCTGTGGCAGCTCACTACTCTTGCTTGCACCTGGACTGTTACACCTACACCCGGCAGGGCTGGAGAGCAAGGTGTATGATGATCAGGATTGGTTTGAAGATCATTCCATCTAGGACTATTACATAATCAATAGAAAAAGTATTGAGGTGGCTCTGGATGAAAACAAAATGTCCTTGGGGATCTTCTAGTTAGTGCCACTTAAACACAAATCTGCCATGACTGGGTTACCTGGGAGAACATGTCTAAGGACTGCACTATGTATTTTGATAACCCCTTAAAACAGTGCCAGGATGCGGTCGATGGTAGATTTCTTAGGTGTAAAAAGGGTTCTAGGGGTTCTCTTGGAGCGCAAATGAGAATATCTGCAGAGTCTCTTTGCAGCCTTCATTAATTTCATAAAATGTTCTACTCAGTTAATCAAGCTGCCCTGTGGGACATCTTGAGACTTCATCTATCTACTATCATTGCCAGCTTGTACACTGATAATGTGAGTGCTGTGTGCAGTGGAGGCAGAACCTCTGTGTTTTTCCCAGTTGAATCTGTGGTTCATCAGGGGTGTGTTCCTACTCCTACTCTGTTCAGTGCTTTCATGGACAGGGTGTTGGGCAGGGTCATGGGGTCGGGTGACTCCAGGGCATCTTTTGGTGAAGAAAGATTCATTGATCTTGATGATGCTGTGATGTTTGTGGACTCAATGGAGGCACTGAGTAAGGAGTCTGAGTGTCTGAGCTTGTGAGTATCTTGGATAAAAACCAAAATCCAAGCCTTTAATAACTTCTTGGGCACGGCCATCAGCAGTGTGTCTGTCTGTGGAGAGAATGACAACCTCGTTAAAGAGTTTACTTACCTCAGCAGCAATATTCATGTCTGCGGTGACTCCTCCTATGAAGTCTGTACATGGATTGGGAGAGTATGTGGGGGTCATGAGGTCGCTGGAAAGGCGTGTGTGGCACTCCTGATATCTCTTCAAAAGAAAAAGGTAAAAGTCTTCAGAGTCCTGGTGTGTCCTGTTTTGCTATATGGTTGCGAGACATGGACGTTATCCAGTGATCTGAGATGAAGACTGGACTTCTGAGATACCGTGTCTCTCTAAATTATCCTTGGGTACCTGTGGTTTGACTTTGTGTTGAACGCAACTTGCTTACAGAGTCCCAAATGAGGCAAATTAGCTGCACTGTGAGGGAGTGTCAGTTACAGCACTAAGGCCATGTGGCGTAATCCTCCAAAGGTGATCTGGTTTAATGGAATCCTCGAGGACCCGAGTGGCTGTAACACCTGGCTGCATCATGATGGGGGGAGACTGCACCACATGTCTGCCTGGAAGGTTGCATAACCAGGATCCCGAACGGTTTCATCAAGTGGTGGGTACGGCAATTCAGTGCATGCTCCCCAACCTGACATGACTTGACCTTAAAACAGAACAATTAAGTGAATGAGGATGGGAACACTATTTAGATGTAATCCTGGAATTGTCCTTTTAAAGGAGACACTAGGAATTATAGGATTTGATATGGTCAGAGGCAAGAAGAATTAGACAGGATCAGAATTTGGAAGCATTGGATGTCAGTTTTATTGTTGGGTTTTCAGTTTTTATTCCCTACAAATTGTTATTTGGTAGTGATTTTTAACCAAGGTCATATATATGAACAAAAATACAATTTTTTATGTATATATTTCTTAGAGTTGGATGATAGACAGACAAAGTGAGCTTGTCAGTGTTACACATTAAATGAAAGGTGAGGCCTGAATAGTAAGTTTGTGGTTTAAAGTCCATCAACCCATAGTGGGCTACAGGCAAAGAGGAATAGAAAGACATTTTCACTAAATTATTAAAATCTCTGAAAATCTCTGTATTATTTTCATTAATAGAAATAACTTTATTTCAGCAGCAGCTATTTTCATGTGATATATAATATAACTAGCCAACCCACGCCGCATAATTATGTATTGATGGGTGAACACTTCCTGAAAGACGCAGTTGTCCAAATGGGGTGGGTTTGAGGATATAATTGTAACAGAATTAAAAGATGGAACTTTGAAGAGAGCAACATACAATTGTCCGCGACCGAAAAGTAGAGGACCGTCGTCGCGCTCCCACCTTCCAGAGCGAGGGACAGGGCTGGACGGCGTCCCTCTAAGACAGGGGTGCCCAATGCGTCGATCGCGATCGACCGGTAAATCGCCAAGGTAGTGCAGGTCAATCGCGTTGCATTCAAAAAAAAATTTTTTTTAACGTTAGTCATATACGATATATGATAAACGTTAGCATATATCCTCCCTATGCCGTTTGCCACTTGATTGACAAACAGGGCGGCCAGTCTGAGATCTCTTTTCTTGTAACACACTGGTCATCTCGCACACACAATCAAACGCACGAGCTACTGCAAAACTCCGGCTGTGATCTAGTTAGCCTTCCAATTTATATCGACTAAAGAAGGGATTTAAAAAAATTGTTTGGGGAGGGTATGGGCTGGATGTGGAATTGGAATGTCACAATCGAAGTGCGTTTGTCTGATCTGTCAATCTATCATTGCTATTCCAAAGAAGGAAAATGTGGAAAGGCACTTTGGAATTGTTCACAAAAAGCGATCTGTGAAAGACAAAGGAGAGGGAACTAAAATCGCTGGTAATCGGACAGACGTCATTTTTCACTCGGCTGAATTCAAAAGCTCCTTGACTGCATCATTTGGCTTTACTTATTTATGAGAGTCAAATACTGCAGTGACCATAAATGTATTGAATTGTTATTGTGCCATAAAGATTATTCAGTTATGCAAGGTACGACAACATACATTTTATGTATAAAGTATACTCAGTATATTTCATATATATATATATATATATATATATATATATATATATATATATATATATATATATATATATATATATATATACATATATATATATATATATATATATATATATATATATATATATATATATATATATATATATATATATATATATATATGTATATAATCATTTTTAATGTAGGTAGATCATTTCAACCTGGTCATTTTAAAAGTAGCTCGCAAGCCGAAAAATTGTGGGCACCCCTGGTCTAAGACGTTGGACGTCGACCGCTCGGGGGTCACGTAACTATTTAGCAGGAGGGAGTCTTGCTCGTTATCGGAAACTAACCAGACAAATCGCTCCACCAACTAAGAACGGCCATGCACCAGCACCAGCACCCACAGAATCGAGATAAAGCTATCAATCTGTCAATCCTCTCCGTGTCCAGGCCGGGTAAGGTTTCCCATGTTGAGTCAAATTAAGCTGCAGGCTCCAATCCTGGTGGTGCCCTTCTGTCAATTCCTTTAAGTTTCAGTTTTGCAACCATACTCTCTTCGGAACCCACAGACTTTGGTTTCCCGGTTGGCTGCCCGGCAGGTCATGGGAATAACGCTGCCGGATCGCCTCGCCGGTCAGCAGCATCTATGATCGGAACTATGACGGTATCTGATCGTCTTCGAACCTCCGACTGTCATTCTTGATTAATGAAAGCATTCTTGGCAAATGTTTTCACTCTCACTTGAATTGTTGGTGGGTGGGGCTCTGTCATGCGTATCACATGGTCCATCTTGCATGCCACTTTTTGCGTGCCCTGGTCGGCTGTTTAGTGAGTATCACATGGTCTGTCTTGCGTGCTGCTTCTTGCATGCCCTGGTCGGCTGCTTAGTGAATTACATATTCTTGATTAATGAAAACATTCTTGGGAAATGCTTTCGCTCTCACTCAAATTGTTGGTGGGCGGGGCTCTGTCGTGCGTATCCCATGGTCTGTCTTGCGTGCCATGGTCGGCCGGTTAGCAAATTGTTGGTGGGTGGGGCTCTGTGAGTTGGTGGGCATGGCTCTGTCTTGCGTGCGTCTTGCTTGCCATGGACAGTGAATTACATATATAGATGCTAGCAAAGCTTGTAAAAATATGAATGCAATTTTAATAGAGCTGTTTTGTTTACAAAAATATTATTGCAATTGTCCAGCAAAAAGGTTTATTAAATTTACTGTTGATGATATTCTGAATTACTTTGCACTTTATGAATTTATCTATGGTGGAGTTTGTTGTTGTTGTTTTTTCAGTTTAGTTTACAAAATGTCTTGTATTTGCATTGCTTTTCAATTTAAAAACTTAAATACAGATGTGCTAATACTCAATCCCTCTCTGCAGAATTTGTGCCCCCTAAAAACTTTGTATGTCATAGCATACACATTAAACCCAGAAGGACCTCACATCCTATTAAGAATTCTAATCTGTCATCATGGAGAACAAAGTGAAAACCGACACCTTTTTATGTTAAAAATCTGTGAAATAAAATCCTGCCTGCTTTAAACAGTTTAATTTTACATTCATCTTCCATACTTTGTGACTTATGACAGTCCGCTGGTCGATAAATCATTTACATCTTATAACTGGCTTAAACCAGAAACTGTCACTAGAAGACGTTTTCCAGTATGGTGTGTGTTAGTTCAAGGACAGGCTGCCCAAACTGACTGGTATGAGCTGACTAGTGCAACAGCTGGACCATGATTTAGATATGACAGCTGAAGTGCAACACCTGGAAAAAAAGATCAGTATGACATTACTCATACTTAAAGATATTTCTCTACCATTTTTAGCATCTGGTTAGTATTTTCTAGGGGGACATTATGAAAAATTGTGAGGAAGACTTCTGAAGGATACAATTCTCTAAAGCTATAGGTGTACAAATAGATGCATAACTGATACTTAATATAGTTCTGATGAGCTTGGTACTGCTGGCCATTACACAGTGATTATCCTAATAAGATTTAATTTGAGCAACAGAGGATTTTAATGAAATGTTACATAGACCCATTAAGATGAGGCAAAGATATAAACACAAGATGAGGGAGTATGGCATCTCTTGCCTCTTGATAATGGAGAGGCTCATGCTTAGAGTTCTGAGCTCATGTACGTACTCTGGAATTACTGTGAGAGAGGAAGACATCAAAAGATGATAAGATCACAAGCCCTAGAATGTAGTCAGACAGGCAAAGATAATAACCGGATAGACAAAAGCATAACACATGACAAGTTAAAGAGGGAAAACAAAACAATAATAAAAAGGTTTAAACAAAGTCTATATACAATTGAGAAAATGAACAAAAAATAAATAAAAATGAAACCATATTTATAACACTTAGTGCCTGCACTTGGCCTGAAAGGGAGGCAGTACAGATTAATTCTGTCAATCAGGATAGGCACTCATTTTATATGTAATCCTGGCTGCATGATTTTTAAAATGAGATGCTGGGAATTCGGGAAAGTTTTCAATTGGGAGACAGTGCAAAATAATTTGTTTGCTGGGGTTTTAAGGTTACAGACAAGCAGTACAATATAATGATATACATATGCAATTCCCTTAAATAAAACTGCCACCCAGCTAAAGCTAATGCAAACAAAGAAAGGCACAGGAAAACAACATTCAAACTATTTAAAAAGTTAGATTTCAATAAAAAAAAGACACCCCATTATTCTCTAGATTTAAATCAAGGCTTACAATCCTCTTCTTTATCACCATGCATTCTTGTTAGAGTAGATGGTGTAGCTCTTCAAAAAGCATGTGTTAAAGAGAGCTAGGAAGGGTCTGCAATTACAACAAAACTGCCGTGGTGCTAGACAGGAATCAGGCTGTAAGATACACAGATAGTTGGTGTGCTAGCAATAGTGTAATTGGCAGTTACAATAGGCCACTAGTGACATGGGGTACTTTGCCCTAATCATGGTGTATAGAGCCCAGGAACAAGTGATTTTGGATCATTAATGTAAGTGCAGGACCTTGGGAGATGATGAGAAACATATCTGGAGTTCCATGTGCCAATTCTACTAAAATATGAGGAATGTCAGACACAAAGGAGGCAGCAAAAACAATTCAAAAAAACTTGGAAAAGCTTCATAACTGGGTGAATTCTTGGAAAATGCAGTTTAATGTAGAAAAGTGCAAAGTACTACATGTGGACAAAAGGAATATCAATTCTAAATACAGTACAATATGGGATACACTGTGATAAAGTAAGCAATCTCTAAAAAAGCATTAAGTGGTTTATGTTAACACATTTTTATCAACTAACCACTGCGTACAGACAATTAAAAAGCATGACATATTTTTTTTTATTCTGGACATGCTCTGTCTCTTGGCATTTCAGAGGAATGGGACTTTGTGAAGTATGGTCTGCCTCACTGGTGAGGCAAAATGGAGTTGGGTTGGAGAAAGAGAGCATTGCTGTTTCTTGTTTATTCTTTCTACCCCAATAACCGTTAGTGCAAAAATAACAATAGGCTTCATTGCCATGACACCTGGCAATAATATGAAATCTAGGTCAAAGATATGATATGTTAAAATGTATTAATTTAACTCAAGACTACAATGACCAATCAGTGAGTTTTGTGAGCTGGAATGTCATTGGTCTTAATCATGAAATAAAATAAAAGAAATTATTCATTTACTTAACACGTTTAGATGACAAGGTAGTATTTCTACAGGAGACTCAGTTAATAAGTAAGGGCCAGTTTTTGTTGCAAATGGAGTGGATTGGCCAAATTTTTCAATTCAGCTATATAAAGAAAATTAGGTGTGCGGGAATCTTAATACACAGAACTATACCATTTGTAGAGTCAGCGTGATCCTGAAGGGCGATGCATCATGGTGATGGGCAATTATAATTAATATTAAAGTGATTCTGATAAATATTTATACACCTAATATGGATGATGGCGATTTCATCCAAAATGTATTCACTTCTATTCCTAATGTTAACACTCATAAAATTATAATGGCTGGAAACTACGATTGTATTTTAAATCCAGACCTGGATAGGTCTTCAGCTACAGTGGTAATAACATCTAATACTGCAAAAATAATTACAAAGTTTGTAATAGATCAAAAGTTATCAGACCCATAAGAGAACCATGGAGGTTCTTAAATCCTAATCTAAGAGCATATTCCTTCTTCTCACAAATTCATCATTGTTACTCAAGAATAATTAATTCTTCATAGGCAATATTTTTTTGCCCATTATCAAATCTTGTAAGTAAGACACCATTGTTATCTCTGACCATGCCCCTCTAATCATGGAGCTTAAATACTATGCCCCGCGCACTCATCTCGTACTTGGCATCTTAACCCCCTGTCATTAGCTGATGAGAACTGTACAGAATTCATATCCATGCAAATTGATTATTTTCTGGAAACAAATGCATCCCAGAGGTATCTGCAGGAATACTCTGGGAAACTCTGAAGCCGTTTTTAAGAGGACAGATTATTTCATATCTTTCTTGCAACAATAAATTAGAAACCAAGAAGGCGTCTGAATTAATCAGCAAAATTATCAAAATAGATCTAGAATACACCAGGTCTCCAAATGAAGCACTTTATAGGAAAAAACAAGTTTTGCAATCAGAATTTAACTTTTTGACTACTAAAGAAATTGAACAGCTCATCTTTAAAACACATCATTATTATGAAAATGGAGAAAAGGCTAATAAAATTTAAGCCCAACAAATCCACAAGTAGGAAGTCCGCAAGGTAATAACAGCAATTACCACAGATGGAAATAACAATTAACACAGATGGAAATAAAATCATAGACCATAGAAATGTAACCCACATATTTAGAGAGTGAATAAGTCCTTATATTCTACTCAGTTTAAAGAAGATATTGTGAAGACACAATCTAAAACCTGACAGCCTATTAAGGAGTATCTGGATAAGATATTGGAACAGCTTGGCTATTAGCTAAACAAATGAGCTTGATAGATTGAATGGTCTCCTCTCATTTGTCAAAGTTCTTTTGTCCTTATGTGTGCCATTAGGTAGAATACATATTTACCTGCAAATTACCATGATGGTCTGGTGTCCAGGGGGTTGCCTGGCCCTTTGCTAGAAGACTGTGGTTTAGAAATCCAGGGACACTTGGGGTAACTAAAGGGAGTTCTGTCAGGTTGATCCCAGGAAGAATTATTTGACTTCACCCAGAAGTATTTCCATGCAGGGGTTAAAGGGGCCCTCCTGACCACATGCCAGTGGTATTTGGTGTTGGCCTAACTAGCTTTTGTTTGGGTTTGGGGATTCAGGCCACAACATGATTACATGATTTTATCGACCAGCAAATATTGTGCCTTATTTGTTGTCTTTTCCTCTCATTGTCCTGCAGTGACTTTTTTCCTATCCACACTAGTATGTTTTGCTTAAAAATGTAGATATTTGTCCCAGTTTTCAGTTTTCAACAAAAATTAATACTTCTGAAAGCAGTGAGACTTATGAAAATGCAGGCAGTGTTTCTGTAATGACAGGTAAAAACAAAGATTTCTGAAAATTCAGACTCCATTGCGGCGACTGGTGATTTCGTGTCTCTTCTCTAATTGGACCAGCTCATTAAAATATCTCCTTCCCTGATTGGTCAATGTTTACAGAAGAAAAACAAATTCCAGCAGATGAATAAATGTTGTTTGAAATGGTGTTTGTTGTGTTTTTTACTTTTATGCCTCTAAATTGTATTTTTTGTGATTTTTAGATAGTTTGTTAAAATGACTATTCACTCTGCAAGACAGAGTCACTAATCGTATTTGTGCTAAAAATGTTTAAGCACTTTTGGTCTTATTGACATGTCATGATATAGATACTCAGACTAAAAGTATACAATGTGTGCACTCACTGAGGTAGCAGCACAATTAATTTTGGGAAATTTGATGGCATCATCAGAAAATCAGATCATGACTCTGTTCAGACTACAAGAATGCTGAAACTTCTTATATGACAGAATTCTTCTGATTGTGCGACAACCTAATGCATGTGAAATGACAGTGGATGAAGCTAAAATTTGGAGCAACTCAGAAAATTTGTCAGTGACTGCAAACCAGGCTTAAAATCATACCAAAATCACACGGTGTATGCCAGTTTTAAGATATTAATGCTGCACACATGCCCAGTATAGATGGACAAATTATGCATTATGTCATATGCATTTTAGTATGGATTAAAATACTTAAATGCTAGTGTGGACAGAGATCATTTTCATTTAAAAATGAAAATATCATAGTCTATATGTAGTGTTTGACTATGCTAATCCTCCACTCTTTTGTTAGGGGCCAAAAAACAAATAGAGACTATAATATGACCAGCATTAGAACAGAATGGTTTTTCACCAAATCACTTTAATACATTGTAGAATAATTATGGAGAAGCAGTATGCTACCACTTACTTGAATTACCATTATTAGGAGACTTACGAACCAGAAAGACTGAAAAAAACATAAAAATTAGTAAGTTACCAATTAGCACAGTGTCTATAGTATGTTGGAATAAAGTATGAGTATTCCACAAATGTGTTGTGCTATAGAAAGCATTAATTAATCTGCCCATTTTTGTACCAGGGAAATGAGGTTGCCAGGTACAAAAGCGTAACTGTTATGGAGCAAGGTAAGACTAACTTTGACAGAGATCCTCCTTGAGGGAAAAAAGGGATACACCAAACGTTCCTGTATAAGCCAGTGTGGAGGTAATATACTCTATTTGTGTGCTGTAAAGGATGTTCCAGAAGACCAGTAGACAGGTGCACCAGTTTGAGAAACAGAGAGAGGCAGGTTAGACTGAAGTATATATAATTCCTTCAGGACAATACAGGGTAGGAAACCATTGTAACAATACCTGGCCCTCAATCTAATTAGAGAGAAGCATTTCAGGGAAGTAAAACCAGAGATTGTAATATTTTTAAAATGAAAGCAAACACACAATCACAGAAATGAATGAATTGGACTTTCCTGTTCATGGAAATCAACAAACTGTTGGAAAGCTGTCTGATGATATGGTCTAGAGCTGTTAAACCTAGACATATGGGGTTTCTTTGCTGTCAGGTGCCATTTGTGGAAATTCAAGCCTAGAGGGCCTGGATCAAATGAGAACTACCCTGTCTATAGAAGCTAAGCCAAGCTATCCTATCAAACAGATCCACTTATTACCCATTTAGGAGTCAGAGAGACATCAGGGTTTTGTTTCCTTTCGATTTGTTTTCACTTTGGGTTCTCATTATGATCCTTCCTTTTTACTTATATTTTTAATAATGGCACCATTATCTGTATTTCTTGACCACTCTAGTGTTTGGCTGGTTGTGAAGCCCCTGTTACAATGGTCCCCATCTGCCATACTGCTTCAAAAAAGTTCACCTTTTGGACATATGGGCTGATTATAATGTTTAACTAAAGCTAGTGCTGAACCCTAACCATCCCCAAACTATTTATATAATATTGCCTTGATTTTTAACCTTTAATATTTTTCCTCCAAAAACTACATTTGAAATAATCTAAAATGCACCAAAAATCTAATTAGTGTATATTAACAGTTTAATGAATGAATGTTTAAAACATTTTTTAAAGTTACATTGTTTTTCTTTTCCTTCCAGTGAAAGTCTGACAAACTTTAAAAATCAATAAACAAAAAGGTATTGCTAGCTAAGCAGAGGCAAGGTACACTCCAAAACGCAGAGGTAGGCCAATTCTCCACTCCTAACATTTCACTTCAACCTCCCCTCGGCCTGCAGTCTCTGTCTTGGATTAGCGCGAATATATCTCTCCTGCATCAGAACTATGATTCTTATTAGCACGATGAGAGAAGTTGCAAAATCAATCAGAATGTTCAAGCAAATTCTAGAAAAAAGCCAGATCCAAATATGTTAAGGAGTTATTTTGTTTGCTAGTTAAGCGGATTTAAGTTGCGCTGAAAGGTTAGCATGAGAATGAGGAGGGCCCCGCCCCTTGGCCTGCTGTATCTCTCTCGGATTCGTGCAAATAAATTGGTACAGCAAGCGAACTATGATACTTAGTATGATGAGAGAAGTCGCAAAATCAACCAGAATGTTCAAGGGAATTATAGAAAAAAATCAGTTAAGTAGTTAAGTAGGGAAAATCTTGGAAGCAGGTGTCAGAATTGGCACTCCAGCCACCATAAAAAAACCTCACACTGTTCCACTACATCTGAACTAGTGTGGTGCTGAGGTATCACCCGCTGCATGGCGGCACTTAGGTCCTGAGTTGGTTTGTGCAGCAATACACTGTATCAGTGCGTGCTCCTAACCTCTCTCTCGAGATTAAGAAGAAGTTGAGACCTGGGTTCTCTTCCTGTGTCCTCCCGGCGTGGAGTTTGTATGTTCTCCCCGTGTCTGCATGGGTTTCCTCCGGGTGCTTTGGTTTCCTCCCACTGTATAAAAACATTCAGGTTAGGCACTTTGGCGATCCTAAATTTCCCTAGTGTGTGTTTGGTGTGTGAGTGTATGTGCCCATGCAGTGGGCTGGCGCCCTGCCTGGGATTTGTTCCTGCCTTGCACGCTGTGCTGGCTGGGATGGACTCAAGCAGACCCCCATGACCCTATGTTAGGATATAGCGGGTTGAACAAGGACTGACTGTGTCTTTTACTGTTAGCCTAGAAAATTAATTAAAAAGCAGACCACTATACCACAGCTCGAAAGGATTGTAACTTCCAAATAACCATTCCACATCAAAGCCAATCTAATTAATCCCCACATTCAAAATTTAAAGAATTGAATATATGCCTTCATTTTGAAGTAATACTCCAGACTAGGACACTGAATTAAATTAAAGAATAAACTCAGTAAATTCAACTTGAAAAATAACAAACTTATTTTTTAAGTGATTTGGAAAAGGATCAGTCAGTCAGTCAGTCAGTCATTTTCTAATCTGCTTAGTCCAGAATAGGGTTGGAAGAGGATGGATGAATGTAATTTAAGTACAAAAACACACTTGTTATTTTGGAGTATATCCATAAAAAATTCATGCAGGTAAGAAGAAACTCCACACAGACATAGAAAGGGTTAATTTTGAACCCAAGTCCCTGCATCTATGAGACCACAGTACTAACAACTGTCTCCTGAAGGCACAATAATTTATCTCCCACATCCCAAAGGATGTGCATATTAGCTGGACTGGTGATCTAAATTGCTCCTCTGTTGGTTATGCATTAGTATGCTCTCCAATGGACTGACTCCCACTCTAGGGTTAATTTCTACTCATTGTGTGATGCAGCCAAGATAAGTTTTGGCATAGTATTGCCAAAAAAAAATCCCTAGTACTTACCTTGGCAGAACAATAACTGCATTATTCTAATTTGTTTCAGATCTGTATGCTGAACATCTGAACAAAGGAGAAGACTGATATAAAGGGCATAAACCTTTAATCAGCACATTGGTTATCTATTTCATATAGCCCAGCGTTTTCCATGCAATACAAAGTCAAGATCTAAGATTCTATGAGCCACTTTGCTAGGCAACAATTTTTGTAAATACTGATTAGAACCTATTCATGACTTTCGGCACAATAAGATTTAACCTTTCAATGTTGTGATAATTATGGGTTCATATTTTCCTTAATTTTGTTTTGAACCTTTGTTTTAGTTTCTGGAACACTAATGCAACCATGAGCAGAAAGGTATGTGTACAAAGTAAGTTGCTACAGCAGTCTCTCATGAGGTTACTTATCAAAATATACCTGAAAGTCTACATACACTGTGGTACATGTTCAGTTAATTCATAGTTTTCAGTCACATCAATATGGATGCTGAAATGGAAACATAACAAGACCAAGAGACGGTCTGCTTGAAAGGAGAAAACAAAGGAAAACTCATGGACAGTAAAATAAGTCAAAGCACTGATAGAAAGATAAGGACCACGTAAAGTAAGCCAAAACTGCAAATCAAGAATGTACTCAAAGAAATGGGCAAGAGAATCTAAACATTAAATTTTCTTGGAATTGCCATTAGCCTCTTTTAAACTAGAGAATTAACCAGATTGGTAGTTTAAGGAAAAGACATGTTAAGAAGATGGCAAAGATCAAAAAAGGAGTCAGATAATGAATAGGCTAAAATGAAAACATTAAAGATAGAAAACAAATTTAAGAACAAAGTAAAAGTAATAATACTATCTACTCCTTGAGAAACCAAGGAGGCCAGGTTATGCACACTGCCATCGCAGGTCCCAAATTACGTGACTTGCAATGGGGGTGTCATTTCTACCAACAACATGGCAGTACAGATTGATAAGCTAAATGATTTACATGGAATTCACAGCAAACCATAATGTCCACTGCACATGAAATGTGATAAACAAATTTTATTTCACTTCCACTGAAATTTGTGCCATTGACATAAGAAGAAAGGTTTTTAGTCCTGTCTGGAAGCATTTGCATGTATTAATATTGCAGCGTCTGCCTGTCACTAAGTATTTAAATAAAGATCTGTATTAAAAAAGTAGATCACTAAGCTCATTTCCAGTCATTTATGGACATTTTTAAAGCCTCTAGATGTATTCTGGTAGCACGGTCCCCATTTCATCCATTAAAATGACAATCTTGGTGATTGCAGTTCTAAAAAACAAATCAGCGACAAAAAGAAACTTGATGCCCCACAGCACTTGGGCAGTGAATATCTTTAACCCCTTCTGCAGGTATCAAAAAATTGGAAAGGGTGGCTGCTGGGTAATGGGTGGGGGGTGTATTTCTTCCATTTAATGGGATTTCACCATTGGCAAAAAAACAGTAATATGCTCGATGGTTTTTGTTTGAAAAATACATAGCCATTCACATTTTAGAAAAATGAATTACTCTCCTCCATGAAGATGTAACAAGGGGGAAAATTAGAATTTACATTACTGTTGTGTGACAGATTACATGCATTACAGCTGCAGAAAAGAACACAAGTAGACGCAGGCTTTAGGAAGAAGTATTCCTTGTCTTCCATCCACAAAATTACACTAAACCCTTTAGAAAGTGAGGTTCACATTCACCAATTGTGAAATCATCTGTGAAATGTATTTTAGTGTCAGTATGTGAACCACAACTTCTCTTTTTCACTCATCAATAACTATACACATGCATCTGTGCTACAAAATGCTGGTACCTAAACAAAAAAAAGACCCACAACATGATGGTATGCTGATGCCGCTGTCATAATATTAAAAAACGAAAGCATGAAATATGAACAAAAATAGGAAAAATGGATACATCCATATACAAAATGGCAGAGTGAAACCTGACCATTGATGTTTAAACTTGGGCTGACTGTCTCATCACACACTAATAGTACACAGAAGTCTTCACATATCTGTGGGGGATACATTTCATACTCCCTATGGATGAGTAAAATCGTCAGATAATACCGAACCCTATATACTGTATTTATCACGCATTAGGGATGTAACTTTCCCAGCTTTTGGAGAGCAAGCAAAACTACCACAAATTTCATATTTCTCTTTTATCAATTCATGATGATTTGTTCTTGTTGTTCATTCTGGCAACTTCAGCATTCAACTTTTATCTTTCAATATTACATCAGGAATTTTGATTTTTTTCACTTAAACAAAGAGCCTAATACAACAACACCATTTATTTATGTAGCACATGTTCATATAAAAATGTAACTCAAACTGCTTTACAAGATGCCAAAGAGAAGTTACAACAGAAGAAAAACAAGTAAGATTAGGCAGTAATATTAAAGAATAAGTAACAAAAAGAAGGTAAAGTCATATGCTCAAGATGACAGAAAAAATAAATACCAGTTATGCTGGAGAAAAAAAAATTCTGCAGAGGTTCCAAGTCCAAGAAACTCCCCAGCACCCCACTGACCATTCTGCCCAACATAACTGTTCCTAAATCAAACCTCATAGTTTTCCAAACACCTTCTGTTTGGTTTAGGAGTATTATAAGCATCACTACTTTTGAGCTTTGGAGCAATATTAAGCAACATAAAAGTTACAGTGATGCCACAAGCATGGATAACATTTACTACAGATGCTATAGCGTGACTAATAGTGAGAGGTAGGGTGGCTTGATGGCTGGAGCAGGTAATGGGAAAAACAGTGAGCAACAGGATCATTCATGCTGGATGCCATTTAGCACTGTTCAGATAGGCATGTTGTGGTTAATCCAATTTTATGAAGTTTTAATTCTGGGATTTTTTAGTTTAAAATTTCAAATGTAGGTAACTGAAACTATGGTGGGAGAATTTGCAATTGAGCGGGGAACACTGTATTATCATGACAGGATTATTTATTGTGGAGTTCCCTTTTAGTTATGAATAATGTTTGGCTTCATTTGCATTACAGTTTTAACTTCTGTACCATTCTTTTAACCGTTTTCATTCCAGTTGCCATATTGTTTTGACAACGGCACTCCTATAGCTACTTCATGGCTGATGATGTAATTGCTTCTGACATCGGGTGTGTCAAATGCTATCCTATGTTATCATATCTTTGTATCAAAAATCTATTTAAAAAATTAATTAGATTATAACTTGGTTAGTTGAAAGTTTTCCAAGTCAGTGTTTGGAAAATCTTGGTTATCAACTTACCTTTTAGTTTTGTAACTTCAATTTTGGTTATAGCTTTCTTTGGCAAATGATCTTGCCTTTACAGATTTCTGACCCCTGAATCATCCCTTTTGCTCTGTCCTCGTTTACTGCTAAAAAACATTTAAACATTGTAAACATTCTCCCTGTCGCCGAGTGTTTTTTTCTCCAGTTATTTAATTTTTTCCTATTACATATGATGTTATTTGGCTATTCTAAATTGACCCTGTGACTGTGTACATGAGTGGGCTGTGCACGCCTGGTTCCCTCCTAGAGCCCAATGCTACAATGTTAAACTACACTGAGTGGGTTTAAAAATGTTATGTAAGATCTTTATACTAGAAGTAGGGTTAAGAACACACAAATCATTCAGTTAAGTTCCAATCATTTACATTATTTACAGTAACTCTAAATTGTGCAGTCTTAAATACGTGTACACTCTGCAGTGGACAATGTTGTGCCTTTTGCTAATATTTTTTGGAATCCCATTACCCTGACCAGCAAAAGAATGGATGGATGGATGGAAAGTAAAATACTGCATAGACTCCTGTCCTGAGGAACTTTGCTGTATTGTTCAGAAAATTACTGATTTGAAAGTTTAACTGTGCTTCTTCTTCACACTGTTTTAGTGCTGCTTCTTTATGAATGTGTCTGCTGTTAAGTCAAATAGCCTCTACATGTCAAAATGCCATTTACAGTTTTGCTACCACTTTGTCTATTAAACCCATAAAGAAAAAAAGAGCTTTTAGTTAAGGCAAACCACTTTCCCTTATTAAGTAATGCCTTTATAAAAAATATTTAGGTTTTTCAATTTATTGCTAAATTTTATTATTTTTGTATTCAACTGACGTTAATTCACTGTAACTTATTAAATGCTAAACACATATTTAAGTATTTTATCATTTCTTCATGCATTTTGTAACCTGCTGTATTCAGTACTGTGCTGGCTGTCCATGGCTGGGCATATCAGCACACAAGCCAACACTTAATCATATCTGTATAATTTACAATAACCAATGCACAATCACTAATGCGTGTTTTTGAGATGTGTTACAAAACCAGAGCAAGCAAGAAAAAAAACATATAACCACAGAGAAAGTATTTCTTTTTTTTTATTTTGTTTTTTTATTAATTTTATTAAAAACCATAAAAAAAGCAATCGAGTTTTTACAAAAAGAAAAATTGAGTTAAGAACAGATTGATCCCCACCCCTGAGAGAGAGAGCAAGCCAAGCCGTGTTAAAATTTAAGGCTTGTAAACATACCTAAATTAATAAATTCTCTGTGCTTTATGAACTTATTTTAAAATATTACTGATTAGATCCTGCCATGTTTTGAAAAAAGTCTGTACGGATCCTCTAACTGAGTATTTGATTTTTTCCAATTTCAAATAGTATAACACATCGGTTTCCCACTGACTTAAAAGAGGAGAGTTTGGGTTCTTCTAGTTTATCAGAATGAGTCTGCGTGCCAACAGTGTAGTGAATGCAATCACAATTTGTTTGTCTTTCTCCACTTTAAGCCCCTCTGGAAGAACCACAAGCACAGCTGTAAATGGGTTAGGAGGGATTGTGAGTCCAAGACTGTCTGAAAGGTAATTAAAAATGTTTGTCCAGAATAATGTTAATTTGGTGCAGGCCCAGAACATGTGACCCAGTGAGGCTGGGGCTTGGTTGCAGCGTTCGCAGGTTGGATCATGCCCTGGAAACATTTTGGAGAGTTTTAGTTGAGACAGATGTGCTCGATATAGAATTTTGAGTTGTATAACTGTATGCTTTGCGCATATGGATCTCGAGTGAATTCTCTGCATTGCTATTTTCCACTTCTTTTCTGATATATTAATTGAGAGATCTTTTTCCCAGTGTCCTCTTGGATCTTTGAAAGGGAGGGATTGTAAAATGATTTTATATATTGTAGAGATGGAGTCTAAGTCCTTGAGATTGAACAATATTTTTTCTAGCATGGATGAGGGTGCAAGATGAGGATAATCTGGAAGGTTCAGTTTAACAATGTTCCTGATTTGAAGATAGTGAAAGAAATGTGTAGCTGGAATGTTAAATTTGGAATGTAATTGTTCATAGGATGCAAAGACGTCTATATAAAGATCTCTAAGCAAGTTAATTCCAAATTTTTTCCAGATATTAAAAACTGCATATGTTTGTGAAGGTTGAAAGAGGTGGTTCTTTTGCAGGGGTGCGATAGATAGAAGCTTCTCCGTCTTAAAGTGCTTTCTACATTGGTTCCAGATTCTAAGTGAGTGGAGCACAATTGGGTTATTAGTGTATTGCCGATAACGTGTGTTTATTGGAGCACAGAGCAAGGAATACAAAGAAGTACTGCAGGATTTTACTTCTATTGCGGTCCAAGCCAGAGAAAGAATTTCAACTCCATAAATAAGCCAGGGTAAAAATCCCAACCTAGGTCCCAAGCACTGTAAAATACTACTGTTAATCACTGCACTTCTGTGTATCCAAAAGTACTAAAATAAAAACTCTTTGATTGACTGATACTCTGCTTCTGTAAAGTTTCTGCCTTGCTCCTGAACCAGTATTGTCCCCTTGTACCCAGAGACCTTGAATTGGGTTAAGTAGGTTAGAGAATGCTATATTATGTTAGTTGTTGGGTAACCATTACTTACTGGATTGTTCAGTAGTTAGTGTCGCAAATATAGGGCTATAGAGACATAGAGTCCATCTCTGGCCTGGGCACCTTCTTGTAAAGAATTTGTTTACTCTCCAAATGCCTATTTGCATTTTGTCCAGTTTCCTCCCAAATTATATTGGCAAGTTTGATCAATGATGGCAAACAAAATGAATTATCCTAATGAAGGCAAAATTAATGCTTTAACCAAAAACTAAAAAGAGCACCATGTGTAAGTGTGTATTAAAATACATTAATAAATCATTTCAAGTGTTTGTTGGTATGAAAAATATTCTCCTCATTTACTCTCCCCCCAAGAAAACACTGAGCAAGTGTCATGGAATTTTGTTGTTTAAACCTCACTATGTATGAACCTTATCACCTTGCTTAACTGGAGTTTCAAGTGCTGCAGGCATGTGGTGTAACAGGAAACTGTTGAGCACAGAACAATTCAATATTATAGCTGCTGGTTAATAACAGGGTGGTGCAGTGTCACAAAGGTTAGTGCTATTGTCTCAAAGCTTGCAGACATTTGGTTCTAATCCCAAATCACTCATTGTCTCAAAAAAGTATTCAGACATTCTCCCCAAGTCATTTTGAGTTCCTTAGGTAATTTAGCTTCCAACCAGATTCCAACTACATTAATTTTATAGCTCTCCAAAATTCCCATGTATTGGTGATCATGTACAAACCTATAAAGGCTGTATGGTTTGACCCATTGGCTTCAGTATTCTACAGCCATGAACTCGAATATTGATTTAATAAATAATGAAAGGATGGAAGGTTAACTAGATGTGTGTTTAGTGTTTTCTGTATGAGATACTAAACATGTTAGGAGTATGTATGCTTCCAGGGAATTGCTAAGGTACTGCATTGATGATGACGAGGGATGTCCAGAGTCTGCAGAAAACTAGGAATACTGCTTTCAGGTCTGGGGATGGGGCTCTTTACAATGTAGCCAGAGTGAACCTGAAGAGAGGAATCCGAGAGGCCAAGGAAGCATACAGAAGGAGAATAGAGGACCATCTGAGGAGCGGCAACACCAGGCATGTGTGGCAGGGTGTCCAGCACATCACCGGCTACAAATCCAGCAACTCCTTGGCCGCTGAGGGAGACGCTTCTCAGGCAGAGGAGCTGAACATCTTCTTTGCCCACTTTGGCGACACCAACAGCAGCTCCATCACAGCCACCTGTTCACAACAGCAACATACTCATGGTGGAAGAGTGTGAGGTGAGGCGGGTGATGAGGAAGTTGAACCAGAGGAAGGCTGCAGGACCTGATGGTGTGGCGGGACGGGTGTTGAAAGACTTTGCAGATCAACTGGCCAGAATCTTCACTAGGATTTTCAACCAGTCCCTGTCCCAGGCCATTGTCCCATCCTGCCTCAAGTCCTCAATCATTGTTCCGCTGCCAAAAAAATCCATCTCGAACAGTCTGAATGATTTCCGCCCAGTGGCACTCACATCTGTCATCATGAAGTGCTTTGAGAAACTGGTGCGGAGTCATATCATCGCCTGCCTGCCAGCAGATCTGGACCCACCTCACTTTGCTTACAAAGCAAAGAGATCCACGGAGGACGCTGTGGCCACAGCCTTTCATGCTGCCCTGACCCACCTGGAGCAGCAGGGGAGTTACGCCAGACTGCTCTTTGTAGACTTCAACGTCTAACAACATCCTCCCACAACGACTGATGTCCAAACTGGCAGATCTGGGACTTCCATCACTCACCTGCAGTTGGATACTGGACTTTCTGTCTGGTTACTCCCAGAGGGTCAGACTGGGTCTCCACACATCCACTGCTCTCAGCCTCAACACTGGGACGTCGCAGGGTTGTGTGCTCAGCCTGCTCCTCTACACCCTCTACACATATGACTGTGTCCCCACACACCATAGCAACAAGATCATAAAGTCTGCGGATGACACGATAGTGGTCGGACTCATCTCGCGCAAGGTGGTGAGCTGGCATATGGGGATGAGGTGGAGCGGCTGTCAGAGTGATGCACAGTCAATAACCTGCTCCTCAACACCACAAAAACAAAGGAGCTTGTTATTGACTTTAGAATAAACAAAACTGACATCCAACCACTCATCATTCGCGGGGCCTGTGTGGAGAGGGTCTCGATGTTCAGGTTTCTGGGCATTGAGCTGGAGGATCACCTGACCTGGAGCACCAACACCAAGGAGCTGCTGAAGAAGGCGCAGCAGAGACTGTATTTTCAGAGAATCCTCAGAAAGAACAATCTCCCCAAAAATCTGCTCCTTGCCTTCATCACAGTTTCATTGAGAGTGTTCTCATGTGTGTGGTACAGCAGCTGCACTTCCTCAGAAAGGAAAGCGCTCCACAGGATCGTCAGGACAGCGGAGAGAACAATTGGTTGTACCCTCCCCACTCTGGGACAAATCTACACCTCCTGATGCCGCAAAAAGCAATAGACATTTCACAGGATTCATCACATCCTGGTCATTGCCTCTTCCAGCTTTTGCCATCGGGCAAGAGATACAAAGCAATGAAAACCAGGACAAACCACTTTAAAAACAGCTTTTATCCAAAAGCAATCATGACCCTGAACTCAGATTAAAACTGCTCCATATCATTCTCCCAATGTACAATATAGACCTTAAGTCGACTAGTGCAATTTGTATATTTTATAAAGTATTTTTATTACTATTCGGTTTGTTATTATTTTCTCTCTTCTTGTCTTTTTCACTCCTATGCCTCACACTGAGTCGACTGCACCTTCAATTTCATTGTTCCTTTGTAAAAGTGACAATGACAATAAAGATCTATCTATCTATCTATCTATCTATCTATCTATCTATCTATCTATCTATCTATCTATCTATCTATTGTGAAAGATAGGGGGCGCTCTTGCTCCCTTGAACCCCTGTCCACGACTCCAGACACCAGGTAAAAGTCCTCAAATCGACTTTATTTTGTTTCCACAGTGTACAAAGCACACTCTCCTCCTCAATACTCATATAAATCACTAATACTAATCACAAATAACCAATCCTCCAGCTCCCAGACACGTTGCCACCCTTCCACCCAGCTCAGCTCATTGTCTGTGAGTTCCCATAGTCCTTTTATACCTCCTGACCTGGAAGTGTTTCTGCCCAATAGTCCACAAGTCCTTATTCCTTCCGGGTCAGGGTAGATAGTCCCTTTCTTCAACCCGGAAGTCCGTCGCTCTTCCTGTGACGAACCTCCTGGTCACAGGGCACGAAGAAGCCCTCGGTCCTCCCTGCAGCTCCCTCCTGTGGCCCCCACGGCATCCAGCAGGGCTTTGCATAAAAACTCCAATGTGCATGATGCCCTGCTGGTCTTCTGGGGACCTCCACGCTGCAAGGAGGGCTCCACCTGGTGGCTTGGGGGTATTGGCCGGGATAAATGGCCGGCCATCCATCACACTATCTATCTATCTATCTATCTATCTATCTATCTATCTATCTATCTATCTATCACTGCACAAAGGAATGCATTAATTTGAATATGTGGTACCTTTATAGGCATTGTGACCTCCTCGATACTGAAAAGGATTAAGCAGAATGTATCTACACTTTCATATGCAATCCTATTCTTTTTTTCATACTCCAAACTATAATTATTCAGTCAGCTATTCAAGGATCTTAGGAACAAAGTGAAAAAGAATAAACAAGTTACCTTTGTCCTCACACAAATACTACCTCAATGCATAACTCACTGCTTAACATTTACCATATTTTTGTCACTGGGTGCCTTGAACTTCACTTGAATGCTTTTTATTCTGCAGCGTTTTCTTATTTACTTCTTGACAATTTTCTTCTTTCCTTAGAATGTATAGTGTGTAATCAGTTATATAATATGGCACACATGTGCGCATGGGAGGCAGCTAAAGGGCTTGAGTAAAGGCAGTTCTGAGGCATGCCAGGATGTGGCAGAGTGCACTGACTCTTTTTCTCCCTTTCCTGTAGACCATTCCCAGGAGATTCCACCTGGCTCTCCTGACGTCACTTCCGGAACCGAGCCAATGGAAGTAGACCTTACCAGCTCCGGCCCCTGTGATGTCACGTCTGGGTTTGATCCAATGATTGAAGAACACGGGCCCGATCCTTATGACCTCACTTCCTGTCTTCCCCTTTAAAAGCCTGCCCTTTTTCCCTTTTCCCTCAGTCTTGTTTTGGACTCATTTGTATGCACATCAGTGCTGTGTATTGTGATAAAAAATTACTTTGCAGCCAGGATACCAGAATATACGGGTGGCTGCCCCAAACCTTTATCAGAGTATGTCTCATTATTGTGACAAATATTAGAACAAAACTCTTCAGGCATAATATAAGACATACTTTTATAGATTCAACTTTTGAATAAGTTGTATAGAAAAACCTTATATACTGCTCCCAGTTAAAAATAAGCAGAGCTTAAATGTATATGTGTATATATATGGCACATAATTAACCATCTTTTCATCCATAAATTTTCTTATTGATTCAGGTCAGAATCACAGACAGTCAGTGACTGCCCTTGCAGCATTTATACACAAAGGTAGATGCCAAGCCTGGAAAAGGCCTCAGTCCATCACATGGTAAACTCAGTGAGCCTGGGCCAATTTAGTAGTGCCAGTTAACCTAACCTGCACATGTCCAGGATGTGGAAGGAAAGAGAGAGAGAGAGAGAGAGGTTTGGAGCATGAGCTTGTACAGCACATTGCCGCACCCACCACATTACTAACCACACAGATTGAGAACCAAGTGCAGCCGTGCAACAGGTGATACCTCAGCACTACACTTGAACAGTGTGAGGTGTTTTTTTTTTTTTTTTACTTTGGCTGGAGTGCCAATCCTGCCACCAACCCACAAGTTTTCCCTGACAGTTGGAGGACCTGTGGGAGAAAAAACATTAAAAAGCTGTGGAGAATGTGCAAACTCTACATGGGGAGTCCATATAATGGAGTTCAAACTCAGGGCATTTAAGCCACAGTAAGAATAAAGTGAGAATAACAGGTCAGTCAGGTCAGGTCAGGTCAGGTTGGGGAGCATGCATTGGTAAAGTGTGTTGCCACACCCACCACACGACAAAACAGCTCAGGATTCTGGTTGGCAACCCCCCAGGCAAACATGCAGTCCAGTCTCTCCCTCTGGAAATTATCATCTATCTGCCACAGCCAGGTGTTACCCCAAAGCCTGGTCCAGCCACTCGGGTCCTCAAAAATGCAAGCCGGATCACGTTTGGGGAATCATGCCATAGTGACCATAGGAGCTGTAGTGCCGTAAATGACACTCCCTAACAATGCAGGTAATGTGCATCATTCAGGACTCCTTGAGTAACTGCTCATTCAACACAAAGTCAAACCAGCAGTACCCAAGGATTCTACAAAGAGACACAGTACCAAAGTACAGTCGTTGTCTCAGGTCGCTGGATAGCGTCCATGTCTCACAACCATGTCAAGAGGTTTACTTACCTAGGCAGTAACATACATGTCTCTGGTGGCTCTTCCTATGAAGTCGGTAGACAGATTGGGAGAGCATGGGGTCATGAGGTCACTGGAAAGGGGTGTGTGGCTTTCCCGATAGCTATGCAAAAGGACGAAAGTCTTTAGAGTCCTGGTGCTTCCTGTCTTGCTATATGGAGAACAACTATTTCCAAAAAAATGTTCAAAAGACTGAATTGCTTGTTATGATGTGTTTTATATAAAACAGTCAGTCAGTCAGTCATTTTCCAACATGGTATATCCTAACAAAGGGTCACGCGGGTCTGCTGGAGCCAATCCCTGCCAGCATAGGGCGCAAGGCTGGAACAAATCGTGGGTACAAAACCAGCCCACTGCAGGGCACATACACACCAAGCTAACACTAGAGACAATTTAGGATCGCCAATGCACCTAACCTGCATGTCTTTGGACTGTGAGAGGAAACCAGAGAACCCGGAGGAAACCACGCAGACACAGGGAGAACATGCAAACTCCACACAAGGAGGACCCAGGAAGCGAACCCAGGTCTCCTTACTGCGGGGCAGCTGCGCTAACACTGCACCACCATGCCGCCTATTTATATAAAGCAAATGTATATTAATAATACCACTAAGTGTAAAGGTGTAGTCTGTCTCTACCATGTGTTAGGTTTGATTGCAAAATGCAGCTTTGTTATCCTTTAAAAAAAATCAAAATAAGGACTGAATGAAATGCTTTAAACATTCTCAATTACAAATCCAGAGTTTAATGTTTCATCTCCTTAACCTACCTTCCTTCACATTGTGACAGATAGGGGGGTGCTCTCGCTCCCTTGAACCCCTGTCCACGACTCCAAACACCAGGTAAAAGTCCAATACTTGACTTTATTAAATATCCACAGTACACAAAACACCCTCCTCTCCAATATACTTACAGTATATAATCACAATAATACAAACAATAAACCAATCCTCCACTCCCAGACGCGTTGCCACCCTTACACCCAGTTCAGCTCGCCGTCTAGGAGCTCCCATAGTCCTTTTATATTCCGTGACCCGGAAGTGTTCCAATTCCCAGTCCATGTGACTCTCAATCCCTTCCGGGTCAGGTACAAGTCCTTTCTTTTCACCCCGGAAGCCTGTCGCTCTTCCTTTGATGAACTTCCGGGTTAAAGGGCACAAAGAAGTCTTCGGTCCTCCCTGCAGCTCCCTCTTGCGGCCCCTGTGGTATCCAGCAGGGTTTTGTATAAAAACTACATGTCCCATTACTCCCTGCTGGTCTTCGGGGCACCTCCATACTGCAGGGAGGGCTCCATCTGGCGGCCTGGGGGTATTGGCCGGGATGACAAGCTGGCCACATCTCACAACATCTTTATTGAAATAAATTATTTCTAAGAGAAATAATGAATAATTTTGTCCCCAAGTATTTTTCACCCTAATAGAAAAGTTTTTTTTATTCTTCTAGATGGTCTAGGTCAAGGGTCGCCAAGTTTGGTCCTGGAGGACCACCATGGCTGCAGGTTTTCATTCTAACTCTTTTTAATTGAGTGCCCTGTTTGTGCTGTTAATTAACTTCTTGTGAATTCATTATAATTGAATTGCTTTTTTAAGATGTTTTCCTGAAATTCTTCATCGTTCCCCTAAATTGCTTAATTTCTTTCCTTAAATGGCATCCAAACAGAAATGAAATGTGAAGTGAGTGAGCCAACAGAAGACCAACTAAGTCAGGCCCTCAAACTCCAACCAATTTCATTCCAACCAGCTACTTAATGAGGTGCCAATTCCTGTTGTTAATTAAACCCGTTCTTTAATTTCGTGGCTTGTTGCTGCTCTCGTGGTGCAATAGCAGACATTTCCAAAATGGTTGATTTTCTCTTCCTAAGAGCACTATAAAAATGTTTAGGGGACCTGAGCAGATCAACATTCCTGACTTTCATCTTTCTTTATTTTCAGGTATTGTATGATGGACACCAGTTGTTTTGGCTCATTTTGTATGTCATTATTTTTTGGCTGCTAATTAAGGATAAAGAAACAATTAAGGGAGTCTTCAAGAGCAAATCAATTAAAATTAGTTCAAAAGACGTTAATTAGCAGCAAAAATAGGTCACCATCCATCCATTCATCTATCCCCTTCTGTTTATCCGAGATTGGCTTGAGCAGAGATGCCCAGACTTCCCTCTCCCCAGCCACTTCTACTAGCACTTCTGGGGGAATCCCAAAGTGTTTCCAGGCCAGCCGAGAGACATAGTCCCTCCAGCGTGTCCTGAGTCTTCACCGGGGCCTCCTCCTGGTTAGACTTGCCCGGAAGGAACACCTCACCAGGGAGGCGTCCAGGAGGCTTCCTGATCAGATGCCCGAGCCACCTCACCTGACTCCTCTCGATGCGGAGGGGTAGTGGCTCTACTCTGAGCTCCTCCCGGATGACTAAGCTTCTCACCCTATCTTTAAGGGAAAGCCCAGACACCTTGCAGAGGAAACTCATTTCAGTCGCTTGTATTTGCAATCTCGTTCTTTCGGTCACTACCCATAGCTGATGTCCATAGGTGAGGGTAGGAACGTAGATCGGCCGGTAAATTGTAAGCTTTGCCGCACTGATCCGCCTGTCGATCTCCTGCTACATTCTTCCCTCACTCGTGAACAAGACCCCAAGATACTTGAACTCTTCCGCTTGGGGTAGGATCTTGCCCCCAACCCTAAGAGGGCACTCCACCCTTTTCCAGCTGTGGACCATGCTCTCAAATTTGGAGGTGCTGATTCCCATCCCAGCCACTTCACACTTGGCTTTGAACCGATCCAGAGAGAGCTGAACATCACGGCCTGATGAACCAAACAGGACAAAAAGAAGTGAACAAATCCTGAGCCCAGCAAACCAGACCCCCTCAACGCACTGGCTGCACCTAGAAATTCTGTCCATAAAAGTTAGGAACAGAATCAGTGACAAAGGGCAGCCCTGGCGGAGTCCAACTCTCACCAGAAATGGTAACTCATTCTGAAAAGGGTTAGAATGAAAACCTGCAGCCACGGTTGTCCTCCAGAACTGGAGTTGGTGACCCCTAGTCTAGGTAGTCCCCAAATGACCATTCCAAATTTTAAACCTCTTTAAACAAAAGTAAAGATCAGTTAAGTAAATGCATTGTGTGAACCTTTTATGATTATACATTGACTAAATATTAACTAAATGTATCCAAACAGATGGCTTGTCTGTGAGCAGTAGGGGGCATTGCAGTACCCCAAACCCCAGGCACAACCACGCAGACACAAGTCTCAGGTGAAAAAGGTTTATTATAATAAATTACCTCAGTAAATGCTTTTTTATATAATGAATCCAAGATTATCACAGTTCTTTTTCTCTTTCTCTTCCTTCCTCCATCTTTCTTCCTCCACTTCTCTTAGGCAGGCTTTGTTTTTCTTCCTCTCGACTCAAACTCACCAGGATGAGGTGGAGTGGATTCTTTTATCTTGGACCCAGGACCCTAGTGTATAGACCGTTGAAAGCACTTCCAGGTAAAATGGAAGCCCCACAAAGTAGGGATTACTAATCCTAGCCCCCACGGAACCTAAAAAGGCTGCCCTATGGGACTACAGGTCACTGCATACCCTGTGTATATCCGTGTGGGAATCCTAACCCAGGGATGCTGCCATCTAGCTGGTTAACTCCCCTGATTCAATCATTATATTGTTCTCCCGGGCAGGTAAGAGACTTAAACCTTTCCTGGCAGTGATGCCAGCATAGAGAACATCCTTTGTTTCTTGCTGCTTCTCCTTCTCCTTGCCTGGACTAGAACATATTCCTACAGGGACACTCACCCATGTGTGCCATCTATTAAATACTGTACTTTTTTTTATTAAAGGCTTAAAGATGATATAAAGCAAAGTATCAGAAATAATAAGTAATAAAATAAATCTATTTAATAGTAATATGTTAAAGGTATTTGGAAGATTTCTCAAAGTTACATTCAAAGCCAGCTTGAGGGTAACATATGGGATAAATATGAAAGTGGCATTAAATTCAACTAAATCAATTCTTATTTATCATACTTAACACTTACAAGCGCATAGTGCATTGATACCAAACTACTGATTTATTTACTTGTAACATGTTGTTCAGATACCAGAAAATTACAAGCATGAAATTATACTTTAATCAGGACCACTAATATTAAGCTAGGGTTAGGAAATAGTCATTGACTAACCCCACAATCATATCTGTTAACTCACCTCAGTCTCTTGCTAACAACCTCCTTAATTAATATTTAGTTTTAATGATTATTAGGCATGCGTTCAGTTCTATTTGCTATACACTGTGTATATTTTTATATATTATATTTGCTGTTATTGTACAGCTCATGCTGATGTCACTTACACTGCCTATTGTGCACTACTTTGTTATATATATATATATATATGACTTGCCGTGACACCAGAATAAGTCCCTAATAACAAATCACAAGTCAGAGCTCTGAAATCACCAATAGCACGTGAATGCAGCAATTTTTTGGAAGATCAAAACTGATCCTTGAAGTACTTAAGGGCTGGGGCTTAAAGGGGACTCTTGGTCAGAAGATCTTTCAAACTGAGTCAGAAGGAGAACTGTAGGCTGGCAGGTGGTACCAAAGCAAGATAAGCTTAACAGAAGGTGTTTGAGGAGAGAAAAAGAGAGTATCATTGTGTTGGTTTCAGGTAAGAAACTGATTTAGGCAGGGTTTTACCTCTCAATCAAGACCTGGAAGGCCAAAAGTTTATTGTTATATTCCTTTATCTTGATACTTATTAGTTATTTGCTTAATAAACCACTCTATTTTCAGTTATTTAATCTGTTTTCTGGGTTTAAGGGATATCTCATGTGAACCCCCTTTGTTCAAATGTCCCAACAATGCTGGTTGCATGGGAATATATTTCATAAAGCTCATACAATAAAATGTATTAAATTAGAATACAAACAAAGCACAAAAATAATTCTGAGCTGAATCTGGAGTCCATAAAGGAAACAAACAAGGCAACCTGAACATGTATATATTGTACATAAAATGAATACCAGGCACAAATCAAACCAATATTCAAATATTGTGAGACAGAAAAATACAACACTGCACAATTATACCCTGGATTTTTCAACTATAAAATAAGCAGCGAGGGTGTAACAAACTTCTTGACTAATGTATTTAACACACCACAAAATGCTGTTCAGCACAGCTTAATCTGAGTCATGGGTATATGGAAAAACAGGGTGGCTTGTTGCTCATTTGTAAGCACAGATGGTTCACTAAGCATTTTATACCCTAACACAGGTATAATGTCAGTTTACTGTTAATAAAAATGCTAACACACACACAATCTAAACAAGGATTGTCAATATAAATATTTGCATTGCGATTGCAAAAGAAATTTAGATGTCAAGGCCACCCTTTCAGATACAGCATTTTTTTAGCATTCTATTTTTATCTGTATTTACACAAATAGATTTGTTTTTCATCCACTGCCAAATTATTCTGGTATGATTTGGAAAGTACCCAACAATACTGTCACCTTAAGTGTTCATTTTAAAAATTATAGGGTAATTATTTGTCCTGAAAATTATATATAAACACAAAAAAATGGCCAGGTTTATTGTTTGTTTTATTGTTTGACCAGCAAAAAATGAACATATTTGTAAATACAAAAAATAAATACAAATTAAGAATATTTTTACTAAAAGTTTGTATATACCGGAATGCAGGGGAAGGATGCTAACTAAACACATGTTGTATGTAGCTGTTGCACACTTTGTTCATGTTTATAATCATCCATTGATTTACAAACCAGCTTATTCCAAAAGAGGGTTGCCAGGGCTGAAGTTTATTTGGTAACATTGGGTGTAACTACTGAGAAGAGAATGGCAGTCCACTGCAATCCCCACTCATTCATTTTCAGGAGAGACCTAAAAATAATAGTAACCTCTTTGATAGTTTTAAGAAAGTGCATGCACAACAATAATATTGTGTATACCCAACTAGTTTCTAGGGCTTGGAAATCAATTTAACATTAGCCAGTAAGTTACTACCCAGTACATAATGAAAGTAACAATTTTCTTTTTAAACGATTTAAAACCTGTACAACAAAGTGTGGGTGTGTGATCTCTATGATGGATTGTGATGATTATTGTGTACAGCAGCATTATTTGTAATCCATCTGTTTCTCATCATCAGAACTGGACATGTTTCAAAGGCCATTTGTGCTGAAAAGATATTACAAACAAAGCCAGCAGAGTGTGAATTATACCTTGGTTTTTAGTAGAGCTTACCCCAGAATATTTGAGGGTGGAGATAAGGTAGGCTACAACACTTCAGCATGCAACTAGATCTGGCACTTTCTGACAGAGAAAGCCTAGACACTCTACATTACAAAAACCATGTTGAGCACCATTTAATAAGCACTGGTACCCCAGAGCGGCATATTCAGCCCATGTCTGTTCAGTCTGCAGGCTCATGACAGTATGGCTGCATACAGCCCTAACACCATTATTTAGTTTGTTAATGACACAGTGGTGGAGGGTCTCATCAGCAATGGTGATGGGTCAGCTTACTGAATACAATGACTGATGCAAGTGCAACAATATGTCTCATGGACAAGATGAAAGAGGTGATTGATGACTTCAGAAATGCCCAAGCTGTCTACACTGTATCCATTTCCTTCGGCAGCTGAGGAAGGCATTCTCCTCCCATTCTCACCAAGTTCTACAGAGGCACCATTAAGAGAGTTCTTACCAGAGGGATCATCGTGTTTCTGACTGCAAGAAATTACAATGGATTGTAGCACAGAAGATCATTGGGACCTCTTAACACTTCAGTAAAGACATATTTATCAAGCATTGTAACTGCAAAGTCTACTTCAGCCCTTTTCACAGTCCCTTCACCCCACTTCTATCTGGTACCATCCAAACCTGTTCTGTCAGTTTCTGCAACAGCTTCAAAACCTTGACCATTCAGACTCTGAATTTTGTGCTGCTGCTTTCCCCTCAGGTCTGCTCCTAGTAGTATATTTATATAGAGTACTGTAAATCTGTTACTACTGTTGTTTCCATTATTAGTTGTTGTTATTATTAATAGTATAGCATAGTTCTCTACTTGTCTTTTACTTGTGCTGTGTTTATGTATATATTACACAATGGTTCTGGGTAATGATATTTTATGCCACTGTATGCTGCAAAGGAGTTTGCATGTTCTCCCCATGTCTGCATGGGTTTCCTCTGGGTGCTCTGGTTTCCTCCCACAGTCCAAAGACATGCAGGTTAGGTGAATTGGCAATCCTAAATGAATAAATGTCTACTAACGAAAAATTACTAATTACTTTTACTCACTCAAAAGTGCCATCCTGTTCTTATCATGTACTGAAAAACAAAATCTCTGTTTGCTACAGAAAAAAATCTCGCTTTATTCTGTTTATTCTGCTTTGGCTGCACTGGTTAATTTGCAGCGTATGTGTGTTTTTTACTTCAAAAAGCACTAAACGCTTATCCTTGATTAGTATTGCAAACTTAATGATGATATCCAGGTAGACAATAGTGTTGGCTTTTTCAAAAATGCAAGGCTATGTACTGAAAAAAGTAGTGTGATCAGGTTATTTCAGTTTTATTGTCACATATAGTGTGCACAGTGAAATTAAACTACATGTATGGCCAACCACATCACACTGCCATTGTTTCGCTGTCCGAATCTCGCTTTGTAGATTATGTCAAATACAACATCACAATAGGTTATGCAAAAGGGAAGAGTTTTCATTTCAGTATAATACATTTCATGTGTGAGTCTACAATAGCAAAATTTACTAAAAACAGGTATTTGGGTTTGGGAGTTTTTAAAAGTTTTGGTTTGCAGAAAGAAAGAAAAGAAGATTTCTCCTTATGTGTTTGGCAACTTTTAAATGAAATGTTTATTTCATAACATTTTTAAAGGTAATATATAAATACAGTACTAGGTGTTTATGTAATTCTTTAGGTACACACTTAACTATTTAGTATTATTGTTTTGTAATGTTAAAAAATCATACTGTATATAAATAAGTATATATATATATATGTGTGTGTGTATGTATATGGCACTATACTATATATATTTATATATATATAATTGTGTATATAAAAAATCTGCCTGTCTGTATGTATGCCTGTCTGCTTTTCACAACAGAACTACTGTACTTAATGAATTTAGATCGGGTTTTTTCTATACTTTGTTTGAACATTCTGGTTGATTATTGATTTCTAACAGAGCATTAAGTATAGACATTATCATCTACACCTTAGGCCTCATTACACAAATACACATCACCTGACGTGCTTAAATCCAATAAGCATTCAAGTTAATACAGCTTGGAGTTGGAATATACGCATTAAAAATGATGATATGGTCAAAATACTCACTTGCCTAATAATTGTGCACACGGTGTACACATGTCCTGTATATATATAAATATATATATAGTGACTAGTGCTACAGGGGGTGCGGCAGCCCATCAAAAACCCCCTCTGAAAAGTTTTTCAATGGGAAACAAATCCACTCTTACAGCTCCTCTTTACAGGATCAACTGCAGGCTTGCTGGCTTGCCGCATGATGTGCTCCTCGCACGGGGCTTCAAACATTTTAAAGACCAAGCCATGGCCATCCTGAGTTCTCACTCTCCTTTCTCTCTTGCCCCAGACTCCCTCTGCTCCGGCCACTGCTACCAAGCCGCTGTACCCACTTGATCAGGAAGACTTTGTGTTCTTTTGAGCAGGAGTCGGGGCCGATGTGTCAAGTTTGACAGCTGTTCCTTGTGAGGCCGGATCACCTCTGAAAGAGACTTGTGTTTGTATCTGCCAGAACAGCAATAAAGTTTATACTACTTGTAAAACCTGCTGTAGTCTTCTGTGTAACTGTGTGACCCAAGCATGACAACATATACTGTATATATTTATATACAGTATATATATATATTTATATACTAGCAAAATACCCGCACTTCGCAGCAGAGAAGTAGTGTGTTAAAGAAGTAATGAAAAAAAAAAGGAAAGATTTTGAAAATAGCGTAACATGATTGTCAATGTAATTGTTTTGCCACTGTTGTGAGTGTTGCTGTCATATATATATATATATATATATATATATATATATATATATATACAGTAATCCCTCGCTATTTCACGCTTCGACTTTCGCAGCTTCACTCTATCGCAGATTTTAAATGTAAGCATATCTAAATATATATCACGGATTTTTCGCTGGTTCGCAAATTTCTGCGGACAATGGGTCTTTTAATTTATGGTACTTGCTTCCTCAGTTTGTTTGCCCAGTTGATTTTATACAAGGGACGCTATTGGCAGATGGCTTAGAAGCTACCCAATCAGAGCATGTATTACATATTAACTAAAAATCCTCAATGCTATAAGATATGCTTCCCGTGCGGTGCTCGATTGTTTGCTTGTCTCTGCCCTCACCCTCTCTGACATTCTCTGTGCCTGACGGAGGGGGTGTGAGCAGAGGTGCTGTTTGCACAGAAGCTGTTTGCCTAGTGGATACGAACGCACCTCTAAGAAATGCCGGCCGCTTTATCGCCGGTGCTTCCAAAAACACACTTATTGATTTTTTGATTGTTTGCTTTAATCTCGCTCTCTCTCTCTCTCTCTCTCTGACGTTCTCTGCGCCTGACGGAGGAGATGTGAGCAGAGGGGCTGTTTGCACAGAGGCTGTTTGCTTAGAAGATACTGACGCTCCTCTAAAAAATGCCGCGGCAAACTTAAAATCACACCTATTGATTTTTTGATTGTTTGCTTTTCTTTGCTAGCGCTATCTCTCTCTCTCTGAAATTCTCTGCTCCTGAAGAGCAGAAGATATATTTGTATTCTTTTAATTGTGAGAAAGAACTGTCATCTCTGTCTTGTCATGGAGCACAGTTTAAACTTTTGACTAAAATGTGTTATTTCATGTCTAGAGGGCTCTAATAATGTTAACAGTGTGGGAGAGTTTCTAAGGGCTTAAAATATATAAAAATAACCATACAAACATATGGTTTCTACTTCGCGGATTTTCATCTATCGCGGGGGGTTCTGGAACGCAACCCCCGCGATCGAGGAGGGATTACTGTATATATATCTATATATACACACATATATAAACATATATATATACATACTAGCAAAATACCCGCGTTTCGCAGCGGCGAAGTACTGCCTTCAAATTTTTATTAAGAAGAAAATTAAACCTTTTTAAACTGAGGGAAAATATACCAATAATTATTTGTTAAGGACATACCACATTGTGAGTTTGGCCCTCCAGTTGTAATATGACCAAGCTGTGCGCTGAGCTTACTCTTGAGCATGCAACGTACAGTTGGCCATGTGAACAGTAATCTTGCTTCAAATCTCACAGCTTGGATTGCTGCTGTTATAATCGGTTTGAGTTTCATGGTTTGTTTCAATTACGATAGTATTTGTAGGACTTGTGTTGAAGAGACATTCGGCATCTGTCAAGCGTTGTAAGTATACAACCGGTTTCATCGATAACTTCACATCCAGCATTTGAGAGTTTAAACATTCATAAACATCAAAGTGTCCACTACTCAAATCGTCACCTGTCAATCTAAGATGTTTAAGAGGCATTGGCGGTTGTCGAAAGGTGTAAAATATTTGGCCATTACGGTACACTTTTAAGCGACAACTGAACAATTCAGCGGCAGCCATCAACTCACATGCAGATCCATAGGTGAAGGGCTTAAGCATTTCACTCTTATAGTGCTCCTGTGTAGTATAATTATCTCCTGTACCGTCATCAGTCCACACCTTGAACCTGTTCCAGTCATTCAATACATAAGACACAATGTTCCTCCGGATATCAAGAGTGAGCCTGAAATGGCCGTGTAATATGTAACAAAGAGAATGGAAAAGGTAGGTGCCATCTCCGGGCATGGAAACCACTCGGTAAGTGAAAGTTCTTTGATCGATGGTGATCACCTCGATAGACATGTTAATGGGGGTACGGTTGGAATGATAAAGGAAATGTGTACCTGAACAATGTAAAGTAAGTCTAAAATACCTACACAATAACTATAATCATACTAAATGAACAATAAAACAGCAGAGAAGCCGTGGATTAAATAAAAAGGCTGTAGTTATAAGCAGGGAGACATGAATTCCATGGCGAAGCAAGGAAGGGAATGTAGAGACTGGAGCAACGGACGGCTTTATATAGGCAGGCAGCCAATGCCGCCTCACACGGTGACCGAGCTGCAGGATATGAACGTATATATGTATGTAAGTAGGATTCAGTTAGCGTTGGGAACCCGCGTACCAAATTTCTTGAAGATGGGCCCATAAGTAACAAAGACCGTTAAAAAGTTCAATATGGCGGCTGACAGTGAAACTTGCTTAACCTTTGTAAGTAAGCTGTAAGAAATGAGCCTGCCAAATTTCAGCCTTCTACCTACACGGGAAGTTGGAGAATTAGTGACATTGGAAACTTCAATATTGCGGCCGACAGTGGAACAATACCACTGAAATAAGTACGTACATCGTTTTTGGTTAGCGCAGGGAAGCCACCTACCAAATTTCATGAAGATGGGGCCATAAATAAGAAAGTTCAACATGGCGAACATTGTCAACCATTACGTGTAGAATTTCGAAATGTAACCTGCTTAACTTTTGTAAGTAAGCTGTAAGGAACGAGCCTGCCAAATTTCAGCCTTCTACCTACACGGGAAGTTGGAAAGTTCAATATGGCGGCTGACAGCGGCGTCATACCACCGAAATAAGTACGTACATTGGTTTCGGTTAGCGCAGGGAAGCCACCTACCAAATTTCGTGAAGATGGGGCCATAAATAAGAACGTTCAACACGACTGACGTTGTTGACCGTTATGACCGTTACGCGTAGAATTTCGAAATGAAACCTGCTTAACTTTTGTAAGTAAGCCTTCTACCTACTCGGGAAGTTGGAGAATTAGTGATGAGTGAGTGAGTGAGTGAGTCAGTGATGGCTTTGCCTTTTATTAGTATAGATATATGTATGGCAACACAGTGACAGTCAATCAAAATGTTACAGTGAAACTCAGATTGTTGCATTGTTGCTAACGTGATAGTTGATCAGAGAGCCACGGGAAACAGGATTCATCATGAAAATAAGTGAAGAGGTGCTAGTACTCACTTGTATGATAAGGAAAGGTGCTGGTACTCTAAGCTGAAATTGGAAGAGGTTATGATAATCTGCGGGGGTGAGTAGCAGAAAACTTTAAGCACTGGTTATATTAGTTACTTAGAGTTAATTATAAACAATGTTGTGTGAGAACTTTTACATTTTTATTCTCTTCAACTTCTGATTTTGTATTTCTGGCTTTGATGTATGGTTATTCCTGACTCTATTGGCATTCTGTCCCCTATCTGCTTAATTCTTTTAATTTAAGCATTTTACCATTTGCTTCTGCTCATTTTATGGTCATTTTCCCATTACTAATTCTCTTTGAATGCAATTCCTCTTAAGGAGTGTTTGCCACAACAACTTACACTTTTTCAGTACTGATTTTAAAGTGTCATTTCTTTAAAATTTATGGCTTTAGTTAACTGACTGCGATCACATATCTTTGCTGGTGTTCTGTTCACAGACACAAATCATTCACATTCTCCATTTTTGTCAATGGCCCATAACGTGACTTATTTGTGCCATTCATCTCCTCTTAACAGTTAACAGGTGCCACATCCACGGTTGGGCCCAGTGGTGCAGGGGCAGGTTCCAGCTTCCCAGGACCCTGAAACTGATGAGTTGCATGAAAGACAGATGAATGATTTTTCCTCCTTTAGTACTGTTTAAGCGAATGAATCTTAGCTTGCCTTTGTTTTAGAACAGAACTTCCTCAAATCATGTCATTATAACACCACACAAATTTACTTTGTACAGTAACACATACAGTAGGTGTTAACATATAGTACCCTTTCCCTGTTAACACACTTTTGCCTTTTGTAATTTTGGCGTCTTTATTTTTTGAGCTAGTCATAGATGTGAAAACCAAAGTATTAAAACTGCTTAACTGCTCATTCTTGTCTACTGAGATGTTAAGTTCATTTCTTCTTTCCCTTCTTGTAACCTTGCTATAGACTCTCTTGAATTTTTGTCTTCTGTATTTTATATTTCTTGCTTGCGGTGCTTACAAATTTCATTTATCTTTATTGTACTCTTTCAGAGACTGTCACTACATCAGGGTGTTCAGCAATCCTGGCATTTTCCAATAAAATCTGAACAGAAGACAATTACATTGATGTGAAGTGACTGGACATTTCAGAAAGTAAGGTGAGCACGTAGCCATAAATATGTAAGAAGAATGGAAAGTTAATGTGTAAATGTGCAGTATGCAATACATGGACAGGACATATCAACATTCTAGGTAGCAGAGAGAAAGCTACATTGACAGGGACACTACATATTCTGTCCTAATGGCACTTCTGCATATCACATCGCTGTATTAGATGACTCTGAGGCAGGAACACCCACACAGAAGAACGAAGGTGGCAGATTAGACTGAAGCAAACAATACACCACCCAGACACCAGAGAACTGGCAACCCAGTATTCTGTAGAGATGCATTTTTGTGGCAAACTGAGTTAGGGGTCTATAGCGGTACTTATTCCAATTAAAAACAGTGAGGTAACACAGACACAGTTGGTGTAGATGTGCAGGAGGAAAGCCCTGCGGCTGCAGACATCTTAATGAGGGAATATACTTATTGCTCTTAACATGCATGAGACAGCTCTCCCTCATCGAGATTCAGTGGGTCGTTTGGCATACCTGCTCTCATTGGGGAAAAAGGTGGTCTGAGAACAACAGATCAAAAAACAAGAAAAGGAGGAAATCAAAAAGGAATGGATGTAAAATAAAGGAAGAGACAAAAAGACAGAGAAGTAAATGTCGGGGTCAAGGATGAGCCAGGTGCAGTGGAATGGAGATAAGGCTTTTGGGGGAATTCCTTGCAGAGGAACATTTCAGTAGTAGAGTCACTCCTGCAGCGCACCAGAGAGGTGCATGAGCAGCCAATCTCTCTCTCTCACTGGTTCAGTGGACGCTGAAAGATGGCGGTGGAACAAGGGAGCAGGGCACAGATGTCCCCACATATGACAATGGCTGATGGTGGGAACTTGAGCTCAAATTGGTTGATCACGCTTGCTGGCACTCCCATCAGCTGAGCAGACTAGATGGATGAGATAAGGAGACAGATTCTGGAGAGGGACACAATATCCACAGGAACAAAGAAAAAGTACTTGATTCTGACCATGATATAACTGTTTATTTCAACCAACTTATGGCTTGTTTATTATTTATTTACTAAGAGAACTTTCTACTATGTTATTTGTACAGTGCCTGATTTGCCTGAATTAAAACACTTGCAACATTTGCACCAACCTTCCTTGTTAGGGGTACTCATTGTACTTCATCATGACTATCAATGTCCTGAGTTCGAAAAGATGGCCCAAGCAGCAGTAAACCAGGTAACACACTGTCCTCCACCTAGGAGTTAAAGCAAGGCCAGGGAGGAAATGTCAGAGTGGTAATACTTTAGGCTATTATAGGCTTAGGCAAGGACAGTTGGGCTTACACATCTTCTCTACCAGTGTATACAGCTATTGCAGTCTTGACCTTTGGATGGCATTAATGGTACAGGGACAACAGATGTTATTACAGGGAGTTCTATCAAACGTGTCCATAGAACAAGTCTGGGGTGCCCTTAACTGTGGTTCTGGTGCTATGCCCCAAGTGATCTGAGCAAAGGGTTAAATGCTGCCTCACAGTCAGAGACATTGAGACTGGAATCAGGAGAAAAGTGAGGACAAATGCTTAGGTGAAGACAAGCCAAAGAATAGGAAATGAGTGAAGGACAGTGTTTTGTTTTAGTACTGTGGTGAGCAAGTAATTCCACCTGTAAGATGAAGAAATAAACCTGTAAGGGTAGAGACAGAGGGACAGCAATATTTTTTTTCTTTCTATTTGTGATGTGCTTTTTATTCTTTTATTCACTGCTTCCTTTGTTATTTATTTGATACAGATTATCTTTTTGACATCCTACACATTACTCTGACTGGCAGGACTATATGAGAGTGCACAGTAGTGATCACTACAAAGAATATATGAAAATGGAGAGGGGGCAGATGCCATCAACAAGTCAGCAATAATTTATGAATCTACTGATTTTCTCAACCTAATAATTCAACAAAAAGTTTGGAAAGCTGGAGTCTATTTCAAGAGCATTGGAAAAAAAAGGTAAGAGCTTGCCCTGGACAGTTCATGACAAAGGTCCACTTTACAGATGTGTGCCAGGATGACTGTAATATAGAGAGAAAAATATTTATCTGATGAGAAGTACTCGGACATAACGAGAATGTAAAAACTGCACAAAGAGATGAAATATTAGCAAAGGATTCAGGAGGTTTGAGGTAGCAGCACCAATAATGTTCATTCTGTGATACCAATAATGATCAAAATGTAATTTATCACATCAGTTTGTTCTTGTATGACAATATTTCCGCAAATATATTGTGTACTTAAGGGGGTGCACAGATCTGTTCCCACATCCAAATCACAAGCAGAAAATCTAAAGTCATAAAAAGCAAAGGTAATTTATTCATCAATGTAGTGAATAGCAGGAACAGAGAAAAGGAACATACATAAAGGATTAAAACAATAAACCCTAAGCTGTCTCACCTTCCAACACTTGGCTTCCCATTAGGCTGGTTGGTCCACTTATCCACTTCCAAACAACTTCCACTGCACACACTACAGTTCTTCCTTTGCTTTATTCCTTTGACCTTCTTGCCAGATGTTAACAACAACTTCACAACTCCATGTTCCCAGTGTAAATTTTAAAAAAGGCTTTTAAGCCTAGCTCCAGGAGTGCTTCTACATAACCCTTCATAGGTGCATTCAGGTTAACTAACCACCATTCAAAGGTTTGTTGGTCTCCTTGAGGAATTTCCTTACAGGTACCCAATACTATACAGTGTAACTGTTCTCCGGAGTGCAACCCTAACCCACAGAGTCCTCTGGTGGCCTGGGGAACTGATTGTTACAAGTCCCACTTAAACAACAAGTTCAGGGTGCTCATCCACATTAAAAAACCTTACATAACCTTATCTAAATAAAAATGCATATTAAGATAAACTGTCAATAAAATGGCAATCTTTATTGTGTTACTAATAAAGTCTTGCTAATTTAACTTTTATTTCAAAATAAAATGTGAGAAATGGCAACAAAAACAAAATCATAGCTTCAATTTCAATGGCATGTATCATGTATTAACTGATTATTTTGATTTCACACGGTTCAAAGAAGGTGTCCAAGATGCTGCTCAAAAAGAGATAGCCAAGTCATTTTAACAGGAGATGCAAACAGAATTGATGAAGAGCTGCAAATTAAAGAAGCAATAGCTGTAATGATGATGTGAAGGTTTAGATCAGACTTCCAACAAAAAGCTGTGAGATGGAAAGCTTATTGTTTTATTATACAGTAAACACAATAATCAGCAGCAGTTCATTTAGAAGAATAATCCAGTCCTGATGAAAACAGAAACAAAGCAAGGCATTTTACATGCTCATTATGTAAAGTTCTGTTAATTTCCACAACACTTGGCCATACTGCCTCCACAGTAATGATGAATATTAATTCACTAGCTGGGATATGCTTTTTAGTCCATCCTTTCATTCATTTTCTGAACCCATTATTTCTATTATAGAGGTGGGGGAAACACATTTTCCGGGCAGCATCAGGGGGCAAAACAAGAATCAGCCCTGGATGGGATGCCATATTGACTCATACCGATCCAAATTAGGGTAAGCAATTAAGCTATCAACCTATCATACACATATTTTGAATGTGCAAGGAAAATAGAGTAACCAGAGAAACCCCACACAGGCATGGGTAAGCTACACACAAACCAGGACCAGGATAGTGATAAGAGCTAGGTGTATGGAGTTATATGGCAACAGTATTAAACAAAAACCCCACTTTTCCACCTAAGGCTTTTCTTTGCTATTAGTAATTTATCTCTATTTTGCTCAGTTTTTCTTCTTTATTTTCATGAAAGCCACATACTAACTCATTCTCATTTTAAACTATAGACAATAATGTTAAAGAGTGAAAAAAAGGAATTTTATTTAACTTTGAATTGAGGCATTTATTGAAGTGCAGATGAACAGGAAACAACAACAAAAATTATTTTCCAACAGTATAGCAGGAATTCTGTTATATTTGTCTCTTATAAAAAGAACGTTGTTGTTCTGCAGTGTGTCCACTCAGTCTTTCTTCAAGTCTGCTTTTTGTACTCCCAGAGAAGACTTCCATTGTAAACCTACGGGTCCTAGTGGATCCAAATTAATTCTTAGTAACATTAGACAGAATTTTAATGGTGTGGCAGGAGTGTATAGTCAAGGAATAAGATGAAGGGCTAAAATATTCGAGTCTTTAAAAGTTTTTGTGTTTCATTTTTTTAATTTTAATATTAAACTTTATTTCAGATTAAAACTTTATGAAAGATGTTAAATAATATGACATTCAAATGTTAGTTTAAAACTAATGTACATGATTAAAAAGTCTGTTCAGTCAGAGCTAAAAACAATCCCATTTTACTGAAACAATAAATATGTAATCAAAAACCCTCAATGAAATTTCCATCCTTACCCAGAGCCTAAAGCAATTAAGTAATAGAATAAAAAGAAAAAAATAATAAAAATGGGTGGCACTGTGCTATGTGGTGATTTGGTCATTAAAACAATAGGAGTTTTGAAGAGATACAAGCAGGAGGTTAGCTTAGCTTAGTAAGTTTTAAATAACATTAATGAAATGTTGCCATATTCTAAAGAAATTGTAGTTCCATTTATTTCCTAGTTTTAGATAATAAAAACATAATTTTCCCATTACGTCACAAAGGGTGTATTGGGATTTTTTGCAGTTGAGGGGAATTAGTTAATGTGCTAAAAAAATTGTGTAAAAATTGTCACCTTATCATCAGATAATTTAAACACATCTGGAATAACTCCAAAGAGTACAGTAAAAGGACCTACAGTGATCATTTTCATTATTTTTAAGTGCAGTACTATCAACAGTGTGTATCAGTGCAGTGTGTATCAACAAAGCAGCCATTGAAAACACAAACAGTAGGACACACTCTTGGCATATAGAAAGTCATAACTACAGTGGTGTGAAAGTATCTATTGGTCACCAAAGACTTATTTTCAAGCTGGGCAGAAAAATCAGGAGTAAAATTATGGCACGTGCATAGTAATCTTTGCGGTCGGCTGGCGCCCTGCCCAGGGTTTGCTTCCTGCCTTGCATCATGTGTTGGCTGGGATTGCTCCAGCAGACCCCCGTGACACTGTGTTAGGATATAGTGGGTTGGAAAATGACTGACTGACTGTATGCCGGTTTCCTCATTGATGCTCTGCGGGTTTTTAGGCATTTTAGGATTGTTCCTGCTGAGCATCTAGGATGCAGGATCATCTGACCGACTTTGAGGGATCATCCTGCACATGCCGGGGATGGTGGTGAGAATGACACAGCTCAGTTGTAGGCATTCTAATGGTGACTGGCTGAGGTGGCAAGGGGCGAAAGCTGTTTGAATGGTTGACAAGCACATTTCGGGGTCTCAGACTAGCAGAGGAGACCCTGTTAACAAGTGGGGATGAGATAGGAAAAAGAGAGTCACTGAGGCTCTGTTGTAATGTGCCTGCCAGTCATTACCAATTTAAAGAAAAAAGTTTAAGAGTAGTGTAAAACAACGAATGATAAAGGGGCATACCTTATTAAACAATAGAAGTGTTGAATGTGCGCTTCCGCAAACATTTTAATTTGCTCTGATAGGACCACACTGTATAAATGCGGGTTCAGGATGTTCATGTATGCCAGGTCAAAATGCGCCTTCAGAGCCAACTGTTGCTGTAGAACAACAAGTATGGAGCCTTAGTTTAAGGCATTCTTTATTTGGGTGAAGGAGATCCCAAGTGAAAACTATGAAAGAGTGATTACTATAGTAAATTCAGAGAAAGGGTTGGCTTGGCTGGTTAAAGGACATTGTAGGTGCACTTGCAAGCGCATGTGAGGCCACCATGTAATTTAATACAGGCCTTGCAGGGGTTATGGCATAACACGCAATTGGAACATATCTGCATCGACCAGATTTGGAGGGAGGGAGCAGTGTGATTCAGGATTGGTTAAAAGTAATGACCACTAGTATAAAAGGCACTTTCTGCTGCCTGCAGGGGTCATCTTTCTTTTTGTTTGTAGACCGACTAGAGACGCAACAGAGTATTTCAGTGTGCAACAGTTGCTAAACAGCTTTAGTCTATTTTTATACATATTTTTCTTTTTGCTTGTTATAGATACCTCCCAGTCATTGAAAGGTTTTGGGTGAGCTATTTATATTGATTAAGTTTTGGTGAACTTTTTTCTATATACAAATTCGTCTTTTTGGAAATATTTTGTGGATGTTTCTGGGACTGCTAATTGTTTTTGTGCTTTAAGCAACCACTTCCTGAACAACATAATAATAGGGGAAGAATGCTTTTCAAAGAGTAAATACATTGTTCTTTTGATTTGGGGACATTGGATTTCACTGTAATTATTGTAAATAATTACCATGTTTTCCTTATTGATTTTTGTGTGTCACTGCTTATGGACTGTATTACAAAGTCTGAATGACACTGTATTCTGTCCTTACATGTGTAAATAAAATGCACCTTTTTTCTTTGAAACACAGTATTTTTGTCTGTTGCTCTGTGTCTTAAATCTCTTATGCTGCTCCTGTTCTGTCCCAAATTACAACAATGCCCCAGTGTGTAGTTTGGTGTCCACATTCCCAGTACACATGGTATCACAGGCTTACAGCAGTAAAAGTAACCCAATTTTATTTTTTTGGTTTTATTCTTGATTGTAACTCTTGTATGGATTTAATTATTTATGGATTGATTTTAACTCCTATATAAAAGTATTTCTTCATATCATGAATTATATATTTATTAATTGAGAAGATATTTGAATGCACTGTTTAGGAATCGATTACTTGTTGAAATAAAACACACAATGCACTGTTTTGTGCCAACTTATTGATTGTTTGTGTCCTCATCATACTAGTCCATCTAAGTTTCATTACTATTGATGCTCAGGGTACAAGACAATGCCAAGCTGCAGGCACTTGAGCATCACAAGCATTTATGACAGGAATAGTAACTTTGTGAAGATACATTCCTAAATCACATTTAAAAAGAGTAAATTAGAACTTTGTATATCTTATGCTTAAGCCATGGACCCTCCTCTGGCTTCTGTTAATTTCTTTTTTGTCTTTTTCTTTACTGGCTTTAATTTTTTCTATTGATATTGTTCTGTCCAGTTATTATTTGTCTATGGGGTTTCTATTATTTTTTTCTGTTTATTTATTACTTAGTCTCTATGTGTGCAATGATGTTCTATTATGTTTCTTGTGTTTTGTGGGTGGATCCCCCAGTGATAGGGCCATCCTTACCTCATGGCTAAAGAACTGCCCCAGTGTTTAGAGGCAGGCTGGGAAAGTGAATTCTGGCAGTTCACTGAATGTACTTTAAAGGAGCTGTCAGTTTGTTTTGTGAGCATTGCCATTCTATTTCTGTTTCTTGGATTTTGCTTCAGTCTTTTCTTTGATTTCTTGATTTGTACATTTGCAATTTGTTGTGTATTGCCTTTGAGGCAAATCATTTTTGCCTCCTTTTTGTTTTTTGCCTACTTTTTATATTCCCTGATTTTGTTAACAGACCGTCTTTTTCTAAAGATTCTTTGTTGCTCATCTCTCTACAGTCCAGACGTTTACAGTAATTCCAACCCTTGTGGGGCATTTTGATTATTTTTGGGATTATTTCTTATAATTGTGAACTTCTGAAGCCAAGCCCCATTTGGTCCAATGTAGGTCAGAGCCAGCCTGTAGGTCTGCAACTTGGGCTTGGGCAGCACTGGAGTGTTATCAGGGCACCCTGATGAGGATTCTGGCCTACACTGTGGTTCAGTTTTTGAAGATCCACACCTTTTGCCATTTTTGTGTTGCTGAATCGTTACAGTAAAATTTTAACACCCATCAGTTTTGACAACTTGGAGAGAACTTAAGCAATTACGTTTAAAAGGTTGCTTCCAATTGCAACTGACTGTTGAGCTAAAGACTTAAAGTTGATGACTTATATATATATATTACAAAATATATATATATATATATATATATATATATATATATATATATATATATATATATATATATACTCAGCAAAAAAGAAATGTCCTCTGACTTTCAACTGTTTTTACTTTCAGTAAACTTAATGTGTAAATATTTGTATGAACACTAAAAGAGTCAACACCATAAGACATAAACTAAAAATGTTTCACAATGTGTCCCTGAATGAAGGAGGCTCAAAATCAAAAGTACCAGTCAGTATCTGGTGTGGCCACCAGCTGCTTGAAGTACTGCAGTGCATCTCCTCCTCATGGACTGGACCAGATTTGTCAGTTCTTGCTGTGAGATGTTACCCCACTCTTCCACCAAGGCACCTGCAAGTTTCTGGACATTTCTGGGGGGAATGGCCCTAGCCATCGATCCAAATCGATCCCGCTCCAGGGTACAGGCCTCAGTGTAACGCTCATTCCTTCGACGATAAACACAAATCCGTCCATCACCCCTGGTGAGACAAAACTGTGACTCATCAGTGAAGAGCACTTTTTGCCACTCCTGTCTGGTCCAGCGAAGGTGGGTTTGTGCCCATAGGCGGCGTTGTTGCTGGTGATGTCTGGTAAGGACCTGCCTTACAACAGGCCTACAAGCCCTCAGTCCAGCCTCTCTCAGCCTATTGCGGACAGTCTGAGCACTGATGGAGGGATTGTGTGTTCCTGGTGTGACTCGGGCAGTTGTTGTGGCCATCCTGTACCTGTCATGCAGGTGTGATATTCAGATGTACCGATCCTGTGCAGGTGTTGTTACACGTGGTCTTCCACTGCGAGGATGATCAGCTGTCCTTCCTGTCTCCCTGTAGCGCTGTCTTAGGCGTCTCACAGTGCGGACATGGCAATTTATTGCCCTAGCCACATCAGCAGTCCTCATGCCTCCCTGCAGCATGCCTAATGCACGTTCACGCAGATGAGCAGGGACCCTGGGCATCTTTCTTTGGGTATTTTTTACAGTTGGTAGACAAGTCTCTTTAGTGTCCTGCGTTTTTAGAACTGTGACCTTAAATGCCTACTTTCTGTAAGCTGTTAAGGTCTTAACGACCATTCCACAGGTGCATGTTAATTAATTGATTATGGTTAATTGAACATGCATGGAAAACATTGTTTAAACCCTTTACAATGAAGATCTGTAAAGTTATTTGGATTTTTAAAACATTATTGTTGAAATACACAGTCCTGAAAAAGGGACATTTCTTTTTTTGCTGAGTATATATATATAACTACAATTACAATACATACTTTGAGGGATTGTTTTGGTGCAAGAGACTAAATGTTTCCAAAAAGGGATACAATGTTTCTAAAAAAGGGAACAACTTGTGCCAAAGAGTATAACTTTGAAATGCTATGAGATATGACATGTAAACTTTGTTACATTGATACCTGAAAGACTGACGCACAAAAAACTGATTCCAGGGCTGTGCATCACAAAATGTCTTGGTTATGTAATGTCCAGTTTTTTGGAGAGAAATTGCTTTTGTTTTTTATTTAGTTAATATTGGTATAAAAAAAGTTTTTTAATCATATAAATATTTTCAAAATGTGGTGTCTACTCACTACTCTTCAGCCATTTGCAGCTCATAAGCAGAAAAATATCCATTTATTTTTGGGTATATATTAGGCACAATAATGCCTAAAAACCCCTTAGGGCACAAGGGGTTAAATTGTGTTCTTTTTTTTTAGGAGGAGACGTTGTTATTTATACGATGGTACATCTCAGGAGACAACTGGAAAATCCAGAAAGTTTGACAAACTTTATGAGGTCAAGAACAGGGATTTAAGTACTGCCCCTTCTGGTCACATGGCACAGAGTCTTTATAAGGGTAGAACAGGAACAGGGACAGTCAGTTTTACTTCTGGCAGCTACATGACAGGCACTCCACCTAAGAGACAGGTCAAAGCAATAAGAACTGCAGCATAAGAGAAATTCTACTATAAGAGCTAAAAGCTATTGTAAAACCCTATTTAAAGCTACAGAAATGAACTGTACTATACAGGTGAAAGAGAAAGAGACCATATTTGACAAATGGAGAACACTGTGCCCTTTCCATATTTCATTGAATTCTCAACTATTTTCCTTTCACTTATGGTGAAAATTAGAATATTCTCCATGTCTGGGACTAAAAACTTGATTAAAGATTTTTTGTTGTGGTTGATTGAAAGTGGTTATTCCAGCAATGAGACTTTTCTTGATTATATAGTGCTTGCACATAGCCACAGCAGTTTTGAAAGAAAATGGAATCAAGAGATGGAATGGAGCTAGGTTCATAGCTAGGAAGACAAAAATAACATAAAGCCAAGAGCATGTAGCCAGAATCGTGGTTAGAAAACAATGTGGTAAGTCATAATCCAAAACAGTCTATATGTAATTAGAACCACAAAACAAGGTCTAAATTGTAATCTGAAAACACAAAAAAGTCATAATCAGTAAACTGAAAAACTAACAATGGCACAAAGGTCATTCTTTAACAAATCCAGATCTTGGATAATTATGTATTTGTGGCACCAGCTTTAAAAGACAACACAATTTTAACATTTTGATTCATGACCTGCTCCCAGCAACAGTGTCTTGTGCCCTTTTGAGACAAACAGAACAAAAAGGAATATAAGCACTAGACTTTTTGGCATCAGAAACTCCAAAAACCACACTCAATTTTTAGAATCCAAGGAACAGTTGGAAAAAATTAAACATACAACCCATATTGTGACACTTCACACTTGACTCTTTTCAGTGGTTGAACTCTCACATTTTATTTCAAATTTAAGATAAGGTCAGGCAGGGAAACTTCTGTGCTCAGGAAGCATGACTATCACAGCAACACAGCAGAGGTCATAGCTGGTACTACAAAGAATACCAATGCTCCCTCAGCAGAATTCACTCAGGTCATTTTTAGAATTAGTCGCTGGGTCCCCTGGACAATAGTCTCTTGCACAGCCCAATGAAAGCTAAAAAAGGTTGTGATATTACAAGTATTTTAAAATGTATTTCTTTTCAAATAAATTTACTTGTCTAGATATGTAAATGGTACTGTGGGTTTTTCACAATAAGGAATGCACTGGTGCTGTCTGTTAATTCTGGAACTAAGCTTTCATAAGTTCATTTTTTAATTCCATTCTTCTCCTGTGTTTAGCCACCTTATATGTTGCTTTCAGAATTAGTGCCATAACAGTAGTGAGGCATACGAAGAGTATTCCTCTTAGGTAAATCTCTACAAGCTTTGAACACTTGCACATCTTTGTGCCACATCCTCTCAAACTCCATGAGATTAGATGGGGCTTATAAGGGGTTTAACTCTGGGCTATAGCTGGGCCACTCAGGGAAAGTCAGAGACTTGTCCCAAGGCCACTCCAGAATAGTCTTGGTTGTATGTTTTGGGTCATTGTCATGCTGAAAACAGCAGGTTGTCTTCAACAATCTATGTGTTTGGCTACATTCATCCGCACTTCAGTTCTTACCTGTCCCTACCACTGAGAAGCACCCCCATATAATGATGCTGCTACCACACTAGATAGATGATGACCAGTGGCTGGTCTTCACCAGCCATAGCAGTTGGAGTTCTACCCAAGAGTCCAATTTTTGTCTCATCGGACCAGAGAATTGCAGAATACTTTAAAGGTCATTTGGCAAATGGGTGGTCATATGTCTTTAACTTAAGAATGGCTTATGTCTAGCCCCTCTATAATAAACACCTGAAAGACTGATTGATGTAATGTTGCTAAAATAATCAGATTACAGACAAGTTCTCTCTTCCCAGAAGAGGACTTCAGAAGCTCTGTTAAAGTTACCATTGAATTTTTAGTCACCTCCCTCACAAAACCCTACTCAGTTTGGCCTCATGGCAAACTCTATAAGGAGCTACTGTGGTCCCAAACTTTTTCCATTCCACACTAAAAGCTTTAGAAATAATGTTATACTTAAGCTTCAGGGCCCCATCACATGCAAAGGACCTTGTTAATGTTTTCTTATATTCACATATTTTTGTATAAATTTCACAAATAAAGATATTTTAACCACAAACAGTTAGGGGACGGCCTCTTTCCACTCTAAATTCTCTGTTATACTTTCCCTCACGCATGGTAACATGGAGAACAGGCAAACTCTATATTATCACTCACAGAGACTTGGTTTCTCTGTCACCTCAGAGAAAATAAGTTGCCTCAATGAAAGATGTACACAATATTTTTAGGGCTTAAGTGCTAAGCTATTCTACTTCAAGGAAGAACAAAGTTGTGTATCAGGCTGCAGGCATTGCTGGGGTACTACTAAGGGGAACTTGTGCTTTAGGAAGCGTCAATACCCATTTATGGGATTTGAATCCTCTTTGGCATACAGTTACTGTATGTTTTTTCCTACCGAGTAGGGTAAAGGGATGGCTTTCAAGAAAACCCCTGACATCGAACCTCCAGTGCTGGCTTGTACTCATAGAGGAGGTTTGAACAGTATTCAGGACCTTGTGGGTAGACACAAGATACTGGATCTCTAGGCAAGAAGAGTAATGGTGTATAGCAGTACTGTGTATTTGATACAAAACATTTACACATACAGCAATGTAAACAAATTCAAAGTAATTTCGCTATATAATCATGTAGCTCAATACAACATAGTGCCAATTTTAAAACACATTTTAAATGCTGTTGTGTATGCCTTTTTTATGAGACAGCTATACCAAACTCTTCTTGCCGGCTACAGCACACCATGGTCTAAGATCTTTGCTTCATAGAAGTTACTAGATATACTAGGGTCCTTTTATGTTTCTGATCACACACCTTAGTGCAAGGTGCAAAAGCCCATCATAGCTTGTATCTCCAGATAACCACATCATCATCCAGGTAAGTCCGTGACCAGGGCACACCACACTGTTCCTGAGGCTCCCATCTATCTTTCTGTGTTTATCTTATGACCATAGGTTCATCCATAATGTTCAAGACCTGGGTTTTTTCATTGATAGTCTGACTTTAAAACTACCTCAGGTTTTTTTCAATTAATCATAGCTAAACTGTACTGCCACCAGGATGGGAACGGAACCCAAAGATTTTCAAAGACCAATAAAATATACATATTCTGATTGTTTGCAGCATAGAGATGCAGCAGTTAGTGTAGTTACTGTAGTTTACAGTTTCAGAACCCTGGGTAACAAATCAGAAAATGAATAAATTGACATTACTTAACTTGCTAGTGTTAGAATCTTAAAAGTTTAATCTTTAATTTGCTTGATTTTACTTTGATCAGCTTATTACCTCATTTGCTGTGTCCGTTTGTCCATCTTAATTGCAAGCATTGTTTTACTAATACTTTAGAGAACATTCTCAATGTAATTGACTCTACTGATATTACTTCCCCATATAATCTGCTCACTTCTGCACAGCAGGGAATTTGCTTCTTGAGCACTGTTGTTTCCAAGATGGCACTAACCTCTTGTAAAACCCCTTAGTTTCTTTCTTCCTATTTATTGAAGTCTTTCTTTCTATAACCTGTGCTTTTTTTAACATTGTTACATAATAACCTATCATCCAGTTTCAAAATTTACTGCTCATCAGGTTAAAAGCTGGGTGGTTAGTGGCTAGCAAAATATGGATCTCTTAATATTTTTTGGTCTTAATCTTTAAGCTTTTAATTTTTTGGCCAATAGTTAGCCATCATCTTTATCAGATGCTCTACCACTTATAACATTTCCTTTTTTTAATCTTTGCCTCATTGGGTGGGTCTCTTTTTACCTCTTTTACTATTTTAATTAGTTGTAATTGTTCATTTTATGTACTTGATTCAATAAATTTTTGAGAACAGTCTTCCATTGCTGTTTTAACTTCTTATCAAAGTCTTGTACTCGTAATTGACCTTGCACTTGTTTGATTCAATAAAAGGCTTACCACAGAAAAGTTAACCAAACTACTACATGACTTTCTTGGTGACATGTAAATGATGATTTAAATCACAACTTTGTTTCATCTCTGGAAATTAACATCTATGCATTAAAATCATTACTCAGAAACATTAAACATAATATAATGTATTACAGTTAACAGTGCGTGTATGAAAGGAAACTATAAAATAAAACACATGTAGGTGTCCAAACACTGCACTCATTAAACTGGTGGGTAATGAAGGTCATTAGAATAATGTTGATTGTTCTCAGCAACACATTTAATTTCATCATTAGAAAAATGAAACAATTCACCCAGACTCATTTTACAGCAACAAGAAAGAAGGGCATTGGTCAGAAAAATGACCAAAAACCTAATTAAAAAAACCCCATACTTTTCTGTGATGGGAGGACCTGTCCAGTGGACATTAATGTCTGAAGCACTTTACAATGTAGTTTCCAAAAGAATGCAGAAAGAGAGAAAGGACACATGAGGAAAGAACAAATACTTGTATCTGGATGCCTGGGTTTGGAAGAAGGCTTTTGGAAACTGTAGATCATGTGGCAAAAGACTGTTGTCCGAGTAAACATAACATTATCTCTGTGACCTGAATAAAACTTACTATGCCTTGTACAAAATAAACTTTTGACACATGTAATAAAACTTTTGTAGGTACAGCAACACATTGTGGGGATTATTTACAATTGTATCCACTGTGGCAATTACCAAGAAAGAAGGAAATAATAACAATAATAATAATAATAATAATTTAAATGGTGCTTTTCTCACTACTCAAAGTGCTTTTTATAGTGAGTTGGGAGCCACTTCAGCCACCACTAATGTGTAGTATCCACCTATATGATGTGAAAGAAGCCATTTTTGCGCCAGTATGCTCCCCACAATTGAGCTATTAGGTTGTAAAGTGTTAAGAGAGATAGCCAATTACAGACAGGGGATGATTAGGGGGCCAGAATGACTATGTCATGGAGGGCAATTTAGCCTGGACATCAGTACACATTCTGCTGTTTATGAAGGATGCTTAGGGATCTTTTATGTCTGCAGAGAGCCAGACCCTCGGTTTTATGTCTCATCTGAAGGATGGAGCCATTTTTACAGAACAGTGTCCCCATCACTGCAGTGTGGCATTGGGATCCCCATTCAGACCTCAGGGTATGTGTCTTCTGGTGGTCTCACCAACACCTATTCCAAAAAAATTAATGAAAATCAAAACAGTCAGAATCATGATGAAAAGCTGCTTAAGGTGAAAGAATTTGAGTCATGATTGAACATACATAACAAGCAATAGATCCGCATTTGCAACAAAGTATAAAGACAAGGCAACACAGGGTGATTTTAAGACAAAAAGGGCAAAAGTTGCTTTAAATACAGAGAAGAATGGATATTTTTTTCTGAAATAAGAGACATTAAAAGTAATGTTACCTAATTCAGAAAACAAATCACCAAATAACCTAACATGTGCAGTATGTTTTTGGAGAAATGATTGTCAATTTTCAGATTATACAAAACTAGGACCATTTGATGATACACTGCAGATAGCAAAATTATTACAGATGAACGTGTATAAATAGATTTGGATAGATATGTGTCAAATAAATACGTTTACTTATTATTTTAAAGGCAATTTTACTTATTGGAAGCAAAAAGTTCAGATGGAATTACACAACTAAGAACTCATAGCTACAGAGTATACCTTGTGACTGGTGACTGTTCACAGTCAGACTAAAACAGTTAACAGGATGATGGATCACACAGTTTACCTCAGGGAAGGGAACACAAGAGTTCTTATGTTTAACTTGTACAATGCACTTGTAAGACTTCATTTGAAATGCACATATTTGGTGTCTCCATATTTTAAACAGTACATACAGGGCAGTAATAGTGCTAGATAAAATGCTGAGGTGAGTTAATAAAGTAATTTCAGAATGTGACATTATATATATTTCAGCAGTTTTCCATAGATAATTATGTGAAACTCCAATGGTTCAGATGTGCAAAATTCCAACTTAAGGACAGACTTATGAAAAAGTAAAGCTACAGGTGTCAGTAAAGTTGTTTCTGGAAAGTATTAAGCACTGTTTAATAACTATGGATGGTTTAACAAGTTCAAATATCCCTAAAAAAGTAACAAAAGTATCCTTCTAAAACCAATGAAAAACTGTTCTGGTCTGGTAGTTACATTATGTGCCTATGCAACCAAGTTGATGATGAAACCAGCTCTCTGAAATCTCTGTCTTTGGTAACATCATATGGTTCAGTGGTTGGTCCACTTTTCTTATATATCTGCAGGGAAACATAATTACTCAGCATGCCCTTTTCTTACTTGTTTATTTGAAAATCAATAAGAATGCATATCAACCACAGAAAGGCTCACTGCCCGAATCAATGACATCAGTGCATATGAATGCCTGAATAATTATATATGGTATATAGACATTAATAGACCTAACCAATTTCTGGTGGGATCTCCAATAAACTTTAAGGGTCCTGACTCTTTCCAATCTAATCTAAATGCTTGCAAAAACATTCACTAGTAATTAGCTTTAGAGTCCTACAAAAGGCACTTTAAGCTTTGCACATCACTACTCAGATACAGTCAAAACATTTTCTGTTTAAGTCAGATCCTATATCCTTTATCCAATGCATACATATTCTGTCACACCTTCACCAACTCTTAGTTGGATTATTGTGATTCTTTTTTGGTCAACATTCTACTCAGAGTATCAACAAGTTCACAATGCTGCTGACTAGAGTCGTGACTTGGATAAATGCAATTAACATAGCAACCCTGGACTTGTCTATGCTATAAAGCTACTTTGTCTGTTACTGAATTATCTTATAACTCTATTGGTCACTTCTCATCTATTCATGCATCAATTCATTTTTAAAACCATTTAATCCAGTTCAGGGTTACTGGAGCTATAACCTACTGCAAAACACTGGACACAAAACAGAAATTAAAACCAGATGGCATGCCAGTTCATATCAGTGCATAGTAATGCATATTATCCATACTAATTAATATATAGTCACCAAATAATTTAAAATACATTACATGTATTTTGGATGTAGCAGGAAAGTAAGAAGACCTATGAAAAAATATCAACTTGCAAAATGTACATTTCAACAACCAAACCTACAAAACTTCTGCACTCAGACTGAAATTGTTTTTCTGACAACTTACATCTTTCAAATTCCCTTTTGCTATTCAAAAATATTTTCTTAGGTAGATCACGTAAAAGGGGCAGAGTCATGTGGCTAGCTTGGCCAATAAAGGAGTCTGTGCAGATTGCGATAAGAGTAGATGGCACTTGAGAATAGAATAACACATAAGACTATTAAGATCCATCGGCTTTGCTCTTTCTGAGTCCCAGGAAGAATCCTGTCGTGGATAGGCATATGTTGTTGGGAAGCAAAACAGGGCAAGAAAGACAGATGTTTCTTTAAACTCCACGTGAGCAGGGTGGATGCTAGATGTGGAAGAGAAGACAAAAGGCTAGTTTGGAAAGAAGAGAACAAACAATCATTTTAAGGGCCACAAACCATAAAAGTTTAGTGCTAGTCCATTCTTTCATCATTTTCCAGCATCACCATTGGGTTGTTAGACTGATGTTAGAAATGGGTAAGGAGACTGCTTAATGACCTGGAACAAAAGACTGACACTAAACTGATGATGGTGGCAAAATCTGAAAAGGGGTTCATCTTTCAGCCATGCATGTAAGGGTTCAATTCAGGTTGTACTGAGGAAGATCTGGATGCATCAACTCCAAAAGACTAAAGTCACTCACCATAAATGGCCCAGTAATGCCCTTAGGGAATAAACATGGGTAGAATTTGGCTTTGCAGACAAACCATGCTGCTACATACTTACATTATATTCCAAGTCAAATATCTGTAATTGTAAATTATTCATAATATAAAGTGAATCTCACTTATCACAAATCTAAAACTTCAAAATTATAAAAAAAAGTACACAGATTTCATTAATGATATATAAATGACAGAAATGTTGCTCTTTTTTTGTTTACTATTGTAATTGTAGAAATTGTACCAATCATTTGGGTACATTTAGGGATTGTTTTAACCGTTTTGAAGGTTGGGGAAGTTTTTAAATTACTTTACCAAAGAGACAGATATCTTGTTTTTGTTTATTAAATATTTTGTAACAGAGGTGTCCCTGGAATGTGATGGAGATTTGCTTAGACTAGTGCACCACTGTTTGTAGAGGTGACACATTATTGGTGTCACCATGCTTGTTGTAACCCACCGCAGTAACCAAGTCCCACACAAGCCCCTGGGTGACTTGATGAACAGAGCTCCTTAACAGAGAGCTGATCAAACTTTAAACAATGCAGCAAGTGGACATCTGGCCATTGCAGTGTGGTAATTCCCACTATTAAAGGCGTGTGCACTCTTCCCCATGGTGTTGTCAGCCAGTGGACAATCGATCGTTTTATCAGATGTTTGGAGGGTAGGTCAAGCAATACCCTTTGGTGATTTCAGCCAGCTATGGTTATTTGGTAAACATGGCTGATAGAAGCAGAAGAGCAGAACAACGGTAGGATTAGATAGAAGAGAATGCACGGTCCTTTTTAGGGTTATCAACTGCAAGCATTGTCTGAATAGCAGTCAGTTCCTTCAATGAAGGATCGTTGTTCTATATCTTTTAGTTTCATGGCTTGAGTCTGTTTGTAAAACTCTGTCATATGGATGTAATGATTAATGGTTGGTGAAATTTAATGTAAGTAAATGAAAGGGATTAGACATTGAAATGTATGCTTAAGATATATAAAGCACTGATGAGGCCTCTTCTGGAGTACTGTTTTCAGTGTGGATCTTAATATTATAAAAAAGACATAGCAATCCTAGGAAATGTCTAGAGAGAACATCTAGGATGATTGCAGGATTGTGGGGGATGAGCTATGAGGAAAGATGAAGATTAAGAGGTAAAATTATTACTATTTTTTTAATAATGAAACGAATTAGTGAAGTCAGTCTTGGCTGTTTCTTTAAAATTAGTTTTTCAGCAGGAACATATAAATACAGATGGAAACTTGAAAAAAAATTAGAATGTATTCCTTCTCACAGAAATAAACATACATGGAATAAGTTAACAATTTGTGTAGTAGACTGTAGTATATTAGAGACCTTCAAACCTTGACTTGGCATTTGGAAAATTAATGCAAATAGAACTGTCAAACTTTGTTGAGACAAATTACTTGCCTGGGGGTACATTAGTGCCTATGGAATTGGCAGATTGCACATCTGGAAATGCACCATCAGTGCTGGAAGGTGTATACAGGTTTTGGAGCAACATATGCTCCCATCCAGATGATGTCTATTTCAAGGAAGGCCTTGCACATTTCAGCAAGACAATGCTAAACCGCATCTATTGCAATGGCATGGCTTTGTAGTAGAAGAGTTTGGGTGCTGAACTGGCCCGCCTGCATTTTAGACCCTTCACCAATTGAAAACATTGGTGAAATGAAAAAAACGACAAAGAAAACCCAGGGCTGTTAAGCAGTTAGAATCTTATATCAGACAAGAACAGGACAACATTCCTCTTCCAAAAGTCCAGCAACTGGTCTCCTCGGTGCCAAGATATTTATGGACTCTTGTTAAAAGTAGAGGGAAAGCTACGCAGTGGTAAACATGGCACTGTCTCAACTTTCTTTTGAGATGTATTGCTGCCATCAAATTCAAAGTGATATTATTTTCTTAAAATTGTACATTTTTTCAGTTTAAACATTTGATGTTTTCTGTGTTCTATTGTAAATAAAACATGGGCTTATGACATTTGCAATTTACATTGGTTTTTATTTACATTTTATACAGCATCCCAAGTTTTTTGAACTTTCACTTTTGTACACATTTACTATTTTTTAAATACATGAGAATAATTCAGAAACCTTGAATTATATAAAAGCTGTTTTTGATTGTTAACTGCATCATGTGCAACAAGTCTATAATGCTTGCTTTAAGCATTAATTCATGAAAAACAAAAGCATGCTAAACATCTATACGTGCATTTTATGTAATCAGACTTATTAAGGGGGTAAAACAGAAAACTAAAACAAATGCTTACTGCACTTCAACCCTTTTTTCCCTCAAATCCCGAGGACTTGTTAGGTTGCTTGGCAACTGTAAATTGGCCCCGTATGAGTTTATGTGCGGCAGTGTGTGCCATTGTCAGCCTGGTGACCTGAATTGGACTAGAAAATGATTAGATGAAATTTCCATTCCAGTGTTAAAAGAAGCGTACAAAGGCACCAGCAGCATCAGCCGCAAGTCAGGAAATAACGCTGAATTAGACTACTATACATACCATCTTTGGGCACATTCCCGTACACTAACGTGCTAGTATAATTCTGAAAACCCAAGTTGCCATACCTCTTTGAATACTCCCAGCAGACGTGTTCGCAAGCAAAAAAAGGGAAAACGCCACACAGACATCGAATTCAGATTCTTGCAGCAGGCTATACTATCGGGAATAGCTTCGCAGCGGTGCCTGGAGTAATTTAACAATCTAAGAAAAATTAGTCATTTAACGTTTAAAAAATGTTCTCCCGAAGTGGTACAGAAAGATTTTTTCTTCTCAAATTTAAACAGAAAATGTGTATATTACATATGAAGAATTCATCGAAAGATGGTACCAAAGAAAGTAAAGAAATAAACAACGAACGGGTTTGGGACTTGCGCTTATAGGAGAATGGCGAAGCAGCAGCGCAGTTTTCGTTTCTTAGTTATGGAACCTTTTTGTCCCTAGCCTCTCGCTGTACAAAATGTAGCTTTCGCAATTATCAATCATAAACATTGAAGGCTGCTTTTTCTTTTACTTCAAAATGGTAATTGAAAGCGTTAAATATTTCACAAACGGCAGTCGCTGTACAGTTTTCAACGCAGACTCTGACGACTACAGATGTGTAAGTAGAAAATAAGTTAGCCGGTCTCCTGTTTCAATGATTTGACCAGGCCCATTGGCTGTATGGGAACAGGAACCGCTTATTTCAAACTGACAGTACTCTTTTAAACTGAAGAAACATAACGGATATAGCACCATATTTGACCCTATGGAAATCAGGATGAGGCATAAAATAATGTGATAGCCTGGAGGTTATTTTTTCCTAAGAGATTGTCATAAATGCTTATTATTTCTTATCCTTAAACTTCGTCAACTGTTAACGTCCTTAAATATACCGGGAATCAAAATGTTTGTAAATAAAATATGTTATTCTGCTTTAAAATAATTTCTTCTTATTTACAAATAATTCTGAGTGACCTCAATTAAGGAGAAAATTAACTTAAAAGTTACTCAGTACTAGAATGAGTACGACATCAGTGTATTTTTTATCTCTAATATATTAAATTCAGTTTACATTACAATGTAAAGTATTTGTTGCTAATCCCACTGCTGCAGAAACAACTAACTACAGGCTCGAGTAACTCACTGACGTGGTGTGTGAAGGAGTAGGCTTTCTTCGAGTAGCTCAGGTCGTAAATGCACTGTATTGATGGGAGGTTGGGCTGTTTTAACCACCAAATAAATACCGTCCTATTATGCACAATTATAATGTCCACTGTGCATTTTGTGAAGTGAGTAAGTGTTCAGGATGATAAATTGACTTTAACCAGTCTTATTAAAAATACAAACACTTATCATAAAGCACTGTGCTGTCATTGTGAGCTCAAAAACGTTTACAAAATTGAAAAAAAAGAATAAAAACATTTTAATAATGATGAAAGGAATATTGAAGAGAGTCCAACAAAACAACACAATTTTTTTAATGGACAGTTTCAGACACCATCTAATCTCACGTAAAAAAACAAGGTTTCTCCCAACTTAAATAGCTTCAGTACTCTTAATTTCCCACAAGAAAAGTAAAAAGCATTTTCATCTTTAATAATTATACCTTTTGATAAGAATTCCGTTTTATCTCCTTTTATTTAAAGTAATAGTGCAAACAGAACACTGAACCAAATAATAATAAAAAAAAAAAAATCTCAGGGCTTTGCTTTTTTTCTTCCAGTAATAGTGGAAATTAAAATTGCAGAAAATTATATTGGGTTGTCTGGAGTTTAGAGGTGGGACAGATGGAAATTGTCTTTATAATAACATTGCAGAATATTTACAGTGCCAGTACTTCTTGTATAAAATGCTTCATGGTTTAAATCATTTTGTCTTGTTTTCTCTTTATTTTGCAAAAATGTCTAATTGTTTTCTGTTCTTTGTTGACACAGTTAGAATGTAGTTATATTTGTTGTATTTGTATTTGTTTAATGCTATGGTGGCAAAATATTCACAAATTCAGTATTGCACTGTGTTTCTCTGATAATTAACAAATAACATAAATATTTTCAGATTGTTAAAACACAGGGCTAAATCAAAAGGTATCCAGAGTAATATTTTAGGGTATCTTTTTGTCTGCAGTGGCTGGTTTTTATCAAAGTTACTGTGACACTGGTCTGTTATATAGTATTTTACTGTGTTAAAACCATTTTTAAATTGGTTGGTCCCCTTTTCATATGCACCACAGAAGAGCAGCATACTGTTATCCATTATTTTGGGGCTGGATGTGTATCAAGAGCACATATTCATTATGAACTTTTATCTCCGTAAGGAAACTTTGCTTTACCTGTGCCAAATGACTATGAATAAATTGGAATGTTCAAAAATGACTGTACAAATTACAAACGTTAAGAATGAAGAGGCCTCCTGTCCACATCCTCTACTGCTGACAGTTTTAAATGTATCAGTGACATGGTTCTGACATAAAGGCATGTGACTGTTGATGAGGTAACAGCCCATCATCAAATCAGTCACAGTTCTGGTTATGAAATTCTCCAAGACAGCTTTTTTTTTCCATAAGGTTTGTTGTGCACAGTAGGTTACAAGACAGCTATCCAAAAAAAATGCAACATCATGTGGAAATCCATTAGCATCATTTGAATTGCTGTTGTGACAAGGGTGATGCCTTTCTGAGATTCGCTGTGAACCAGAGAGTAACCAACAGAAGGAAAAGTGATGCTCTGGTGTTTTGGGATTCACAGATACTTGAACATGTATTGAGAGAGATTCAGTCATAAACAGTCTTTGCTATTATGAGATGTAATGGGACAAACTAAAGCTGTGACAATATCTGCCTAAACATACCATGTTGTCCAAATGTTGCTACTTTATATGTCTACTAACTGATCTGCTTAGTGGCACCTAAAAAGAGGTATCAATACACCACAGACCAAGTAGTGAATTAAGAGTTGAATGCCTGGACTTTCATTCAGCAGAAGTTATTTTTTTCGGAGAGTAAACACAAAGTAGTCTAACATTCAAATAAAACCTGTAATTTTAACACTTTGCATACACTATCTGAGTGTATATAGATGCACAAGTAAATGTTTTATGATATAATTTAGGGATGTTTCTTGCTTTATACTTAATGCTGACACGGTAGGCTATAGTTATCTATGATCTTGAGTTTCACCAAGCAAGTACAGTCAGTAGATGGATATATACTGTATATATCTATATCTATATATATATATATCTATATCTATATCTATCTATCTCTCTATATCTCTCTCTCTCTCTCTCTATATATATATATATATATATATATATATATATATATATATATATATATATATGTATATATATATATATATATATATATATATATATATGTATATATATATATATATATATATATATATATATATATATATATATATATATATATATATATATATATATATATATATATATATATATATATATATATATATATATATATATATATATATATATATATATATATATATATATATATATATATATATATATATGTATATATATATATATATATATATATATGTATATATATATATATGTATATCCATCCATCCATTTTCTAACCCGCTGAATCCAAATACAGGGTCACGGGGATATATGTATATATAGTACTTAATTTTTTTTTAAGTTAAATAAGAATTTCAATTGACCAAATAGTAGTGCATCTGAATTTATGAATGAAAGTACCTTATATGATTGACTGGTGCTCCTGTTTTGCATTGAATATTACAGTATTAAAAAGCCCCCATTAGTCTTAGCACTTAAACAAAGTCTCAGATACTCATTTATGCAAAATATATTCTTGTTAGAGTTGTTGCTGTACTTTCTTATATTTCTGTTTATTAGTTATCTCAAATCTTTGCAGTTTCAATACTACCAAGTCCTTCCCATTCTTTTTTTTCTTTATGTTGTTTTGTTATAGGGCTGGTTTGGAACTGGATCTTAAAGTGTATTTGGAATCACAATTAATAGAGTGTCTGAACTTGGGGTATTTTGCCAGTGTCAACTTTTCTTTTCTTTGTTTTTGATACATTGTTGAAGTGCCAAAAGTGGGTGTGAAAAACCAGTTGACCAAGGGCAGATGGAACTATTTTATACTGGAGCTTTTCTTGGATCTTCTTTCTGTAACGATGCATGCCATTTTGGTTCTGTCCTGTCTACTTCCTTAGCATAGCTGTTCGCCACACACTAATAACCCACTAATGAAAGTGAGTATCAGGTAAAACCACAGCTATATCGCCTCAATTTTATAATTTTTCATCTGCATCCTCTTCCTGTTCCATACAAACAATGTTGCAAGTTTCTTAAATAGGATTTATTAATATTAAACAGGGAGTGCACTGGTAAAAAAATAGAAATTTGACTATTTTTTTTATCCCTAAAGACAGTGTTGAAATTTTGTTTCTAAATAAGGTCACATTATGAACATATATCTTTTAACTTTTTAATGTATGTATTCTCATTCATTCTTTAGATTTTTGAACTGTCAAGAAAAATCACTATGTGATGAAAATCACACTTTTTAGCTGAAACTTGCAGTGCATTTTAACAGTGGACCATAAATTTAAAAATCTGTTTTTGGTCTTTCTTTGTCTTGTGATAACCATTTGTACATTTTTCCCCTTCTTCTGAATTCACAAGAATTGTAAAAAGAAGATAAAGTGACTGAGTGCAAATTGCAGCTTACATTTATATTACAATTACCAAGAAATTAATTAATGTCTGTAAATGATGATTTTAAAAATTATGAGGTGATGTCTGTGGGACATGCAGAACTGTAATTTATTGTTCGTTCCTATCCCTTCCTTTTTTCTGTGTATTAACAGTTGATGTGATTTGAAAGCAGCCCAACTAGACTCAAAGAATCTGTTCATCTGAGCACATCTGAAAAAGTTCCATTAAGAATTCAGATTATTGTCCATGTTTCATCATATAAAGAAATATATTCAGTTTTTTAAAATGCCTGCAATTGATTCTGTGCTTTTCTAAATATTTTCCTCTCAGTTATGGTTTTATGATAGCATTACGCTGGTAGTATTGAACTGTATACAATAAAATCAAACCTTCACACTGTGTTTTTTAGTATCTTTCATTTTTCTACACACTGCTTTCTAGCACAGGGACTATTAAAGGTTTTTCTTGCTTTTTGTGGCATTGCCATTGACAAATACAAATTTAGCAACATTAAATTGTGCATTTTTGCTTCTTCAAATGTGAATATGCTTGGTCAGAGTAAGCCAAATGGAAACACTTTCAATGTGAACAAGGACCATTTGTTATGTGTGCTTGAGTTTTTCCAGTAGCTTGCTCTCAACCACATTGCATATAGCAATATTTAGGAAATCTGTTATTGTATCTTGTTTCCATTTTTCAAATATACAGGTACCTTTAGTCACCAAATATATTGTAATTAACATTTGTAGTCTTATAGGCAGGAAACCTGCTCACATTCACAGAAGAATGTTGCACATAATATGTACAATCAACCTTAATAAAAGCATAAGTGTCTGTGTGTCTTTCTGGTTGCTATGTCACTGTTATTGCAAAAGATGGTGCATCACAAGCATTGGTAGTAATAAAATTAATTGCATTTGTCATTCAAATAAATGTTACATCACAAACATTAACATTTCTTTTACAAATCCAATACTAAATGGCACATAACAGAGACATACTGTATGTATTGAATGGTGCACTGCAAGTGTTAACTCTGAGGTCTGCATTGATTATTTACATTTTAGCCTGCCTTAGATGGGTAGCACAGCTAGTGTACAATAATATGTGAGGTTAGAACAAGTATGGCTGATTAAATCTTTTTAAGAAAAATATACTCTTTGGTGGAATAATAATAATGCTTAACTGTTTGTGAATGTATTTTTACTGATACAAAAAAATGCCACTACTTTTTTCATTCACATATTATTATGGATTTCTAATTGAAAATAGCAGTTTCTTGACTTCTCAACAAATATGCATAGTGATTGCAATATTATTTCTTTGTGTGGTTATCTTGAGTTAATGCTAGTATTTTGTTCTGCCTGCTAGATAAAAAGATAGTTTATAATTTTTGATGCTAAGACAGCACAACCTGGCAAGGTCTGTGAATAATGGAATGTGTAATGCTCATGCTGTTTCCTATGCTGAACTGTTTGAATCTAGTATTGAGAAATATACTGAAATTCTTTTTATGAGATGTGCTCCTGTTTTTAAGACCAAAGAGAATGATTTCAAAACAGTCATACTCTGTGTTGGAGAGCAGTTCAGAAGCTTCTGGAACATAAAAAATTTAATGCCACACCACTAATTGCCTTTGATAACAGTATTGTATTGTTAGTAGAGTTACTGGCGTGCATGTTGTTAACCAGCTGTAAGTTTTTTTTCTTCTGTTTTCAGTAAGTGATTTGATATATGTTAATATCCCAATTGGTGAAATAATTAATGAATGTAATGTGTCTTCTGTGGGTGTTCAGAATCTTTGATTAGGGTTACTAAAGTAGACTGAATCACTGACAAAGTCACTGAGTGTTACATTTGTAGTCTTCTCTGTTTGTAGTGACTTAAACTGGTTGAAGTCATTATGAATGTGACGTTTCTGAAAATTCTTCAGGATGGTTATAACATTGTTGAGGTTGTATCAGTCATGCTATTTTGAGAGTAACAAATTAGTATAAATCATTTTTGGAAGAAGTTGGAAAAAGCTCCTTTTTTAAGAGAAGACATTTGACAAACAAATGGAGAAAATTGAGTTTACTCGGCTGCTTTAGTTAGCTAATAGGTAAGTTGTTTTAATATTTCATCCAGAAACTTCTCAAGATGTTTTTTGTCGATTTTGCTCTTGAATAAGTTGTAAAGCCAAGGTTTGGTGAGGTTATAATAAATGAACAGTATGAGCAGGCTATCTTGATGCAGGAAGTCCTTTGATTTTTTTTTTGACAGCAATTTGTTATTGCTTCTTCACAAAATCTGTTGCAATATATGGGACAAAACTAAAATAATGCTACAATTAGTTTCAAGAGAAATTGTTAAGTTGATCTTGTAGTGTTGGCACCTTTAGAGGAAAAAATAGATGATCACATAGATTAATCTTGGGACAAATTGCTGTAAAAAGTGAAACAATGGTGTGAACAGAGGTCATTTAATATTTTAGTGGGAAGGAAGAGAAGGTTATTTCTTTGACCTTGGAAGTTACAAAATGAATTGTATAAGGGTCATTCCATGTCAAATTAACCGATCTTCCAGAAATCCTATACATTTTAGTCTAAAAAAATTCTGAAAAAATGCCATATGTACCATGTTAATCAGGAGATACCCTGTATAATTATTTTGATGTAAGATCAATACCTTCCAAAATACAGCCAATTTTGTGAGAGGAGAGGGGTGTCAAATTTGACCCGAGTTTATTTTTTAATTTCATAAGACCGTATCTCAAGAACTAAACCACCTAGCAGATTCAAATTTTGCATACTTGTACTTTTAATAGGTACAGTATGTAATGAAATCAAAATGTCTGATCCAGATGACACCTCTTGGTAAGGGCAGACCTTCAAAAATGGAACAAAAATATTTTGCGTCATTGGCTTTGCCATGATTATGCTTTCAGAAAGCTTACTTCTAACTGATACAGTCTGCTGAATTTTTTTTTTTTCATATTTAGTTACCTACCTACACAGAGTTTTTCAAAAGGTTATAGACAAGCAAGAAAATACATCAGAGTTTGGCTAACTGGCCTCTCATTTGTGAAAAAATCATTTTGGGTCTAATTTTCAGACCAGCTTAATGCACTGGGATAATTTCCAGACATTGTTAAAAAGATTTTTCCTGTATCATACATACAAGTCTTACTTTTCCTGTGTAAATCTTTCATTTTTATTTTCCATTCTAAACATGGGTTAAATTCACCATTTGTCCTGAACATATGTGCATGGATCAAAGTGCTGTATATCAGTCCAAAAGATGCAGTTTGTATTAACAACATTATTTCAGACTACTTCAGACTAGAACGCAGTACTAGACAAGGATGCCCCTTGTCACCACTGCTATTTGCAGTCGCCATTGGCTGTTTACTTTCAAAATGCATCAGAGATAAAATGAATTTTCAGAGAAGGACTTGAACAGAAAATATCACTATATGCAGATGATATGGTATTGTATATATCAGACCCACAAAATTCTGTGCCTGCAGCCCTAACTGTACTAACAGAATTTCAAAAGATATATGGACTCAAAGTTAATTTGGACAAAAGTGTGCTTTTCCAGTGAATTCTCTAGCAAACAACATTAAATTGGACACCTTCCCTTTTATCGTTGCAGATCAGTTTAAATATTTAGGGGTGAGCATCACAAATAAATATAAAGCTCTTTTTCAATAAAATTTTGCTGTTTGCAGGGACAATATTAAAGAAGACATGCATAGATAGTCTACCCTCCATCTTACTTTAGCAGGGAGAATTAACACTATCAAGTTGAATATCCTCCCTAAGCTTCTGTTTCTATTTCAAAACATCCTCATATACATTAACCATTTTTTAGGAAATTACATTCAATCATAACCAAATTTATTTGGAATTTGAAATATCCACACATCCAAAGGGTGAGCCTACAATGACCTAAATCAGAAGGGCAGCATGGCTGTACCTAATTTTCAATTTTAATACTGGGTGTCAAACATATAAGCTATAAAAACCTGGACATTGACACCTATAGATGAATACACACTAGCTGGGTCTGTCATAGAAATGAAATCCTGCAGTGCTTCTTTATATTCCTTGCTTTGTACACCAGTAAATACAAGGTGTCGTCAATATACTAACAACCCAATTGTCCTTCAGAATTTTTAATGTTTGGAAAACATATGGGTTTAAATCATTTAGAGATTTTTATTTAAATAATGTCTTTACAAATTTACACTACAAATTTAGTTTTCCATTAAAACAAAATTTCCACTATGTCCAAATTAGAAACTTTGCTAAACGAAATCTGCCAAATTTTCCTCACCTCCCACCTTATTGCTATTTAAGAAGAGATATTGATGAGTCTTAGAGCCACATTTCTATAATATATAAAACCATTTTAAAGTCCCTTCTTTTTAAAGATCCCAGAGTACAGTGGGAAAAGAATCCATTACTCAACATTTCAGAAAATGAGTGGAAAGCAGCCATGCACAGAATTCACTCTTGCTCCATATATGCAAAGCATTCAGTTATTCAACTTAAAATCTATCTTGTTTAAAATTGTCCAAAATGTTTCTAGGGCAAGATCCAACCTGCGAATGTTGCAATCAAGTTCCAGCTTCAGTAGGCCACATGTTTTCAGCGTGAACCAAATTAACATGATTCTGGAAAAAAATATTTTAAATGCCTTTCAGACAGCCTTGATGTCTCTATCACTCCTAATCCATTAATAGCTGTGCTTGGTGTACTCCCAGATGGGCTTACAGTGGAGAAGGACAAACAAACTGTAATTGCCTTTACTTCACTACTAGCATGTAGACTTATCTTACTCAACTGGAAGAATCGTAACCCACCTCTTTTAAGTCAGTGTGTAACTGATGTTATATACTACAGTGGTACCTCGGTATACATCCTTAATCCGTTCCAGATCCTTTGACTTATACCAAACAGGACGTATACCAAACAAACTTTTTCCATGAGAAATAAAGGGAAAATGATTAATCCGTTCCCTTGAAAAAAAATCCTATTGTTATTGGCATATTATACATTGATGATATTGTATAAAATAATTTAAACACTGCTTAATACTAAAATACATAAATACAAAAGCAATTAGATGAAATAAATGAAAAATTAACCTCAATTTACTTTTTAATAACGTCTTTGTTTTTCACAATTGTAGATACTGTCGTTCTCTGCATACAGTATGCGGTAGCCATGTCCCAGATACACATGCCACCTTCATACTTTTCAACAATCAATTCAAATTTACGTGAAAATTCACAGAGAGTTATAGCACAGGTTGTTCACTGAATGCTAGCAACTGGTGTACTGACGCTCGTGGGCAATTATGGCTTTGTCTCGAGAAAGGTAAGCAAAGGTAGCGCGTGGGTTATTCACTGAATGCTAGCAACTGCCGTACTGAAGCTCGTGGGCAGTCGTGGCTTTGTCTCGAGAGGGGTAAACAAGGGTAGTGTAGTGTTCTCTAGATTGAAGTAGCAACACACTCAGAATAACGTTTCAAATGCTGATTATTTTGAATCATGTTTAACCAACTCCCCATGCAGCGTGCCTTCTAAACCACACCCCTCCCTCCAGCATGTAATACATCTCAAAAGACGCAGACCGTAGCAATCAACACCCGAACATAAAGCAATGGACGAAAACATCATTGAACAATCATATACAACAGGTAGCACGCGGGTTGTTCACTGAATGCTAGCAACTGCCGTACTGACGCTCGTGGGCAGTCGTGGCTTTGTCTCAAGAGAGAGGTAAACAAGGATAGCACACAAGTCGTAGTCCAAACAAAGGTTGTATACCAAGCAAAATGTTTCATGTCCAAACAGGACGTATACCAAGTTGGACTTACTCCAAAGCAGATGTATACCGAGGTACCACTGTATTTGAAATTGGAAAAAATCAAATTGTCACTTAGAGGATCTGTTCAAACCTTTTTAAAAACCTGGCAGGATCTAATAAAAAACATTTTCGAATAAGCATTTATATTGGGGAGGAAAACTCCTTTCTCTCTTTACTACTCTCAAAAGGTTTACTCTGAGTGTTGGCCTTCATCTCTTTTTCATGGGGGGCGGTTGACCTGAATTTAGGTTTGTTAAGTTTGACTTGATTGTATGGAATGTTACATGCTTTTAATAAATTTAATACAAAATGAAAAATAAATCACCATTTGTCAATAATGATAATCGTCAAGTTTTTCTTCACTAACTTGGGTATGGGATTAATTAATAAATAACCAAACCCACAACACTAGTTATAATGAAATATTAAGATCTTGGTATTGCAGCAGCAGCAGCAATGTAATGCATTTCATTTCTGTTTCAGTCGAAGTGCAGTGTCTTTGAGATCAACATAATACTGCACCTTTGGTACTGCCTCCCACTGATCATTGTAGGTGCAGTAAACAGTGCATTGACACACTGTAATGGCACCCAACAAATATTGTCTCTCGGTGGCCAGTGGAAAGACTGTGCAGCATAGTGTGGATGCATGAAACATATCAGGATGTCTGATTCCACTTAATTCATCATGAATCACACTAGTCCAACATTTTTTATCATACATGTACCTAACATAGCCTCCAAGAGGACACCGGTCTAATGTGAGGGACACTTTTGAACCATCATGAGTGTGATCGTGAGAGAGCAGGATCTCAGTTGCTGCATCAGTGGTGACTGACTTCACCCGATACCCGGCTGACTTTGAGTTTGTCATCTTCTGTAGAGATGTAACAGTGGTATTCTCAATAAAAAAGTTTGACATTTTTGATAGCTTACAATTATTGACACACAGTGCATTCTACCTATGTTTTGGATGGAAAATAAATGTGAAAGATTTGCATAAGAAAAATAAGATTTGTGTTTTAAGAAAGAAGGGGCAATGTAGAATTAATGAAAGATATTTTTAAAATTATCTGCACATTGGCACATTCCATTACAGTGCTCTGAAAATTAAGTCCAAAATGATTTTTTGGATTTGAGAGGTCTGCTGTTTAAACCCCTAATAATGTTTTCTATTTATTGCTTTTTTAGAATGCCTTTATAGTTATCTTAATTAGGAAAAAAACATCTAAAGTCTGTGTTGGTTACAAATATGTATTTCTGAGGCCTAAACATAGCCAAGCCAAAAACTCGATTTCAATTTTTGTCAATATCAGGAAGCTGCTTTGACCATGCAGGTTTATCTGGACCAAATGTTTTAATTTCGTCACATGTCATACCAATAAATGCACCAACATGCAAAGTCTGAGCCTGCTCAGTGGTTTTGTTCTTGGTCTATTTACTTGTAAAGTTTGATGAAAAAATGTGGCTGGATAAAATCAACACCCAAACCCTGGTAAACTGGCTACACCTTGGAACATACTGATCTTACATGAAAACAAATTATAGGGTGTCTCCTGTCTAACATGGGTACACCTGGTAATTTTTCCAAAAATCTTTGTGTCTGAAGTGTTTGGCTGTTGGTTGATTTGCCATGGAATAATCCATTATCTCATTCCTTCTCCTTTATGGTAAAAATAAAGTCTATAACATTTTAAGCTATTTCACTCTGACTTCATGCATACTCATTGCTAAAAAAACAACTAGTTTCCATGTGACATTCAACTGCAAATTTCCAGTGACATAAGGAATAGATTAGTGGTGGCAGATGAGTGCTTAATTTCTTAGTTCTTCACTCCATATTCCACCTCTAAATCTAGTTTAAATAATCCTCCTTTAAAGAGATCAGTAAACAAAAACTGTGTGAAAATAGGGCTAGGATGCATATCATTCCTTTTGTGAAGATTACCACAAAGTAAGTAAATTAAAAAAAGCTTTCATAGCTGTGCTACAGGCATGTTGGAATAACAACAACAACAACAACATTTATTTATATAGCACATTTTCATACAAACAGTAGCTCAAAGTGCTTTACATAATAAAGAATAGAAAAATAAAAGACACAAAAAGAAAACAATATAAATCAACATTAATTAACATCGAATAAGAGTAAGGTCCAATGGCCAGGTGGGACAGAAAAAACAAAAAAAAACTCCAGACGGCTGGAGAAAAAAATAAAATCTGTAGGGATTCCAGACCATGAGACCGCCCAGTCCCCTCTGGGCATTCTGCCTAACATAAATGAAACAGTCCTCTTTGGATTTAGGGTTTTCACGGAAGGGCTTGATGATGATGGTCATGTAGACTTCTGCCTTTTAATCCATCCATCATTGTTGGAGAATCATGAAGCTTTGAGTAGGTGGAGGTGGCGCAGGCCACCACCACAAAGAAACCGGAAAAAGAAACAGAAAAGAGAGTAGGGGTCAGTACGGATTTTAGAGCCACCATGAGTAGTTATTATGAGGAAATTGAATCATACAGAGTATCGGGATTAAGTTAAATTAAGTTAAATTGAAGTAAGGAAACGTAGAGTTGACAGATAAGGCGAGCCATTAGAAATTATTGTAAATGTGCAGGATATTGTAAATTCCTGAACAGGAGTATATTTTTTCAGTAGAGTGTATTTAACTGACATTTCTTGCAAAGTTAAAGTACACATATAAATGGTTTTCAGGATATTTTTTCTTGTATGTATGTAAAAAGCTTCATCCAGGTAAATTTGCTGTTCTGCAGAAATTTGAATGCTTTGTTCAGACATTTACTTATACAGTATGATTTGTACTTCAATAAGCATAGTGTCAGTACTTCTGTGATATTCCTCTTAAGCATTATATTTTAGCTGGTTTCTTGATCTCATGGCTATTACTTTCTACTTGCCAAATATGCAAATAGAGAAAAATCAAAAGCGAAGGCTAGTCAATTATTACCTTTCTGCGTCCACCCATCAATTTTCTTATCGAAATTGCCCAATTCATGATTGTGGAAAACCAGATCCCTATGTATTTGGCTTTACTTGTTTTAAATTCACATATTAGCTTAGCTATTTGGTATAAAGCTGGAACACAGAAGAATATGTGCAGACCATGGTTTGGAACAGTGCTAAAAGAATCATTCACATGATATGTGGAACCCATGGAACTACCGTTTCACAGGCACAAGCTGAGCTTTTGAAAGATTAGGTACGGCATACTTCTAGGTGTGAATAAGCTATCAGACTTAATACTTATTAAATTAATGTTAAGACTGGACTGCAAAAAAAGACAAAATAAGCTCAAGGCTAAATTAACTCTTTTTTTTTTATTCCAGAACAAAATAAAAATCGCCGACAACAGTAATGTCACTACCTTCATCATAGGTGCAAGGTCAAGCACTGAAAAGATAATAGACAAGTAGGGGCTTGCAGATCTGGTGCATGAACACACAAAAGTTTCAAAGGACTGCACTATTTCTAATGAATAAAAAGGTCAATGCAACTCCAAACTTCAACTCCAAAAACTTAATGTGTCTAAAACTCAAATGGAAACTAAAATATTTTGGATTAATTGAATTTAATATGGTATGTTGCATCACTGATTCATGGGAACATACAAGACCCAAGAATTTAAAAGAGACATTGGAAAGAAGAGGAGAAATATGAGAAAGCAGGCAATGCCAAATAATATGTTGATAGACTAACAAAGATTATGATTGTGTAATATGTTGTTTATTAGAAGCAATGTAAAGTAACAATAGGAATAGTTATAGTCAAATACTGTTTAAACAAGTTTCCCTTGTAGCTTGAAAGTCTGTAAATTAAAATGTTAATACCTGCCACTCAAGAGAGAACCTTGAATTTGTAAACCTAACCATACATAAGCAGAGGAATCTTATCCAAAGAACCTTAAAGGGTATTCCTTGAACACTCGGCTGAGGGTTACAGCCAAATCAAATATTACTGAAAAGTTGTGAAATGGCATCAAAGATAGTGCTCATCATGAATTGTACAATTAGATACATATGGTGAAATATATGCGGAAAGTGATCCAAAATGCAGATTTATTACTATTTTTTTTTTTATTAATATATGTATGAGGATCAATGTGTATTGACCAGAAAATACAAAATCCAAGATGAGTAGTTTTGGATGGGCTTCATGATTTAAGGTTAATGTACTATCTCTTGTAAAAGAAATATTATAGGTAAAATATGAATTTCCCTACATGTTTAATTTTTATTTTCCTGTTACCAGTTGATTGCTTTTGTTTGTACTAGTTGATGCCTACTGTGGATTATTAATTAAATGCATTTTGAGTGCTTTTTTTTTGCCAAAATTGGTATTAGAGCAGTGTCTTCAGTTTTGTAGGGAGGCTGGTGCCTTATATTGATTATTAATTTGTGAAGTATATTATTTTGAGATTTTTTGTGCACCAATATTGGCATGAGGGTGCAGTCTTCAGGTTGTTTTGGAAGTTTGACTTTGCTTACATCTAATGAAATTCTCAGCACATACAGGAGTTAGGTAAGCATACAAAGATCGTGTTCCATTTCCTTGTACTCATTTTGATATATTAGAACATTAATTGTTTAAATATTATTCCTCATTTACAGTTTTCAGTGCTGTATTATTTACAAATTAATGTGATTATTATCTTAGACATAGAAATATCATTTACATTTTTTATTGCAATCATATTAAAATCTAATAAATTTATCTAGAATTAAGCTTTTTGGTGGCCGAATATTGTGAGAATTCTAAAAGATGTTCTGTGCTTTTCTTGAGCATACTTGTGCTGTACAGAAGCTACATGCTATCAAAAGTCTCAGTAATTGTGTTGTGCGTATAGTAATGATAGTTTGTGAAACCTTTGGATTTTTTAAAATATTTCTACTACTCAAAAATTATTATTTTTTAAAAATATTATTTAAATGTTCAAAGTCAAGAAGTATGTGAATTGTTAGAAAAAGTGGGCAATGGAGTGAGGTGTTCCAGTTAATTAAATAAAATTCAGGTGTAAGTTTGAGCTGTACTATCTAGTAAAAATATTCTACAGTTTTGTTTCTCTGTTTATTTCTTGATGAATCACACAGAACATTTTCAGGTTCACAAAATAAGATTTTGAAGGTAAAAAATAGCATTTTATACAATAGCATTTTTAAACATATGACCATCCATCTGTCTAAAGTTAGTAAGATAAGGCACAGGCAGGAGAAATTCAGATCTTGTAATAACCCCTGCAAGAATGTGCTCCAAGAAGGTGGCAGTCATGGGGTGATAGCAAAGATCTCCTGTGAGTGTTAGTACCACTTCTATTTTTAATTTATATAAACGATGTAGAAAAAATGTGACTAACACACTGATTAAGTTTGCAGATTGTATTAAACTGGATTAAATGTCAGTCAATTGAATCATTACAGAGTGACCTGAACAGAATTCAGATTTGCTGAAATTTTTGGAAAATTAAATTTAATGCAAGTAAACATAAGCTATTACAGAAAAAAAATGTTAGGTGTGAATACACAATGGGAGGACTAAATTGTTAAAGTACAACTTAGGATAGATAGATAGATAGATACTTTATTAATCCCAAGGGGAAATTCACATAATCCAGCAGCAGTATACTGATACAAAGAAACAATATTAAATTAAATAGTAATAAAAATGAAAAAAATAAATAAAAAAAAAAGCAGACAGTAACTTTAAGTAATGTTAGCATTTACTCCCCCGGGTGGAATTGAAGAGTCGCATAGTGTGAGGGAGGAACGATCTCCTCAGTCTGTCAGTGGAGCAGGACAGTGACAAAAGTCTGTCACTGAAGCTACTCCTCTGCCTGGAGATGACACTGTTCAGTGGATGCAGTGGATTATTCATTTATGTTGGCTCTTCACTCTTTACATCCAGATAGTAGCCATAAAGCTAATTAGTACAGTGCATCCCACTTGTACTTTAAAACTTGTTCTGCACCAAGAACATATGGATACAGATGGAAACTTGTTATGGGTAAATTAAAACGTTTTCCTTCACACAGAAATAAAGATACATGGAATAAGTTACCAACTTGTGTGGTAGACTGCAGTATGTTAGGGAACTTCAAACCTTCACTTGGCATTTGGAGAATTCATGCAAATAGAATTGTTAAACTTTGTTGAGCCAAATGAATTGTCTTTATCAAAATTGTTCTATTGTTCTAACAGAGTGGCTTTAAAATCTGAAAGTTCACATTTTAGAATAGCCAAATCAGTCCTTCCCTCCATCTTATTGAAATACTGTGATCTGATCTGAAGTTAGTTATTCATATAAAACTTCCCTGAAATATTAATTAACAAATATGTCTATAAGGTGGAATAGAACAAAATACCTCCTAAGCACAGTGTAGGTTTCATCTGTAGCATTTAGTTCTAAAGCTGGCTGTATCAGTTATTATGTCTGCTTTCCCAATGCAGGAACTTTTTTCTGGAACCAGGGACTCTTAAGAAACTCAGGAGGGGACACAAGAGGGCCTATCACGCTGCATAATTCCATGAATGTTGAACTGCTCATCCTAAAAGTTTGTACTCACAGCTCCTCAGTAAAATTGCTGCAGACGATTTCAAAGAAATCCCTAGTACGTGGCCTCTGCCAAGTATAGAGAGTTCTCCTTCCGTTTACTGTATTCACTCGCTTAGATCGCTACCGGTTAATTGACTTAATTGAAATAACAGAACCAACATCCATCATATCAGCTGTTATTTTTAATTTCAGATGATAAAACAGACTTTTATAGTATAAAATCACTCAATGGAAATGCAGACAGTATGTATTTGTGTTTTGTTGACTTTTCAGAAGTACTGCTTCTGTTTTGCAAATAACTGCAGTGTAAAAGCGGCTATAATGGTGTCACCAGTAGAGTTCCTCAGAGGTCAGAATGTGTAACATAACTTTTTATGATTTACTTTAATGACAGTGATTCTCATATAGTTGGTAAAGTTGTGAAATTAGCATGTGCCGCTAAAACTGGAGGGCTAGCATACACGGTCCTCAAATTTAGGCTAACACACATAAAATGTAGACTAATTTAGTTCCAAGTATTACACAATGGGCAAAAGGAGAATTAATTATAAATATGTCATGGATGGCACTGTCTTATAAGAAGCAACCTCTAGAAAGGATTTAGCGGTTTATGTTGTTACAACATCGCCACCTTCTGTTTTGTGTTTTTGGTTACATTTGGAAATTTTCTTATGTGACTTCCTAACTTTCTGGTGAGTTTTGTTGGGTTGAATGGCCTGTTCTCGTTTAGATTGTTCTAATGTTCCTACTTTTTTTGAGAACTTTTTTCTTTCATAGATTTTAAATATTTATTTTCAAAGTTAATTTTATCTTTTTGTAATGGCACCTGTTTTACCTACTCATGTTTTTTGCTTTGCACTGCATCATTGGGAAAAAATGTTTCTGCATGCTTTCTTGGGGATGTTAACTGTGTTGGGGATGTTAACTGTGTTAGCAATGTAATTTATGTCAGGATGTTTGTTGTACTTACACTGTTTTCGGAAAGTATTCACAGCACATCACTTTTTCCACATTTTGTTATGTTACAGCCTTATTCCAAAATGGATTAGATTCATTTTTTTCCCTCAGAATTCTACACACAACACCCCATAATGACAACGTGAAAAAGGTTTACTTGAGGTTTTTGCAAATTTATTAAAAATAAAAAAACCGAGAAATCACATGTACATAAGTATTCACAGCCTTTGCTCAATACTTTGTCAATGCACCTTTGGCAGCAATCACAGCCTTGGGTCTTTTTGAATATGATGCCACAAGCTTGGCACACCAATCCTTGGCCAGTTTCGCCCATTCCTCCTTGCAGCACCTCTCAAGCTCCATCAGTTTGGATGGGAAGCGTCGGTGCACAGCCATATTAAGATCTCTCCAGAGATGTTCAATCGGATTCAAGTCTGAGCTCTGGCTGGGCCACTCAAGGACATTCACAGAGTTGTCCTGAAGCCACTCCTTTGATATCGTGGCTGTGTGCTTAGGGTCATTGTCCTGCTGAAAGATGAACCGTTGCCCCAGTCTGAGGTCAAGAGCGCTCTGGATCAGGTTTTCATCCTGGATGTCTCTGTACATTGCTGCAGTCATCTTTCAGGTGCCTTTTGGCAAACTCCAGGTGGGCTGCCATGTGCCTTATACTAAGGAGTGGCTTCCGTCTGGCCACTCTACCATACAGGCCTGATTGGTCTCTCCACAGAGGATCTCTGGAGCTCTGACAGAGTGACCATCGGGTTCTTGGTCACCTCCCTGACTAAGGCCCTTCTCCCCGATCACTCAGTTTAGATGGCCGGCCAGCTCTAGGAAGAGTCCTGGTGGTTTCGAATTTCTTCCACTTACGGATAATGGAGGCCACTGTGCTCATTGGGACCTTCAAAGCAGCAGAAATTTTTCTTTAACCTTCCCCAGATTTGTGCCTCGAGACAATCCTGCCTGAGAAGTCTACAGGCAATTCCTTTGACTTCATGCTTGGTTTGTGCTCTGACATGCACTGTCAACTGTGGGACCTTATATAGACAGGTGTGTGCCTTTCCAAATCATGTCCAATCAACTGAATTTACCACAGGTGGACTCCAATTAAGCTGCATAAACATCTCAAGGATGATCGGGGAAACAGGATGCACCTGAGCTCAATTTTGAACTTCATGGCAAAGGCTGTGAATACATATGTACATGTGCTTTCTCAGTTTTTTTTTATTTTTAATAAATTTGCAAAAATATCAAGTAAACTTTTTACACGTTATCATTATGGGGTGTTGTGTGTAGAATTCTGAGGAAAAAATGAATTTAATCCATTTTGGAATAAGGCTGTAACATAACAAAATGTGGAAAGAGTGATGCGCTGTGAATGCTTTCCGGATGCACTGTAACTTTGTAGTTAATTACACTACATGGCCATATTTTGAATTGGCATGGGTGTCACTATTTTTGTTATGGACAGTTCCATAATGCTTATAGTTTTTAGGCATAGTTGAGCATCATGTGATTTGCATCACCTGATGTCACAAAGGTGGCAGTAAAATATCATGATGAACTTGCCAAGCTTATGAATTTACTAAAAATAAACAGTTTTTTTGCATTATTTAGTTTACTAGGGAGCTAATTTGTTAAAAAACTATTCAGAAGTTTAGGAAGGGCATTTTTGCCTGTGATTTTTGGAATTCATGTAGGTTTGGATGATTTCCGTACTTTTTGAACTCCTGGTAATTAAATTGTTATAGATTTTTTTTACCTCTCTTTCCATGAATACTATGTTGGAGATGTGTCTTGGCTAAATTGTACATTTGAAAGAAATATGCATTTGAGTTGACATAGTTACAATGATTTTATATTTTCATGCACAACTTATTAATATTTTGTAAATGCGAGTTTCCATTTCAAAACCAGACCTTCTTTGGATTTATGGTTGTGTAGGATTCCACTAATGGAATTCAAATTTTAATCATAACTTACTGAAACTTGCTTAATATAATTTAGGGTGATTGTGGCTGAAATCTACATATTCCAGCAACATCTGGCATACTAAGATACCAGCCTTTGACAGAGTATTAATCCATGGAGTACTCGCACACATATACCCACATAAGGCTAATTTATAGTTGCTAATTAACCTAATCTTCACATTTTTGGTGATTTGGTAAGAGAATTCACACAAACATCAAAGGAATGCAATGTCTACGCAATCAATGATGGGATGCTGGGTTTAAACACAAAATATTGTGTCCAAGAAGCAGCATCCCCTATCACCACTTTACTGTATGCAATTCATCAGAAGTCAAGTGTTCTTTGGCTTCAGAGTGGATTTACTTTTTAAGCTTATTTTATTTAATTACAATACAGTTAAATTGCCAAAAGCAGAATTACCTTTTACTATCAACATGACACTGAAAGATTTGTATGAATTTATATTGATAGATAACTTGGCTTTGAAAATGCAGTTTGAAAAGATATGTTTAGTGACCATTTTGGAGTAGGATTGCAGGTCCTTGGAAGCAAGGGGAATCTCTTACAATAAATTATCTGTGCTATAAAAGACAAGAAATTTGATTGTTGCAAGGTTCTTTAAATGTAAGCTTGGCCGTGTATATTACAGAAATGCTTCAAGTCATCAGTTTGAGCTTTACAACTGTGGTCCCAACCCTTTCAGAGCATGCCCTTGTTCCCAGAAATGATTTAGGGGTTTGATTGGGAAAAGGTTAGCGAATGGGGATTAAGGGCTTCTTACTATCAGTAAATCCACACATCTGATTTATATGTAGGTGGTGATTTCAGCTGAGGAGGACACACTATTTTGTGCGATGTAGTAAAGTGCTTTTTCCATAGAAAGTCTTAACAGGCATATTATCAACATCTACCAGAATGAATGCCAAAAATGAAGAGGAGCAAAAATCTACAGACACTAATTGTGCAGGCTGGAGATTCAGGAGAGCCGTCTTGAGACTTTAAGAATCGATATTGAATCAATTAAACAAAAAATAACGATTAATTGGAAAATCAATATTTTTATCCAGGCCTATTCCTTATATTACTCAAAGTAAGATAAATATTGGAAAATTGACGTTTTAGTGTACTATTCATTTATGAAGAATAATTTTACTTATATTAGTTTTTGTGGCATAGAATGTATATTTGTAGTTTCATTAATATATTTTATATACATTTTCTAAAAAAAGAGTACTTAAGGGTTGTTTATCATTGTTACATTTTTTTAAATCTAATACTTAAAATGTTAAATTTTCTTTTATGAATTGTTATTTACATTTTATCCGAGTATGTAGTTATAGCTAAGGATCACAAAAACTGTTCCAAATGGTACTTTCTCCTTTTTGTTTAGTTGATCTGTTGTAAACTTAAAGTAGATTATGAACAGTCTAAATGTAGCTATATGTAAAAACTGTCTTTGAAAAGTAGATCTTTAAAAAATATGTACTTGTTTTTTTTAAAAAAACAGGATATGCATTCAAAATATATTAATCCTTAGTAAATTAAAAGTTTAAATAAATGTTTAAAGCCACAAGATACGCTTGAATTATTCAAGTAAGTATTTAGAATAATAAATTACCTATTCCTCCTTTAGGTCACAATCATTGTGGTTAAACGGGTCACTGCTGCATTTTCTTTAATAGGCTGGTGAGTTCATCCACATTTTTTTTGTTCTTTCATGTTAATGTGGTAATTATGAAAATGTTATATTCCAACCTGAGTTTACATTAGAGAAATAATAAACACAAATATAGAGATGTGAACATGTTTTAGAACTCTTTTGACTTTCTTCATTATTGCATATTTTTAAAGGTGAAATCAGATCATCTGACAAAAGTGGATTTTAGGTAGAAGGGGCTTCCTTAGTGAATGCAATTTAGAGTTTGTTTCTGCTTTGCTTTGACCCTGGTATAGCCTCTGATGGGCTTCACAGTGGATTGATCGGGTTCAAAAAATGGATTGAAGGATAAATCATAGCTGAGCAAACAACACAAACGTTTCCAAATATTTAATCTATTTATTGAAGTCCCAGTCCCACTATGAAAAGCAATTGCCCTCTTGTGTTTAATAATTTAACCAGTAACTCTAATCATACATTTCTTGTTTTTTAACTTCTTTCACACAACTTTGGATTGCTTTTCCTCATAGAACTGTTTAGGTTTTCAATTTGTATATATTTTTGAGAATGCTTATCTGTAGTCCTGGTACATTACCTCAGTATGGTTAAGGTTTTAAATTTGACTACACAGTTGTAAGTCATTTAATTACATTTTTTTCAGCTACTCTGATATAGGCAAGTCACCCAGGCCCTGATATAGCAAAGCATCTGCAAAAAAAATATTTTCACCAGGATGGTTTACTTTAGTTTAGAATGCTTAATGTTTGAATGATTTTCTTTGAACATGAGCCCCATTAGCCAAACACTTCCATGTTTGGAACATAAGTCCATAGTAATTGTTTCATACTCTTAAGGATCATCCAGGGTAATTCCGGAAAACATTAATATTCTTGTTAATGAGCAATTGTGGTGATCAGTAAAATGCTGTGCTCACCAGTGACCTTGTTTGGTAAATATTTTCCTGGAAATCTGACATGTGGCTGGCTTTAATGAAGATTTTTTTCCCATTTCTCTTTAATGCTTTACAAGGCCTTAATGAGATTACAGAATTGTAGCAGCCATGCATAGAACTTTACCACATTCGTACTGTAAGCATACAATACCTCACGTTTATCTCACAAGTCACTGCCTGATATGCTTCGCACATGTGCTACATCACTACTTCAGCTGGATTTGCACCCCTACAGTATTATCATTTGAGGGGTACATTAGCTGGGGGAGGCACAGTGATGCACTGGCAGCGCTGCTGCCTCACAGTTAGGAGACCTAGGTTCGCCTCCCTGGTCCTCCCTGCATGCAGTTTGCATGTTCTCCACGTGTCTGTGAGGGTTTCCTCTGGGTGCACCGGTTTCCTCCCACAGTCCAAAGACATGCAGGTTAGGTGCATTGGCGATCCTAAATTGTCCCTAGTGTGTGGGTGTGTGTGTGCGCGCGCCCTGTAGTGGGCTGGCACCCTGCCCAGAGATTTTTTCTTGCCTTGCGCCCAGTGTTGGCTGGGATTGGTTCCAGCAGACCCCCACGACCCTGTGTTAGGATATAGCGGGTTGGATAATGGATGGATACATTAGCTGGCTATAAGGAGAATATTATAAAAGCTAGGGGGTCCCCTGCTTGCTTCGCTCACCAACCAACCCCCTACGCCCTGTCCTCCCCACCCGGCCTGCGCTATGCAGCAGCCACTTCACATGTCTGCCAGTCAAGTTATGAAGAGGGGATCTGAACGCACCCCAAGAAGGCGTGGTCGCTCCTCCAAAAACCCCTTTTAAATGGTGATACAATGGGAAACATACAGTTTTTTTTTTTAAACCTCCACTTTGCTCGATCAGCTGCTGGCTTGTTGCTGCTGCTGCCAGGCCGTGTGATCTGCATCTTGTGTGGCGCTTCGAGCATTTAAAAGCCTATACAGCAGCTGTCCTACTCTTTGTCTTTTATTTTCCCAGGCGTGGTTAAATCTCTTGGCACAAAGCCTCGTCTTGCAGGATGTGAGTTCTTGTTATTTTTTATCTTATAATTTAAAAACAGAATAAGAATCAGAAAATCTAACAACATTACATTAAAGTTCGATAAATTCTGAAAAGAATGATACCATACATATGTATGTAGATTTTAAAATAAGCCAAATTTAAAGAATGACAAAAAAAGCGACATAAAATCGTTGCACTTTTAGGCTTAGTATTTTATATATAGAGAGAGTAGATATATGGTTGTTCTGTATTGATTTATTGTTCATTGCATTTTTACTGCTGGATTATAAATGTTATACTCAACTGGGAAAGGTGTAAGGTGCCAGCTTCTGAATTGGAAGACACTATTGCCTGGCGCAGTTAATGACATAATTTCTGTTATAATGAATAGTTTAGGCCATATGATAAACTATGGGTCCAGCTAGTTACTGTAGTGTCACGTTCAGAAGCATTGTGAGCAATTGTCTTGCAAATGCTACTTTGTCTTGAAATATATGACTCATGGGTTGACCCAGGCAACCAAGGCATGAGGTTCGTCAAGTTCATCTTAGCATCACAGTTGAGTTGTGTAGTAATGAAATGTCACTGCTCATGGTTAACAAAAGCAGTGTCATTCTCATTAGGCTCTGTGAGTTGCTCTGTCAGCCATCACCATGATTAAAAAAAACGCAACCGGTCCTTAAAAGCTTGTTCCTTTCATATATGACTATTTGCATTATTTTCAAGCAGTGCCAAGCCATCAAACCGTTAGATGAATGAATACGTATGAATAGGCAGTAGGTCTTGACATTTAGAGCTTTCTGTATGCAGAGTGAATCACATCTGCTTTTGTTTCTAATCCTGAGAAGTGACAACTGGTAGGCTGAACTGAATGAAAAACAAAAAAAATCTTCAGTACAAGTACACAGCATTGGCCCTCTTGAAATGGAACTGAAATATAATCTATATATATTATATTTATCACTTTTAAACTTTAATATGTTTGCCACATCAATGCACATTATAATAACGGCTCAGTGATATGAATTATTGCGCACGTGAGTCATCATTTAGCTAGTTTGGCTGTATTCCTCTACTTGATTAAGGTTGTTGTTATTTTCCAGTTTCTGCAAAATGTTGCATACTGATGGGTTTGCTTTTTCCCATCAGGTGTTCTTTTATAAATACTGAATTTTGTATGGAAAGTTGTGTACGCACATTTTGAGTCTGTTATGTGCAAGTAATGTACAAAACAGACATGTAGTGCAAACTGATCTTGAAGTCCTGGCTTGCAGAGCTGCAGCCAACTTTCAAGCCATGCACTAGATAGATAGATAGATACTTTATTAATCCCAAGGGGAAATTCACGTAATCCAGCAGCAGAATACTGATACAAAAAACAATATTAAATTAAAGAGTAATTAAAAATTCATGTAAAAGCAGACGTTAACTTTGAGTAATATTAGCATTTACTCCTCCGGGTGGAATTGAAGAGTTGCATAGTGTGGGGGAGGAACGATCTCCTCAGTCTGTCAGTGGAGCAAGACAGTGACAAAAGTCTGTCACTAAAGCTACACCTCTGCCTGGAGATGACACTGTTCAGTGGATGCAGTGGATTCTTCATGATTGACAGGAGTTTTCTTAATGCCCGTTGCTCTGCTACAGATGTTTATATAGGACTATAGGTCCATATTCTCTAAAGTCAAACAAACCTTATAGGAGACCAACCTCCCCTTTCTTGAGTCCGAAAACAAATGAGATTCTATGAAATATCAGTAGTTATGATGTAGTTATTACTATTTATAAGGCCTTTCTATCTGTTTGATGGAAGAAAAAGTGTACAGATAGATTGAAAACAAGAAAGTGCAAAGCACCTTCAAATATGAATGTTTTAACAAAAAGTTGTGCCAACTGTCTCTCGTTTATCTGTGCAAATGTTTTGCATTTTTTTTCTTCTGTTAACGAGATAGAAACACCTTGTAAAAAGTAATAAATCTTTCATTATTATTACAGAGGATTTGTTGTGCATGCATCCAGGTGGCAAGTGGGCTACATCCCTGGCCCCAGTTGTATGCGGATAGCTCCCTTTGATGACAAGAGCCAGATTATACTTGACAAGGAAATTAAAATCTTGATGATCAACCATACTGTTTAAGTCGTTGGCCCTAAGTGTCCCTTTCATTAATCTGAGTTCACTCTGGGCAGGAATAACTTGAATGAATGTTTTATTACCTTACATACAAAACCAATTCAAAAAGCACCAACATTTGTTTTTTACCTTTTAGACTCCCCTCTGTATGCAACTACTACCCATGAAAAGTCTGACCATATTCACTGTCCGAAGTATGCGATTTTATTGAAAGCCATAAGGAAATCACAGCTCTACAGCAAATACTGTGTTATACATGTTCCTTTTATTATCAAGCATTCATATTAATGTCACCGTTTTTGTACTAGTGGTCCTACAGAAATGCAATGTAAGAGAAGTGCAAACTTTGTCCTTGCTTATAAGAAAATCCAACTTTACTTTTGCTCTTCTACTATGTTGTAATGCCCTAACTGCAGCTTTAATGGCTTTTTTTTTTTAGAAATATTCTGTTTTAGATGCACAACTTCTAACTAACTATGAACAGCTGTGAGTAGATATAGAGTATGCTCATCCAGCACGTTTTCTCATTTACCTGTTCTGTCTCTGCAATACTAATAGTTACTGTTGGTTTGGAATTATTGTGAACAATTTTTCATTGCTTGTAATTTGCTTGTTTTGAAACTTTAATTGCAGATAATCAAGTAAATAGTAAATTAAACTTATTTTTTATATATAATTATTCACCATTTGTTTAGCAAATCTGCTGTGAAATTTCAGTCTTGGTTTATTTTTATGTATTTCTTAAAAATAACTTTTGTTATAATAAGCATAGTTTAAACTAATTTAAAAATCTTCCTGCAGCTTTTTCATGCTCCTTGTAATATGGCTGTTTCGAAAATACAACTCATTGGCGCAGGTAAGAGATTTTACTAGCCTTGTCCATTTTTAAGTTATAGAGAAAGGTACTAGAACATAAATTTCTTTTAGCCATAATAACAAAAGTGTTGAAGCTTTGTTCATAACGTTAGTCTTCAAAGTCCTAAAAAATATTTTTTAATAAAATTAACTCAATGAATAAAAGTTTTTTTCAATACAAATGTTATGTATATATTAGGAAATTTTTATTTAGAGCATAGTAACAAATAGAAACTGCTTGTAAGAAAGTAGTTGTTGATTTTTCAAACTAACAGGAAAAACCTCCATAGAAATCAAATTGTAATTTTGACTTTTAAAAAATGAAAAATCCTGAGTCAAAATAATACAGAAGCAATGATTTAGAAGCCACATAATACAGGGTGAGCCAAAAAGAAGTACTACATTTCAAACGTTTATTCTACAAAAATGCTATAGGATAAAGTAAATATCATTACGACACTAGAAAGGGTATACAAAATAGATTTTTTTTCACTGTGTTTTAAAAATGAATTTTTCAAGTTGGTGGCCATTATTAGTGATACACTCTTCAAGATGATATGTGAACGCTCACATGACTCATTTGTCCATTTCAAGGGGAATAGTGTCCTTGAGGGCTTCAAGGTGTTGAGATTGGTGTGTGTATACCTTCGACTTGAGATAGACCCACACGAAGAAATTGCATGGAGCGAGATCAGGAGAACGTGAAGGCCACCTGACATCGCTATGCAGTGAGATCAGCTTCCTCAGAAACATCTCCCGCAAAAGTTGCATTGATCTTCGCACCGTATGAGCTGTTGCTCCATCCTGTTGAAACCAGGCATCCACCACATTCAGTTGGGGCCACAAAAAGTTCTGTAGCATTTCAATGTAACGTTCTGAAGTGATAGTGACCGTTGTTCCCCCCTCTTCACAAAAAGTAAGGGCCTTCAATGCCAAATTCTGTGCAGGGGTCTCTGATGAAGTTCATGAGGGTTGGTTTCAGCCCAGTAGCGAATGTTTTGCTCATTTACGCAACTATTCAAATGGAAATATGCCTCGTCGCTGCACATGACGATGGCATCTCGATGAACAGTGTGCATAATGTTTGCGCACAACTCTCTATGGCTCTCCCAGTCTCTCTCAGTGAGTTTCTGCACTACCATTTTTTTGTATGGACAGAAATTAAGGTCCTCATGCAAAATCCTCCTCAAAGATGTGTTGGAAATGCTTAAGGCAGAAACATGTTTGCTGCTCTGAACATCTAGGAGACTGCAAAATTGATGCCTTTACAGCTTGGATGTTTTTAGGTGTTCATTCAGTCTGAGAATGGCCTGGAGATTTTCTGTTCAATGTTGTACCCCTCTGTCTAAATTTAGCCACCCACTGAAGAATTGTTTTCTGATTTGGGATGTTACTGCTAGGAAGAATGCGTAAGTGCTTTCGGAAGGCGCGTTTTGTAGTGATGATGGATTCATTGTTTTTAAAGAATGGCTTGACAGCGAAAGCACAGTGCACACCGGACCAAGACATGTTGCCGACTGAAAACTGCAAGGGATCGTTTATCGAAGGACCCTTACCCCAACCTACTTGGCTACCTCTACCTTGCACAATGACCTTGAGAAATGTGGTGCTTCATTTTGGCTCACCCTGTATAATATGAATCAAAGAATAGAAAGCCATAATGAAGAAATGGAAAACAGTTCTTAAAGGATAGAATAAAAAATGTCCCTTTTAAATAAAAGTATTTTGTCCTTGAGTGCCAATTTACAATTAATTAAAATTAAACCTATTTAACTTATTTAATTGCACAGGTACATGTATATGACCTATAACCTAACCTACAGAGTTTAGATGTTAACACAATGGACACTAATCAAGACTGTATATTACTAATTAATTAGTAAGAGTAGTTATAACTACAGGACTAATGAATACCTGAAGTGTATATTAAAAGATGAGAATAATAATACAAACATATTTTCAGAGAGCTTTGAGTTGTATGTGGTCATTAAAACTTTAAAGATGCTGAATACAACTTTAAATTTGTTTGCAAGTTTCTAGTTATAATATTACATTTAAAGTGAGCTTTTGAAATACAAAGTGTTTTGCTATCCTAGTACACTATATTGACATGTGTCATCTTGCCTTTTGGAAAGAAGAAAGCTCCCATATATACAGAAACTTTTACAGAGTTTGCATTTTCAATCAAATATCAAATGATTCTGAAAACAGTCAAATTGCTGTGATATGCTATCAAAACATACAGTATATATATTTAGTGCCTGATTATGCAGAAGTTTTGAAAATCATCCTTAGTTAAAATGGCATTTCTCAAAAATTATTTCAGCATAATTGAGATGGTATACATAACTAATGCTCCTAAAAAGAAACACAAGGAGGTAGATAAATTGGCACCTGAGATTTCTGAAAAAATGTATGTTGGATAGATGAGACTGAACATTAAATGATTTCATTATGCACAAACACTTGTTTGATGTGTATGTAGTATTACTTGTTTGTCATCCATTCTCCCATATATGTAAAAGCACTATCTCTGCAATGTACTAAATACTGAATTAAGTTACATTTAATAATAATACATTTTATTTATATAGCTCCTTTCCCATGCTCAATGCACATTTTTGTGTAAATTTCACCAGGGAAGTGTGCAATCAGAACATAGTTTTTTCATCACTCACCTGATCTCCTCATTATTAAAAATTTTTAAGCAGTGTCAGAAAGCGCATTAATATAAGCCAGGAGTACCCACACGTTTTCAGCTTGCAAGCTACTTTTAAAATGACCAGGTTGAAATGATCTACCTACATTAAAAATTATATATATATATATATATATATATATATATATATATATATATATATATATATAATACACAGTGCATCCGGAAAGTATTCACAGCGCATCACTTTTTCCACATTTTGTTACAGCCTTATTCCAAAATGGATTAAACTCTACACACAACACCCCATAATGACAGCGTGAAAAAAGTTTACTTGAGATTTTTGCAAATTTATTAAAAATAAAAAAATTGAGAAAGCACATGTACATAAGTATTCACAGCCTTTGCCATGAAGCTCACAGTTGAGCTCAGGTGCATCCTGTTTCCCCTGATCATCCTTGAGATGTTTCTGCAGCTTAACTGGAGTCCACCTGTGGTAAATTCAGTTGATTGGACATGATTTGGAAAGGCACACACCTGTCTATGTAAGGTCCCATAGTTGACAGTTCATGTCAGAGCACAAACCAAGCATGAAGTCAAAGGGATTGTCTGTAGACCTCTGAGACAGGATTGCCTCAAGGCACAAATCTGGGGAAGGTTATTACAGAAAAAGTTCTGCTGCTTTGAAGGTCCCAATGAGCACAGTGGCCTCCATTATCCATAAGTGGAAGAAGTTCGAAACCACCAGGACTCTTCCTAGAGCTGGCTGGCCATCTAAACTGAGCGATCGGGGGAGAAGGGCCTTAGTCAGGGAGGTAACCAAGAACCCGATGGTCACTCTGTCAGAGCTCCAGAGGTCCTCTGTGGAGAGAGGAGAACCTTCCAGAAGGACAACCATCTCTGCAGCAATCCACCAATCAGGCCTGTATGGTAGAGTGGCCAGACGGAAGCCACTCCTTAGTAAAAAGCACATGGCAGCCCACCTGGAGTTTGCCAAAAGGCACCTGAAGGACTCTCAGACCATGAGAAACAAAATTCTCTGTTCTGATGAGACAAAGATTGAACTCTTTGGTGTGAATGCCAGGCGTCACATTTGGAGGAAACCAGGCACCGCTCATCACCAGGCAAATACCATCCCTACAGTGAATCATAGTGGTGGCAGCATCACGCTGTGGGGGTGTTTTTCAGCGGCAGGAAGTGGGAGACTAGTCAGGATAAAGGGAAAGATGACTGCAGCAATGTACAGAGACATCCTGGATGAAAACCTGATCCAGAGCACTCTTGACCTCAGACTGGGGCGACGGTTCATCTTTCAGCAGGACAATGACCCTAAGCACACAGCCAAGGTATCAAAGGAGTGGCTTCAGGACAACTCTGTGAATGTCCTTGAGTGGCCCAGCCAGAGCTCAGACTTGAATCCGATTGAACATTTCTGGAGAGATCTTAAAATGGCTGTGCACCAACGAATCCCATCCAACCTGATTGAGCTTGAGAGGTGCTGCAAAGAGGTATGGCCGAAACTGGCCAAGGATAGGTGTGCCAATCTTGTGGCATCATATTGAAAAAGACTTGAGGCTGTAATTGCTGCCAAAGGTGCATTGACAAAGTATTGAGCAAAGACTGTGAATACTTATCTACATGTGATTTCTCAATTTTTTTATTTTTAATAAATTTGCAAAAACCTCAAGTAAACTTTTTTTCACGTTGTCATTATGGGGTGTTGTGTGTAGAATTCTGAGGAAAAAAATTTATTTAATTAATTTTGGAATAAGTCTGTAACATAACAAAATGTGGAAAAAGTGATGCGCTGTGAATACTTTCCAGATGCACTATATATATATACTGAGTATACTTTATACATAAAATACATGTTGTTGTACCTTGCATAACTGAATAACCTTTATGGCACAATAACAATTCAATACATTTATGGTCACATTTATTGCATTTACATTTATTTGGATTTAATAATCTTCATGTGGGAAAAGGCTGACTCGCATAAATAAGTAGAGCCGAATAATGCAGTCAAGGAGACCTCCATCTAGTTCAACTAATTATTGTTAATTTTATCATTTGATTTCGTACAGTCACAAATGGATTGGTGACATCTGAATGTAACACAAAGGGTTCCATTTCAAACTAAAATACCATAAAAGTCCCACAAACATAATGCAATCTCCTACATTCTCTATGTTTTTGTTTCTGTGTGAAAATGCAACTGATATATGAATACTGCATTGAGTTAATAATAATAAGCAAGTAATGGTGGATAGACCTGGGCTTTTATATATGGAATATCTTAAATGATTAGTTAAGCAGTAAATCAGAAATATACATATGTGCATTATTTTTTTATTGTCTTTTGATACTACACTTTTTGAAATTGATATTTGTGGCACTGGATGTTTTAATGCAGTTTGTGTTTTTATAATGACTCACTACTTTAGCAGAGCAAAGTCAAATTTTCAAAGCAGCTTGCCTCATGGCATACTCATTTTTTCCAATCAGAAAATTTATAAAATGTGTAATACTTGTGTAATTTGTCTCAGTTTCCAATCTACAGATGAAGAAATTAATATATCAAGGACTTCAAACACTGAAAAATGTTTTGTTTCACATCATTATTTAAATTGTGTAAGATGGGCACTGTGATTCCAGTGGTATTATTTCTTATTGTTGGACAATATGATTTAAAATTATCATACAGAACCATTTGTTAATGTTGGAGTTTGGAATCTAAGTATTTTACCTTTTAGAGTCAAATTCATTTCCCTCTAGGATCTCTCTCAGTCTGTCTGCTTTTTTTTCATTAGACTTCAATTTTCAATTTTCCTCCTGTGCATTGAAGCACAAAACGATATTAGTAAAGCCAGCCCATGCAGACATGTGTTTTGATGAAGGTTATTTGGAACTGGTCTCTCTAGGAAAAAGTCTGTGATTCTTCTCTGCTGTCTTTGTGGAGTTTGCTGGGGATATTTTAAAACTTTGTGTTTTAAAACAAATTTGAGATAATGGCAACACACTGCAAAACATTGTGTGATCTATACATTTTCTGGGGGCTTTTAATCTAGTACACTAGTTCTGTGGCAGCATTTTGTTATTAAGCCAAGTTCCGCATGCTTTTTTGGGTCCTGTATTGCTTTCAGGAAAACAGGAAGCAACACTGAAAAGAATAGTGCCTTTTGAGAAATACAACCTTTTCTTACTCAAAGGTGGCCAAGAGAAGGGACAAAGCCATATGTGTTTAAAAACTGATTCCCCAGTCCAGGAGAGAACATGATTTGCTTATGAGCTTCCTAATCATCCCTGTTGAAGCAGGTGGTTTGGTGCAAGACATGTCATTGGGGAGAAGAATAAGATAGATGGCAGGTGCTGTGAGATGGATTGCTTAGGCTGCACAAGCCCATTAAAGCCGGCATGACTGTTTGAACTGGCACGCCCTCTGAAAGACTAACAGCTTTACCTAAGCAACATGCACACAGAGAAGCCGATTTTCATTAGCAGAGCTGACCACATTCATTTATTCAGATTTATTTTCCTTTCCATGTAACAGTCACTATACCCTTCACCCTTTGTATCCTTCTGCTTGTGATACCTCTGCCATGTCCTTCTCTATCAGATAATGCATGCTGAAACTAATGGATATTGTCAGTAATCTGGTCACTGTGGAGGTTACCTGCTCCTAAAGATTTAGCATTCTGAATTTTTGTCAGTTTGCTTTCCTTTCAAAGTAGTGATATAGCTATGCTTACTGGATTTTTTTTGTATAATCCTTTTTTAACATTTTGTGTAAAATATTAGTTTCTAATTACAATAAGTGGCAAAATGACTGCTTTTAAAACTGAAATTGACAATAACATTGCTGGCAATTGTGCTGAACATAAATAAACCTGATATTATTTTGAAGACAACCGTAATTGTTACAGAGTATAAAATGATAATTTGCTGAAACATCACCATACAGAAAAGTTATTTACTTGTATATCTTGAGTATAACTAAAATAAAATATAAACTAGTATTTCAATGCATTTTCATATTGTATAAATGTAAGCTTGTTTAATAATAGAAAAATAAAATCAACTTTTTAATTATTAGTTTGTTTCAGTAATTCAGCAAACTTGTGCCATGGACAAATAGGGGTCTTTTTCCCCTACGCTGGCAATTTAAAAAAAGATTCTGACACACATCTGTAGTTTAAATGAGTTATATATATAAGTCATATTGCTTAAAAATCATAGATTTATTGTTATATTTTTAAAGACCAAAAGCCTAAACTGTAGTTGGGCAAAAGGGAAATGTTGTCTCCCTCCCCATTTTTTTACATGAATACTCAAGATATTTAGGATTATGTTTTATTTTTTGTGTGTCTGCCATGTGTATTATTAGTGCTAATGTTGACAAGTGTAGTTTGTTGAATTATTTAATGTAGTAATTGGTGAGACTCTATATTCATTATAAAAAGAGGAGAGCTTTTTAAGCTGATGAGGTCCACATGTCAGGTGTATACCCCTGTGTTAGCAAAATGGAAATTTTTTGCATTGCTGATACTGTCATTGTAAGTTACTCTCACTCTTCAATAAGGTGCCAAAATAACCATTTTGCCTTTTCATTGGAAGTATTCTTCATTTATTATGATTATCTTACTTAAGTCTTGTTACACTTTCCGTAACTGAAATATGTCCTGTATGATGAAGTCCTTTCCCAAGCTATCTGTCAAATTTGTCATACCATCAATGGAAAAACTGTTGTGTTAGCCAGATGAGAGAAAGACTCTGCATTTTAACAGACCAAGTTCTCTTGAGCAAATCAACAGTTATAGTATATTTCATTGATTCATCTACACCCAATGTAAAATTATTCAACCAACAAGGCTATAACTGTGAATTGATTAACATACCCAATGCTGCTGTAACAAGAAATATTGTTACTAACATGGCACATCCAATATATAATGACATTTATTTATTTATTTGTACCAGGAGTGAAAACAATAGAGTGCTAGAAGTTTGTCAGGAATACTTACACATGATTTAGCATTTTTACTGCAGCAACTGACTGTCTATTAACATGAACTGCCTTATAAAATGGAACATTTCATCTGATGCAAACGTTTCTGCACTGTGACTCAGAATTGATAGTGTAGATCTGCCCATTATATATTTGTGGTGGAATATTTGGAAAAATGCTGGCAAAAATGCAAGAGGTCTACAGGAACAAAGAAACCGAGACAGCTTAGCTTTCATAGTGTTTCCCAGCAATAATCTGGTAGAAAATTTAAGGTTAATGCAATAGACTTTTTGAAGAGATTAATGTGTGCATAATTCAAATAGAAAACCAAAATGTGGGAAGAGTGATTAAAATAATCATACTGAAGTATTAAAAACACACCAAAAAATTATACAAGGAGGGTATTTCAACAAGGGTTGATGTAGATTTAATTTTAATTATAGTTTGATGCTCTCATCAAAAAGCATCCTTTCCACTTTTATTTAATCGTAGAGGTGTTGATCTATAAATAGAACTTGTGTACACTGTGATGCTTTTTACCCTCAACTACACCTCTCCAGTAATGCAATCTATCATTGGCAATTTCAGTCTCTTGGGGATCAGCTGTGAATCAGACCTGCAATCAATTACATTTGAAGCTTCTCTTCTGTGAGATGCCACATAATGATTATATACAGTGTTTCATCAGCCGGCCACTGAGGCAAATTGCCTTGACAGGACCGGGTAATTCAATTAGTGATGACCTTCCAGTTACTGGTTGTGTGACCAAGTTACTGTTTGGTTCATTAATGTAATTTGCCAGTAACAGGAACATGGTACAAAGGAGTTTTCTATCAGACTTTAGATCAGAATTAACAAATTAGATACTAATCCTTTAATTGCTCTAGCTTTTATCGGAGGCACTTCTGACCCTTTTGAAACCTTTTTTGTATGTAAATAATTGAAAGCTTTTCTACTCACAGTCTTTTTATATCTGAAACACTCAGTGTTTCTTTTCAGGGTTACTACCAATATCTCTGGTAGTGCTTGTGATGTTCTTTCTGAATAATAAGATAAAGTATCAAATGTAGGATACTGGGTGTTAAGTTATCATAATTTAATTTGGTGTTTTTTTGCCATTTTTAAAGTTTCATTATGTCAAAGTTTTTAAAATCTGTTCAGAATCACATTAATTACAATATAACTGACAAACGACTATTGAAACCACAAAATACCATTTTTTTCTTCATGCTTAAAATTCATTTACTGTTTCCTACTAATTTTTTCATGGTAGGTTTTAGTGTGGATAACTGTTTTCTTTAAGAACCAGCAACTGCATCTAGTCATGTGGAAAAAGGTAGAACTGTGCAAAGGTCTTGGCAGACCAAATAAAATAAATAGTTCTCTTTAGCATTCGTGTTTTTTGAAATAAAGTCAAACATCAAAATGACAAAAAATAACAAGAATTTCTTTAATTTCCCAGAAATGTACTGATAATCTTGTGAGATGACTAGAATAGTCCAGGTTTGCTTAACAAACCTCTAGTCGAAGTACTCCAGGAATTTTATGTTATTTGTTAAATACCACCAACAGTACACTTGATTTACATTAATTAAGTAATGATTACCTGAACCAGGTGTGCTAGTGGTGTAATTTAGAAAATAAATAGATGTACTGACTAGTAACCACAAATCCTGGGGTGCTTTGACAAGAGCTTTGGAAATGGATAACCTTTGACAGACATAAAATCATGGTTTTATATTAAACAAAGGTACAGACATCAAGCAATAACACACCAAAGTGGATTTTCTGGACGTGCTGAGAAAAGGTCAGGAACAGACAATAGAGCCAGAATACCAGAATGAAGTCAAAAGTAATGATTGTTAAAAGTTCAGTACACTTAAGCAAAAACTGAAGTCAAAAGAGAGCGAGCAAAAAGGTCCTTACACCATATAGTTTATCCTAATAAAACAAATACATGGATAAAGTCCTACCATCTTAAATATGGATTGTGTATCAAAGATGTACAGTAACAGATGTAAGAGAGATATTATGAAACTAGTAACAGATTTTGTAGACATAAACAGCATAGTTGTGGTCATGCAAAACTAGGACAAAAAAAAGTGGCACTTGTAAATTATCAACAAGATGGCATCATAGTGACATCACTGTCATAGCTATAAAACATACTAAGGGACTTAAACAACTCATAAATCTACAGAAAGTGCTAAAGGGCATGCATCCCAAAACTAGAAGAAAAAAACTAGAAGAATATCTAGTGCTCGCAGAGTCATCGGTCACCAAGTAATGCTTTAACAATGTAAAAAAATCTTAAAAGAAATGGTCTTATAAGACGTGTTGCAGCTTAGAAACAGTCCTTGCAGAAAGTCAACAAAGCAATGGGACTGTAGTATGCAAAACACCCCTGTCGGAATGTCTTATGTAGTAATGATTCCAATTTTAAATTTTTTGCTTCATGAAGATTTGATAAGACAAGTGGGTAGTATGCTGATTTTACTCTGTAGCTTTCTGTGAAGCACAGTTTTGACTGTCATTCTGGGTGTGTATTTTGGTCTGTGCTGTAGGGGATCTTGGTCAAAGCAATGAAATGATCACTGCTGGGAATTGTGAACAAATTTTAATTCATCAAGGTGTAACTTTGGAAAAAAAAAATTATTTATTTAAAACCTTCAATTTTTGGCACCAGTAATAATGCCAGACACCCTGCACACACAAGTAAGACATTCTTTAGCAGGTGGAACACCAACACTATTAGATTGACCACCTCTAAGCTCTAAATTCAAATTCGCTTACCCTGCATCAGATTAATTCGACAGGGAAATGAGGAAAAAGCAGCCAATGTCAAAAGAGCTATAACTGAACCGTTAAGAAGCTTAAAAGAATTTATCATAGCACTAAGATACGGCAGATTGAGGCCATTCAAAATACTGGCTTGTTTTAAAACTAGAAGATATTACTGTATCAATTCTTATGTTCATTCTACTGTTATATATTGTAGTGTCTTGACAAGTAAATAAACACTAACTAACTTTGTCTGTGAAGATTCTCAGTCATCTAAGTGAAATTATCTGTTAGTTTAGCTATGGCAACTGGACTTCTTTCTTGTTAGGTAGATACGTTTCACTGATCATCCAAGCAGCCTTGTCAGTTGCCATGATTCAACTACCAGATACTAACTAGATTTAAAAATATTTTTTTGGAGTGATCCAAGTTTTTTGCTTAATAAGTGCACCATCTCTGAAATATATGGTTTACATTTCCATTTCCCTCACCAAGTCCTAATATTAGATAAATGTAACCTCAGAAGACAAACTGTACATAGCAGATTTTACATTGTCATTATTCAACAAAATAAGGCAACATTCAGAAGCCGCATGTCAAAATGGGTGTTCTTAACCCACCTTAATCAGTCACTTGAAATGATCATTTTTATATGTATGAGTTTGTTATTCTTTTATGTATTATTGGAGCAATTTTGGTCCTCCTTATACTTATTCGGTTAATTGAAGTTTTATCACATTCCTTTATACACATCTTTGTTGAACTGAGATCTAGACATTCATCAATTTCTGTCAAGCTTTAGCTGTTGGACAAATGTGTTCATGTTTTCTTCTAGAATACTGCAGTTTAACGAGGAGTTTATAGTGGACACAATTAGTTTAAGACATTTGGGACTTATGGTCTCAACATAAAACAAAATCTTCATCTCCCCCCAACCTTGTTTAAGGTTGGTTCTTGTAGTATTAATTGTGTTTGTTTTTCATTTTGGTCTTGTCAGTCTTCATTGTTCCAGAAGTCTTATGATATATTCAGTTGCAACTTTGTCAAGCTGTACTCTTTTTAGAGATACAGCTTTACCCAATTCTCTTTATGTTAAAATTATACTTGTTCATCCTTATTTTAATTATAAATAAATACAACTGTGACCATTCAGTGTTAATTTAGAACCTGAAGATTCCTGGATGCAACTTTTTGGTTCTTGACTTTCTTGAACCATCACATTGTCTGATGTTTGAGTAAATTTGCTGGGGTACATCTTCCTGGGCAGTTAGGTAATTGTCTTAAAAATACTCCATTTATAAATTATCCTTCTTACTGTAAAATAATGGACTTCAAATATTTTGGAAATTGCTACTTAACCCTCCAAAACACATCAGTGGCTTCAATTTCTTCTCTGAGATTCTTACAAATGAAAGTTACTTTGTCTATGACATTGTATTACCACAAACCTTAATGTTCCAGACTGTACTTCAGGTCAGGTCAGGTTGGGGAACATGCAGCACATGACAAAACAGCTCGGGATCCTGGTTGGCAACCCCCAGGCAGACACGTGGTCCAGTCCGCACCTTCCAGAAATGACCGTCTATCTGGTGCAGCTAGGTGTTATGTGGGTGTCCCCTTGGCCTGGTCCAGCAACTCGGGTCCTCAACAATGAGGGCTCTGAGAGCCGGATCACCCTTAGGGTAACTGACGCTCTCTTACAATGAATGTGCCTTATTTGGGACTCCATGAGCAACCGCTCAAACAACACAAAGGCAAACCAGCGGTAACCTTGGGTTCTCCGAAGTGACACAGTACCAAAGGAGTCCAGTCTTCGTCACAGGTCACTAGATAGCATTCATGTCTCGGAACCATATAGCAAGACAGAAAGCATCAGGGGCCCCATGCATAATGCCATACATAGAATTTACACTAAAACATGGCATTCAGACAAAAGTGGAAATGTGCATATGCCCAAAACAGTGCATAAACCAACTTCCACACACTTCCGCTACATAAATCCCTGTCAGCATGAAAAGTAATGCTTGTGCATGCGCCTGCTGCTCCACACCGATTCCTCCCAGAATTTTGCATATTTTAATATGAAAATCAATATAAATGGCCCTTTCCGTTCAGTGTTCGGTTAAAAGACAATGGAAAAAGCATGTGAAAAAAGAATTTCAGGGAATGTGAAGTTGAGACAAGGAAAAGCGTACTATTTATTGGCTTAAGCAGTGGTATAAACAACAAAAGGAAGTTGATAGAGTGATACATAGTGGGAGAAACTCGAAAGTTCAAGTCAGAAAGTTGCACAGTGCCCTAAATGAAGAAGTGGTCAGATATCAAAGTCAGCGTGAAAAAGTGGGTCATTGCCCACAGGACACAGAATAAATAATATTCATGATATTACAGATCTCTGAACAATTTAAATACTAAGATGTAGACTTGATATAATTTTTATGATGATAGGAATTAAAGCATGTATTAAACAAGGGGGCACAGTGGTGCAGTGGTAGCAATGAGCTGGCACCCTGTTCAGAGATTACTCCTGGTCTTCCACAAGATGTTTGCTGGGACATGCCCGACCCTCGATGAAATAATTTATTGCAGTAGTACTGTCTCTTTCAAACATAATGACCTGTCCTTCCTTTTCCTTCTACAAGTAACCAATTGCCACACAATAAGTTCAGTAATAAATGTCACTCCATCTGTTACCTTAGAACGCTGATTCTTCAAAACATTTAAAGAACATTGAAATATCTTCATAGTACATGTTTAATTATTCCATCCATCTGTCCATCCAGGGTTGTGGCAGGACCAATCCCTGAATGGGGCACCAGCTCATTGCTACCGCTGCGTCACTGTGTGTTTAATTACTAACAGTATACATTATTTAAATGAAGTTAACAATTTACTTGTATAATGTAATATACATACTTTAATGCATTTTATCTTAAAAATGATATCAAGAGCTTCAAGAAGATGGCTCTTGGAAATCTAAATCGACTTAGAATCCAGTTGTCATCATCTTTAAATATGCACTGTCTTCTAATGAATTGAATTGAATTCCCTTAATGTTATTGTATGGTACAATGAGATTCAATATACAAAACCTCCATAAACTTGTTTTCCTATAAAATGGTAAAATAATAATATTGTAACAACCCGGCAGCAAGCGCTGGCGGAGTGACGCCTCATGGTAATTTATGTAAATAGTTTGTGGGGAATTTATGGGTAATTTATAAAAAGCTTATTGTATGTCGACATTTACGTATTGTCATTTGTGTTGTAAATAATGGTGTGTTTGTATTTAATTGGTTGGGTGGGTTTGGGACATCGCCGTCCGGGGGTTATTTATTTTGTAAAAAGTACCAATTTATTGAAATGTGTCTCTGTGCGTGACCTTGGCAATGGCCGAGCAATAATGTTGAGCTTTTGTTTCTGACTATCTTCTGTAATAAAAAGATACAACAGGACAGAGCTGTTTTATTGCTAAGATTTTATCTAAGCAAACTACCGAGACACTCGGAGTCGTGCGGTGTATGGGGCACGAGTGTTCTCTTTCTTAAAGAGCTGGGTGCAGTTGCGTGCATGACGCTGGCAAGCCGCTAGCCGACAGCTTCGGAGAGGTGCACGGCAGAGTTCGGCTCGAAATCTTAAAAGACTCCTCCACGGGTCGCTACATTGGTGTCAGAAGTGGGAGACCAGGCTGTTTAGAAGACGCCGTCATGGAACAGAGTCTTGAAGAAATAGAGCGTGCCATCTCGGAAAATAGCGTTATGTTGGAGCGCCTGATCAGCAGAACTGCACGGAGAAAAAGGACAAACTGGCCTGAGGGTGCCAGTATTCCCCGGACAGTGTTGCGATCTTCTAGGCACGGCCGGAATGAACCTGTAGCTGCCGCAACGACACCCCAAATCACCAGTCGGCCGGTCCTCCCCACACGGTCACCCGCTAAGCTGCCACGATACAGCGGGTTGACGCCCCTGGAGCCATACCTTGCACAAGTGGATCTGGCTGCTCTTCACAATGGTTGGAGCTGCGAGGAAGCTGCAACACACTTGGCCCTTGCCTTGGAGGGTCCCGCACTTCAGGTACTCATCGACCTGCCGCCTGAGGAGTGTCGTGATCTTCAGGCCCTCACCGATGCTCTCACCCGTCGCTTTGGACAGAGAACCTCAGCGGAACACAGCAGGGAGGAGCTGACAAACCGACATCGGCGTGAAGGTGAGAGTGTGGGAGCATTTGCAGCTGACATCAGGGTCTATGTACGGAAAGGTTACCCTACTTTCTCGACAGCAGCAAGGGAAGAACTCAGTCTTCATGCTTTCCTGCGGGCCTTGCACCAGAGCGTCTTCGTCAGCATGTCTGTCTGTCGTGCCCAGACATTTGAGCGAGGCACTACGGGAGGCTGAACGGGCTGAAGAGGTACTACAGTTTGGGTCTCCGCACGTCAATCATCACGCCCAAGCCGCTATCGAGAGCAGTTGAGCGAGTGGTAGAAAGGGACCAGCCTGAGGGTGTGGAGGTCAGTCGCCCAGCCATCATCAATTCCCCGACAGAGACAAAGATCGGACCGCTGTTTCCGATCACGGAGAACCAGGGCATTTTGCCAGGGACTGCCCTGCTCCAAGTCCCCTGCCTCGTACAACATCACCTTGGGAAACGACTTGGAGTGAGGCCGTGAGGGACCCTCGCCCAATTTTCAGCATCCCTCCGCAATGACTGCCCTAAAGTGGGGCTGTGGGTTTTCAGGTGGACTATACCTAGACTGCATTATAGACGGACGGCCATGTAGTGCCTTAGTGGACACGGGTCCACTATTTGTCTATTACAGAGAGGAGTGTTGCCGAAACAGCTGGTCCTCTTCCAAAAGACTGGACTCCTTCTAACATCGAACTGCGACGGTTACGGGTGAACGGACAAAAATGCCCGGAAAGAAACTATTGACTGTAGTAGTAGGGACGAGCCAGACCAGCCACGAATTCTGGCTCATGGACATTAAAGACAAATGCATAATTGGGTTAGACTTGCTGGCCCACTGGGGAGCATGTGTTGATGTGTCCAGGGCCATCCTCTGCGTAGGTAATGAGACTGTGTCGCTCAATCGGGCTGGAATCATCCTGGAAGGGCTGTTAGCTTGGATTTGCCTGGACACCACGGCTCACCGGCTCCGACCGTTGTTCGGAAGATGCAGGGACTGAAGAGGACCCCAGGAGAGTATTGCAGCTCAGACCAGTGCTCCCCAACGGTTTTCCTCACACGACCACCCATCCACTGAGACGGTTGCTGCTGTGGAGGAATTGGGCCATCGAAGTGGTGAACAGCTGAGCACGCCACAGCAGGAGCAACTCCAGAAAGTATTGAACGACTTTGTGGACATTTTGCGGCTCGAGAAGAGGACTGCACCAGAACCTCGTTAGTCAAACACCACATTGACACTGGCCACGCCGCCCCCATTCGGTTGCGCCCCCACAGATTGCCTCTTGCAAAACGCCAAGCTGCCGAAGAATTGATTCGCGAGATGGTAACCAACGACATCATTGAGCCTTCGGACAGTCCTGGGCGCACCCATGGTCATGGTGCGGAAGAAAACGGGGTTGGCGCCTTGTGTGGACTTTCGTAAATTAAATGCAGTCACTCGAAAAGACTCTTACCCATTGCCTCGCATCGATGATGCATTGGACTATGTGGCTGGATCCCGTTGGTTCAGCACTTTGGACTTGCGCAGTGGATATTGGCAGGTAGAACTGGCAGCAGAGGACCGACCCAAAACTGCATTCACCATCGGACAAGGGCTGTGGCAGTTTAAGGTAATGCCGTTTGGACTTTGTAATGCGCCGCCACGCTTTGAAAGACTAATGGAGCGGGTCCTAAAAGACATTCCCCGAACCCGTTGTGTGGTCTATTTAGATGACCTGCTGATTCATGCCAGAGACTTTGACCAGGCGGTGCACAATTTAAGGGAGGTCCTGACCGCCATTCGTAGCGCCGGGTTGCGGTTAAACCCTGAGAAATGCAATCTTCTCGCCCGACAGACTCAGTTTCTAGGGCACGTAATCAGCGAGTGGGGTGGCTACAGACCCGCGAAGGTGACTGCCGTGAGCAACTGGCCCCACCAGCCAATATCACTGAACTGCGGAGCTTTTGGGTTTAGCCTCCTACTACCAAGATTCGTAAAAAACTTTGCGACCATTGCCAGCCCTTTGCACCGACTAACGAGTAAGGGCCAACAGTTTGGGTGGACGGAGGACTGCACAGCCGCCTTCCAACAGTTAAAGGCTGGCCTCGTCAGCGCCCTGTCCTGGCGTACCCTGACCCCAACCAACCTTTTGTGGTGGACACTGACGCTAGCAATGTGGGGATTGGGGCCGTGCTCTCACAGAAGGGGGAGGCTGGAGAAAGAGTGATAGCTTATTACAGCTGCAGCCTCAGTCGACGGAGAGGAATTACTGTGTCACTCGGCGGGAACTGTTGGCAGTGATCCTAGCGGCACGGCACTTTCGGCCCTACCTATTGGGCACTAGGTTCACACTGCGGACTGACCATGCTAGCCTCACCTGGATGTTGAATTTCAGGCAACCAGAGGGCCAGGTGGCAAGGTGGATGGAGATTCTACAAGAATATGACTTTGAGATACAGCACCGACCGGGACGGCAGCATGCCAACGCTGATGCCCTCTCCAGGCGTCCATGCCTCAGCAATGAATGTCGATATTGCCGCCGACAGGAAGAAAGGGGGCTGGGGCCATCGTCCGCATCCGCAAGGATAGATGACACTGTTGGAGTAGGGGAGCCGTACACTATTGACCAATTGAGGCAGTTACAGGCGAACGATCAAGCACTAGAAAAGGTAAAGGGCTGGTTGGAGACACAAGAACGTCCCGACTGGCAAACCGTGTCGCCACAGGGGCCTGAACTCAAAATACTCCACTCTCAGTTGGGCAACTTGGAGTTGCACGATGGCGTAATCTACAGGCGGTGGCACGCACCGGGAGGAATTGGCCGCTACAACTACTGGTTCCCCAGGCTTTGCGCGCCGAGGTCCTCCGATGGGTCCACGGAGCGGCTGGATCCGGACATTACGGGAACGCTAAGACAGTGCGTCGACTACGGCAGCGGTTTTATTGGCCCGGGTGTCGGCAAGACGCAGAGCTACACGCCCACTGCTGTGACGTCTGCACTGCACAAAAGGACCTGGTCAACGTTCTCACGCGCCATTGCAACGATACCTGGTCGGGGCACCCATGGAGAGAATTGGCGTGGACATACTGGGTCCTTTTCCTGTAACGGAAGCCGGAAATCGCTACGCTTTGGTAGCAATGGACTACTTTACCAAATGGCCAGAGGCGTATGCAGTTCGGATCAGAGTGCCCCACAGCTGCCCAAAACTCGTGGATGAAATGTTCACTGATTTGGAGTTCGGACGAGCTCCACAGCGATCAGGGCGGAACTTTGAGAGCCGTTTGTTCAGGGAGGTGTGTCAGCGACTGGGGGTGAAAAAGACCCGGACCACCCCCCTTCACCCACAAAGTGATGGATTGGTCGAGCGATTTAATCGCACCCTGGCCACTCAACTGGCAATTCTGACCAGTCAACACCAGCGGGACTGGGACCAACATTTGCCTTTGGTCCTATGGGCATATCGGACAGCAGTGCAGGAGTCGAGCCAATGCACGCCAGCGGGCTGATGTTTGGAAGGGAATTACTCGCGCCGGTGGAATTAGTGTTTGGCTCACCCCCTGAGCCTGAGATTATTGGTGGGCCCGAAATGGATTATTTTAGACGGCTAAAAGAGCGGCTGGACACCGTTCATCGACTGGCCAGGGAGGCCCTGGAGGGAGCTGGAGCGCCAAAAACGGGCTTACGATTCACGGGCTCATGGCCCGACGCTGAAGCCAGGGGACAAAGTGTGGGTATTTTGCCCGCAACGGAAACGGGGATTGTCCCCAAAACTAGCTCACCATTGGCAAGGACCGGGGGAAATATTGGACAAAATATCGGAGGTCGTTTTCCGAGTCCAATGCCTGGACGAGGCAGACGGGTGGTGCTGCACAAGGACCGTTTAGCACCATACCACCCACTGGCCCCAGAACAACAACAACTCGAAAATACAAGCGGTTCTCCAACCTCCACCCCCGGCACCGAGTCAGACATTGACAGGACTGAGCCCGACACAAGTGACGGCACCTCCGGCAGGACAAAGCGTATCCGTCGACGGCCAGGACATTTACGTGATTTTATCTGTGATGAGTAGGGTTGTGGGGACACTAACCCTCTTAGGAGGGGGCTGTGTAACAACCCGCAGCAAGCGCTGGAGTGACGCCTCATGGGTAATTTATGTAAATAGTTTGTGGGGAATTTATGGGTAATTTATAAAAAGCTTATTGTATGTCGACATTTACGTATTGTCATTTGTGTTGTAAATAATGGTGTGTTTGTATTTAATTGGTTGGGTGGGTTTGGGACATCGCCGTCCGGGGGTTATTTATTTTGTAAAAAGTACCAATTTATTGAAATGTGTCTCTGTGCGTGACCTTGGCAATGGCCGAGCAATAATGTTGAGCTTTTGTTTCTGACTATCTTCTGTAATAAAAGATACAACAGGACAGAGCTGTTTTATTGCTAAGATTTTATCTAAGCAAACTACCGAGACACTCGGAGTCGTGCGGTGTATGGGGCACGAGTGTTCTCTTTCTTAAAGAGCTGGGTGCAGTTGCGCATGACGCTGGCAAGCCGCTAGCCGACAGCTTCGAGAGGTGCACGGCAGAGTTCGGCTCGAAATCTTAAAAGACTCCTCCACGGGTCGCTACAATATAATTAATTATAATAATAATACAATAAAAACAATGAAAAATACACAATATGAAAGCTTAAGTACAATATACATGTACATATATAGTGCAAATGGTTCATAAAGTGGCTCAGGTTGTGGAGTACTACAACTGTAGTGCAAGTTAACAAAAAGTTCTACCAGGAGCACTTGATGGACTGATTGAGTACATTTGTAGCTCTTGGGGTGAAACTGCTTCTGAACCGCAAGGTTCATGCAGGAAAGGCTCTGAAGTGTTTGTCAAATGGGAGAAGTTCAAATAGAATGTGCACATGGCTGAGGCAGTGAGTGGTGCACTGAAAGTAGCAACGCTAAAGCAGCTGTGGTGTTTGGAATAGTTTGGCCATTCCAGGAACCATTTTAGTGTTACAGGATGATTACAATCAGATGCCTTAAATTTATAAACAATATGCGGTTATTTTCAGTGTATTTGATAAACCCGTGTCAGGGATGTGAATGTAAAAAATAAAACAAAACCACACAGGAACAGCAGTGCTGCTGTGACACTGGGTGCCGGCAGTTTGCAAAACGATCCTAAAATTTGCATTTGCAATGGATTGAGCTGGTGTGAGAATGTGCATGGATTTATGCCAAGTTTAGTTTTTATACATCGCGATGTGAGCATGGTAACAGGCGCACTGAACATTTTTGTGTATATGCTCCATTCATACATGAGGCCCCAGTGCTTTCAAGACTTGTACCTTTGTCATTTTTCATAGATATCGGGAGTGCCGCACACACCTTTCCAGCAACCTCATGGTTCTTATTTCTCTGTTTATATAGAGATGGTAGCTCTTATTGATCTTCAAATAATCAAGTGTACATGATTTGCAGCACCTGATTGCAATTATCTTCTTAGGTATTATGGATGTACTTACTTTTTCACTTAAAGCTTCCGCATGTTGGCTTATTTTTATTTTTATTTCTTATTATTTTAATAATGACAGTGTTTATTACCTGTGCTTAGAGTTACCAAATTATTTGGACTTGTTGAAGACTAGATAATTGTACTTGTCTTGTTATGTAAAAATGTAGAATTAAAACAGGGTTTATTTCCCTTTAAAAATTACTGTATGGCTGATTTTTAGAAATGCACATTAGAATGCAGGCTGACTGAAAAGTGGCTAGTATTGTGTGTTACATTGTGTAGACTTTGAGATGTTTTTTTTTTTTGAAGCAGTTTCTCCCAGGTTTATTCTCCTCAAGTGCATTCTTGTGCTTGACTCCTGGTGTGTATTTTAGTCCACCTTTATGCAACGTTCACTCAAGAACTGTTTGTTCAAACACTTTCACAGACAACAAGGGTATCAGGCACCACATTTTAAAAATTAAGGTATAGCTATGATGTTTGACTAATAATAATAAAAACCTTAATTTGACTAAACTTATTCAGGATGCCCAGATAAATCAACACTTCCCTCATTGTTTTATTGTGTTAAACTAATACTAACTGATACATATGTATATATTATTACATACAGACATATAGACTGTAGGGCGGCACGGTGGCGCAGTGGTAGCGCTGCTGCCTCGCAGTTAGGAGACCCAGGTTCGCTTCTCGGGTCCTCCCTGCGTGGAGTTTGCATGTTCTCCCCGTGTCTGCGTGGGTTTCCTCCGGGCGCTCCGTTTTCCTTCCACAGTCCAAAGACATGCAGGTTAGGTGGACTGGCGATTCTAAATTGGCCCTAGTGTGTGCTTGGTGTGTGGGTGTGTTTGTGTGTGTCCTGCGGTGGGTTGGCATCCTGCCCGGGATTGGTTCCTGCCTTGTGCCCTGTGTTGACTGGGAGTGGCTCCAGCAGACCCCCGTGACCCTGTGTTCAGATTCAGCGGGTTGGATAATGGATGGACATATAGACTGTATATGTATGAATATAATGTATGAATGTGTAAGTATGTAATATTAATTTAATGATGTAATATTTTTGTCTGAGAAAAAAATGTTGCCTGGCTACTTCAAAATGATAATTTGTTCATGAGAGTACATAGAATGAAATGTATTTGTGTGGGTAGCTTATTATCTACTGCATTTGAAAATTGAAGTTGTGTCTGATTGGGATGCTAATACCATTTTCATCTATACAGTATATATATATATATATATATATATATATATATATATATATATATATATATATATATCCATTGCACAGAAATTCAATGCATTCTCCTTTCATTTAATGAAATTGTTTGGGCATAAGGGAGTTAGAACTTGGAGTAAACCAAATAAAAATACAGTAGCACTGCAGCACCGTACCTCCTGCAGCTTTACCTGACTTCTGCCTACACGCTACATGATTCTTTAGTGTTTTTCTCTGAGTTGGTTGTTGAGTGTTGATAGAAAATGTGTTTATATTCTCAATTGTGTTAAACATGATCAGAATCTGTTTCTGATCAACTCTTTGTGCTCCATCACTAGTGCATTTACATCTCTTTTTTTAACATGGTCAGGTGCTGTCAATCATGGTGCACGTAATAATGCTGGTGTAAATGGATGTACCTGGATTTCGCCTGTGTTGGGACTATCACTGTTACTTAATTTTATATAATGACCATGGCGCTCTTTACAGGTAGTCTTACAAATCTCAGGATCATCTTTAGCTGAATGTCCTACTTTCTTTATTTTCTCCAGGTTCAAGTTCATAGTTTTGGTTTTCTTTTAGCACTGTATCCTTTTTTAGCAAGTGTGTCCTTTATCTTCCATTCCATCCTTATTTGTAAATGGCTTGATGTAAATTTTGGATACATGCACACTGTGGATTTTTCTTGCCATTTATTCCTTTATTTTTTAGGTACAGTGGACTACCGTGAGGAATGGTTTTAAAAGGATTGCTTGTACTATGTGCCTGTAATTTATCCTCAGAATATGAGGCTGTATTTGTGCCTAATCCCTGAACAGGTCCATATACACTTTATAGCCTTACTAATTTTTGAGTCGTGTATTTAGTATATGTATATTATATTTGTTTTATCTTATTAGCATTCTACAGTACATTAGTTTAAATGTGAACAGTCTGTGAAAGTAGTAAAAAGTATAGAAAACAATTGATCATACAATGTAGCCAACATATTATTTTCTTTTTAAAAATGTTATTTTGTTTTTAAAATAGAACTACCATTAATCAACCTCCTTATTATGTTGTTATTGTTACATGTTGTGGCAAGCAGCCCGGACTCAGACAGGCAGGCACCGCTGGTCTGCACCCAAACACACATTTATTCATTATTTACAGTGCACACTTCCCAGTACTCCTGTACCAATCACCCTTAGTCCAGGCCTTATGCAATGCCTCTCTTCTCTGACCGCCTCCAGTCCTTTCCTCTCCTCCAAGTTCTGTCCTCTTCCATCCGACTCCAGCCCTGAATGGAGGGAGGCAGCCTCTTTTATCTTTACCCGGACATGCTCCAGGTGCCTCCCAATGAACTTCAGCCAGCACTCCCTTTTGTGGTGGAAGTGCCATCTGTGCAACCGGAAGCACTCCGGGTGTCCCTGGTCTTCGTCCCCCCAGCACTTCCGGGTGCAATTCCCAAGAATAGCTTGACAAAGACAAATTACAGTTTCAAGACGGATGTGAGGTAGAATATACAGTATAATTGTGATAAACATAAAAGAAAATATGTGTCTTGTTTGTAAATAAAATGTAGGGGAAGTGTTTGTTGATATATTCCAGGCTGTATCAGGTATATAATGTGTTATTTTTGTCCCTTAATAAAATTGAATTTGACACCCCTGTAGTAATCTATAAAATAGCAACTGCCCAGCAACCATTTCTGCCTTTTGGAATAAAAGACAAATAAAACCTGCAATTTAGGTCTTCTAGTATACCTGCAGAATTTATTACTCTAAGGACTGATGTGAATATCGTCTACTTCAGCACACCTTTAAATATATATAATCTGTGATGAACCCTTTATCATATTAATATAAAATGGAATTTGTGTACTTTAGTGGTCTCCAGATACTAATTCTTTTAATAATAGATTATATCTTCCCAGTATATCTGTTTTTGCCATTTGTGATTTATTAGTTTTTTTTTTGGCTGTTATGGTGCCTATCCAGCCCCTCCATTAATATTCAGTTGTCATGCCAAACAGATATCAGTCAATTATAAAGGTATTAGAAAAACGGATGCAAGATGAAACGTGCAAATATTTATTTTACCTTCTCATTCTATACTGTAGTAGTGTTCTTGTTAGGTGTTCTGTTATTTAAATTACATTCTTAATTACTTTGCATTATTTTAATGACTTATAGGAACAGTCATGGGTTCTCCTCATTGTTTTTGTAATAGTGCTTCTAAGTATGGTGAAAATTGACTTTTAGTTGATTGGATATTTGTAGTAAGTTCCTACACAGACACACACCTGCACATATATATATTGTGGAAAGCATACCCCCGGACACAGACAGACATACAGCAGAATGTCCAAAACACACTCCTTTATTTCTCCTAAGCACCACAGTGCCTTCCAACAACTCTCTTCCTTTCTCTATTTCTCTTCCTCTTTCTCTTCTTCTTCTGATCTCTACTCCCCTCCTCACAAGCTCCATCTCCTTCCTCCCAACTCCGGCTCGTTTACTGGAGGGAGGTGGCCCCTTTTATAATGACCCGGATGAGCTCCAGGTGCTCCACCTGACGACACTTCCTGGTGTGGCAGAAGTGTCTGGAGACCACCTGGAAGCACTCCGTGTGCCCCTGGGATTTCTTCTGGCAGCACTTCTGGCGGAAGTGCTGCTATCCAGGACTTCATAACCGTTTGGGCACCCCCTGGCGGTGGCCACGTCCTTCCATAGGGGTGAGCGTCCCAGCTCTGTTCCCGTGGCCCCTAAGCAGACCCGGGCGGCTGCCCTCTCGTGGCCCAGGGGAGGCATCGTCCATCTCGGGGACCGTCCAGGCGTCCCAGCTGGGTAGGGTCCCCAGTCATCTAGGACAATATATATACAAGGTGAGGCACAAAAATAACAGGACTTGGCTTTGGGCTATCCTGGAAAACCGCCTGGAGGTTGGCCAGACGTGAATTATAGAACTTTATCCCCTCCCTCACGCCCTCTCAAACCGCCGTCCGGCTAAGTATATCCTGTGAATGGCCGAGTATGTATTTGCACAACAATCACTATGCGAGTTGCCGCGATAATGTCGGGTGAAAAAATCTAACAATGAATCAACATCTCTTTTTCCATAAAGCAGTTTTTGACTGACAGAAACATTCCTGTCCTCGATCATTCTCCCTATTTGTCTGATTTAGCTCCCTGTGATATATATATACGGACACAGACAGGCGGACACGTTTGAATCACCCACAACACGTTTAATATACATACTATTTACAGCAAAGTGCACACAAACCCCAAAGTCACCAAAAGTCCAGGCCTCTCACTGTATGCCTTTTTCCTTCAGGCCGCCTCCTTGCCTCCTCCCAGACCTCAACCTTCTTCCACCCGACTCAAGTTCTCATATGAAGGGAGGCGGCCCCTTTTATAATCACCCGGATGTGCTCCAGGTGTGTCCCGGCAATCTTCCACCAACAGGCCCCAGTGTGGCGGAAGTGCCGGCTGCATCCCCAGAAGCACTCCGGGTGTCCCTGCTCTCTCCCCCCCCCAGCACTTCCGGGTGTAGCGGAAGTGCTGAGGTCCAGGGCTCCAAAGGCATAGGGGTGCCCCCTGGCAGTGATCACGGGCCCCTACAGGGTAGAGCTTCAAAGCTCTGTACCTGTGGGCCCCAAAGGTACCAGGGCGGTCACCCCCACATGGTCTGGGGAAGGCGTAAGCCCTCCTTCAGTCCTCCAGGGTGTCCCGGTCGGGTCGCCCCACCAGCTGTCTCCAACACTATATCTATACTAATAAAAGGCAAAGCCCTCATTTACTAACTCACTCACTGACTGACTCACTCATCACTAATTCTCCAACTTCCCGTGTAGGTAGAAGGCTGAAATTTGGCAGGCTTTCCTTACAGCTTACTTACAAAAGTTGGGCAGGTTTCATTTCGAAATTCTACGCATAATGGTCATAACTGGAACCTATTTTTCTCCATATACTGTAATGGATGTTAGCTCGATGGCCGTTGGGGGCAGAGCTGCGTGTGACATCATCACGCCTCCCACATAATCTTGTGAACTGACTGTGACCGCAGTACGTAGAAAAGAAGGAACAGCTCCCAAAGAGCGCTGAAGAAAAACGCAGAATACTTTATTCGCGAGATACAAGTTTAATGAGAAGACACAAGGTTTAAACAAGACTTTGGATCACTTTGTAACTTTTAAGTGCCGGGTCTTAGCTAACATTAAATAAAGCCGTGGACATCGCAACATCACAAAAGAGAGAAGCTCACGTGAACTGACTGAACGCAGTATGAGTGATCACTTCCATGTATCAAAACCTGTTCAAAAAACGCATTACACAATTGACAAGGTGGGAAAAGAATATGCTCCGAGCTGAGCACCACAGCTAACGCGGTCTTGCGGAAGCAACTTTGTCACGCTGCCACCAAATACTCACAGAAAAATCCACAAGTTAATACACACGCTGTCTCTAGAGTTTCTCCACACTCAATGTATTCCTCGCATCCCCGTTACACCCTCTGATCTCCCATTTCAATTCAGATGCCTCCAATTTCCAGTAAGACTGCTTCGCGATGAGAAGTAAGAAGTCTCAGGGACAGACCCAACACAAGGTTGTCATTAATTTCAGGCAAGATTGCTTTTCTCCTGGACAACTATACTTTGCATTCTCAAGAGTGAGCTCGCGCAGCTTCATCATATTACAACCAGAGTGCTGAACTGACAATGTGATATATAAAGAGAACTATAATAATCGTAATAAACGAACAATAAAACAGCGGAGAACCCGTGGATTAAATAAAAAGGCGGCTTCCTTGGCAAAGCAAGGAAAAAGGATGGCTTTATATGTCGTTCGTTTATAAAAACAGCGGAGAAGCTGTGTAAAGGCTGCTTCACAGAAAACCAGCGGAGTGCCTTATATGAGCAGGCAGTCAGCTAAAGAAGGAAATAAATATCTATAATCGTAATAAACAAACAAAAAATCACCGTTATACCCTCTGATCTCCCATTTCAATTCAAATGCCTCAGATTTCCAGTAAGGCTCTGCTTCGCGATGACAATTAATAAGTCTCAGGGACACACCCTACAAAAGGTTGCCATTGATTTGAGGCAGCATTGCTTTCCTCCTGGACAAAACTATACGTTGCATTCTCAAAAGTAATCTCAGTGCACAGCTTGGTCATATTACAACCGGACTGCTGAACTGACAACGTGGTATACAAAGAGATCCTTAGCAGATAGTTATTGGTGTATTTTCCCTCAGTTTAAAAAGGTTTTCTTTTCTTCTTAATAAAAATTTAAAAGCAGTTCTTCGTTACTGCGAAGTGTGGGGATTTTGCTATATACAGTATATATATATATGTAGATATATATGTATGTATGTATATGTATATATATATGTAGATATGTATATATATATGTGTGTATATATTTGTATATATGTGTCTGTGTATGTATATATATATATATATATATATATATATATATGTGTGTGTGTGTGTTTATTCAATGTGTTTTCTTTATTTTCATGACCATTTACAGCACTTCATCACTCTCCTTCTTGGTCAAATAGCCCTTACACAGCCTGGAGGTGTGTTTGGGGCCATTGTCCTGTTGAAAAATAATTGATCGTCCAACTAACCTGACTTCTGCACAACACAACTGCTGGCCCCAACCCCATTGATAAAGCAAGAAATTCCACTAAATAACCCTGATAAGGCACACCTGTGAAGTGAAAAGCATTTCAGGTGACTACCTGTTGAAGCTCATCGAGAGAATGCCAAGAGTGTGCAAAGCAGTAATTAGAGCAAAGGGTGGCCATTTTGAAGAAACTAGAATATAAAACATGTTTTCAGTTATTTCACCTTTTTGTTGTTAAGTACATAACTCCACATGTGTTCATTCATAGTTTTGATGCCTTCAGTGAGACAGTATATGTGTATATGTATATATGTATGGATATGTATATATATATGTTTATATATGTGTGTGTGTGTGTGTGTATATATATATATATATATATATATATATATATATATATATATATACACTGCTCACAAAAATTAAAGGAACACTTTAAAGAAACACATTAGATACATCAGATCTCAATATGAAGTTGGATATCTATACAAATAACGACAGGGCAATGTCTTAGGAACAAAAGGATGCCAAGTCTTTTAATGGAAATAAAAGTTTTCTGCCTACAGAGGGCTCAATTGTGTAGACACCCTAAAATCAGAGTGAAATGAAGATGTGGCAGGCTAGTCCATTTTTCAAAAACTTAATTTCTGCTACTCAAAATGCTTTTCAGTATCTTGTGTGGCCCCCCACGAGCTTGTATGCATGCTTGACAACGTCGGGGCATGCTCCTAATGAGACGACGGATGGTGTCTTGTGGCATTTCCTCCCAGATCTGTATGAGGGCATCCCTGAGCTGTTGTACAGTCTGAGGAGCAACCTGGTGGCACCTAATGGACCGAAACATAATGTCCCACAGATGTTCTATTGGGTTTAAGTCAGGGGATCGTGAAGGCCATTCAATTGTTTCAATTCCTTCATCCTCCAGGTACTGCCTGCATACTCTTGCCACATGAGGCGGGCATTGTCGTGCATTAGGAGGAAACCAGGACCTACTGCACCAGCGTAGGGTCTGACAATGGGTCCAAGGATTTCATCCTGATACCTAATGGCAGTCAAGATGCCGTTGTCTAGCCTGTAGAGGTCTGTGAGTCGCTCCATGGATATGCCTCCAAGATCATCACTGACCCACCACCAAACCAGTCATGCTAAGCGATGTTACAGGCAGCATAATATTCTCCACGGCTTCTCCTGACCCTTTCCGTCTTTCACATATACTCAGGGTGAACCTGCTCTCATCTGTGAAAAGCACAGGGCGCCAGTGGTGGACCTGCCAATTCTGGTATTCTATGGCAAATGCCAATTGAGCTCCCCGGTGCTGTGCAGTGAGCACAGGGCGCAGTAGACATTTGGGCCCTCAGGCAACCCTCATGAAGTCTGTTTCTGATTGTTTGGTCAGAGACATTCACACCAGTGGCCTGCTGGAGGTCATTTTGTAGGGCTCTGGCAGTGCTCATCCTGTTCCTCCTTGCCCAAAGGAGCAGATACTGGTCCTGCTGATGTGTTATGGACCTTCTATGGCCCTCTCCAGCTCTCCTAGAGTAACTGCTTGTCTCCTAGAATCTCCTCCATGCCCTTGAGACTGTGCAGGGAGACACAGCAAACCTTCTGGCAATGACACGTATTGATGTGCCATCCTGGAGAAGTTGGACTACCTGTGCAACCTCTGTAGGGTCCAGGTATCACCTCATGCTACCAGTAGTGACACTGACTGTAGCCAAATGCAAAACTAGTGAAGAAACAGTCAGAAAAGATGAGGAGGGAAAAATGTCAGTGGCCTCCACCTGTTAAACCATTCCTGTTTTGGGGGTCATCTCATTGTTGCCCCTGTAGTGCATCTGTTGTTAATTTCATTAACACCACAGCAGCTGAAACTGATTAACAACCCCCTCTGCTACTTAACTGACCAGATTAATATCCCATATGTTTCATTGACTTTATGCTATACTCTGATTAAAAAGTGTTCCTTTAATTCTTTTGAGCAGTATATATGTATATATATGACAGCAACACTCATCACTCACAACAGTGACAAAACAATTACATTGACAATCATGTTATGTTATTTTCAAAATGTTTCCTTTTCTTTTTCATTACTTCTTTAACACACTACTTCTCCGCTGCGAAGCGAGGGTATTTTGCTTGTCTATACTAATTAAAGGCAAAGCCATCACTGACTCACTCACTCACTCACTCACTCACTCATCACTAATTCTCCAACTTCCTGTGTAGGTAGAAGGCTGAAATTTGGCAGGCTGATTCCTTACAGCTTACTTACAAAAGTTAGGCAGGTTTCATTTTGAAATTCTACACATAACGGTCATAACTGGAACCTACTTGTGTACATATCTACCGGCCATAGCCTGCAGCTCAGTCGCCGTGTGAGGCATTGTTGCGTCCCTCATCTTCACGCCTCCCACATAATTGAGTGCCTGCCCATTTAAGGCCGTCCGTCAGCGGCAATCCAATAAAAAAAACTCTGCCGATAAATATTCGCGGGTGAAGGACTGTGCTTATGCAGACGAAGATGAGATGGTCAGGGTGGTGTTTGGCACAAACTCAGCGAAACTGTGAGAGAAACTTAAGTGCCGGGTCTTAGCTAACATTAAATAAAGCCGTGGACATCGCATGAGATAGCACAAGCACAGCTGAGAACCTTCGATGCATGTACACCGAGAGGCTCACGTGAACAGACTGTGAACGCAGTACGCAGACAAAAACCAACAGCTCCAAAGAGCGCTGAACAAAAACGCATTAAACAATTGAGAAGGTAGCAAAAGAATATGAATATGAAGCGAGTATTCATAAGTGCAGCTACTGTCGAAACAAAGAACATGGTGGAAAAAGTCATTGTCCAGCTAAAGAAAGACAGTGTAATAAAAACCCGTGCATGCAGTGTGTGATGTCTCAAATAAAGAGGAAGACGAGCTATTTATTGATGCAGTAAGAAAGGAATCGATGAATGAAACCTGTTCTCTCTTTCTTGTCCAACATCAGTGCCTGACCTCATAAATACTCTACAGAATGAACAGGCACAGATTCCCATAGAAAGACTCCAAAATCTCGTGGAAGCCATTATAGCTGCAAAGGAGTGGGGGGCGGGGGGTGGCGACTCCATATTAAAGTCTATGTGTTTGAATGTAATGTCATTAAAGTCCCTGTTGATGTAATGGTCAGGTGTTCCAATACTTTTGTTCATATAATTTGCGTGTGTGTGTGTGTATATATATATATATATATATATATATATATATATATATATATATATTTATCTCTTGCCTAGCCAGGACGCCTGGAGGATGGAAGGACCAGAAGAGAGACAATACCTCCCCCAGGACATGAGAGAGGCAGCCCCTCTGGGTTTGCATCAGGGCCACAGGATTGGAGCTTGGAAACTCAACCCTGTTGGGGACCTGTGGCTTCTGACAGTGGGCACCTGGACAATTCTGGAGCTCCTGGACTGCAGCACTTCTGCCACACCAGGAAGTTTTGCCAGAAAAGGATCCGGGTGCACCTGGAGCACATCTGGGTGCACTATAAAAGTGGCCTCCTCACTCCATTCTGGGAGCCAGAGTCGGGAGGTGGAGGACAGAGCTTTCAAGTGGAGGAGTGAAGGTGGTAGAGAAGAGAGAAGAAGGGAGAGAGAGAAAGAAAGATGGGGCTGAGTTTACTGTTATGGAGAATTGTGTGCTGGCTAAAGAGCAATAAAAGAAAATAAAATAAACAGTATGTGTTTTTGGACTTGTGAGCCTGGGTGTCTGTCTGTGCCTGGGCTGATCTTCCACTATATACTGTATATATGTTTGTGTGTATGTATTTATGTAAGTATGTATGTACAGTATGTAGATACAGTAGTTACTGTATATATTATATAGATGTATACAGTACATACTGTGGCATCCGGCCGATCGAGAGCGGAAGTCAGGTGGAAGAGAGACGGAGCTGGAGAGAGGAAAGGAGGCAACCAGGAGGAGAAAGGCAGTTGGACTGTGAGGGCTGGACATTGGGGGAACGGTGCAAGAGGCACTGGGGGTGCATGTGAACTGATTGTAAATATTGTAAATAAAGGGTGTGTTGGGTGAACTTAAGATGTCCGTCTGTCTGTGTCCGGGTTCAAGTCCACAATACAAAATACCAATAACAAACAACATAAAAAATAGTAAAAGCTTAGTTTACCTTTTTTATCTGCTATAGAAAATGACATAACTTATGAATTCTCTTTACTTAGACAGATCTTTTTCTTTCCTATAGAAAAAGGCATATAATTTATGAATTCTGATCATTCAATTAGCCATTTTTTTCAGCTTCTGTTTCCAGCACCATGGTGTTTCTTTGCTCTGAGCCAGTCTTCATTGACTCATCTACCCCTGTCTGTGTGTGTGTATATGTGATCGTGAGAAGCTGCTCTGCAGTTTTACTTGATTTAGGATGAGAAACTTATAATAACCACAACTTTTCTTTCATAAAGTTATTACCGTTCATTTACAGTGCCATCAATATCATAATACTTTAGAAGGGTTTATCCCCTCTATTAAATTACAAGGAATAGTTTTTGGAATCATAGTAGGCATACTTATGGTTCAGTGTAAGCAAATCTTTATTTCTTTCCTAGTAGGATTTCTACAGAAACATTAAAGAATCTTCAGAGGTCTTTCATTCGTTGTTTTAGAAACTCATCTCCTTCTTCACCTTCGTTGCATCTTCTGGTTGTGATCAGTACTGCAGTTTCTATTTAGGGTTCAAACACACCAATTTGGTCCTCTTGTTGATACAGTAGCAAAATTACACCTACTGGTTTGGCTGGTGATCGATCAGCCCCCATTATTAGCAAGTAGAATGCTTGGCTTTACATATACAGTCTTCCTCTGCTTAAACACTTTTATTTTTGTCGAGTTTGTACTAATGCCACCCTGTACAACTCCTGTTACAGACATTATTGCATTTGCACAGGTTTGTCCTGGTTACCATTTGGGATAGGAGAGATTGCTGCAACCTTTTTAAAGAACCCACTAAGCGCTGCAGTCTCTTCTATAAAGCAGAAGCTGTAGCCAAGTTGAGCAGTAAGGTGATAGAGGACAGTGATGATCTTGGTCTTAGAAGGGTTTTCAAAGGATGGAACAGAGGCCTTGCCATTGGTTTCTTTGGTGCACATATGCCTCTCCTTTTGGTTGACCATTGGTGCAAAGTTTTGTTACTCATCCTTGAGTTATGGTCCTTTGGGAGTAAATCATGTTTTTCCTACAGATATGCCTGTGATGTTGCATGCTTTGGTATCGATCATCCTTTCTGATAAGGCAAAAAGGCTGCATTCTGGTGAGGGGCACACTGGCATGGGAACTGAGACTTTCTTAGCTGGCAATAAGTGTGTCTGGCAGCCTCTTTTTTTAAGCCAGCATTTGTGTTGTAGCCATACCAAAAATAGAAAAGAATAATGTCAATCTGTGCTACATGTTTTCCTTTCTTGCAATAAAAAGTAAAGAGTCTGGTGCACCATTTATGGAATTTTAAACAAGCCATTTTGTTGTTTTTAAGTTCAATAATGGATAAAAAGTCATATTATTAAAGAACAAAAAAGGGAAAACAACTCTGATAGTTGTGTGTCAGTTATGTATTGTGTCATAAATTATTGCAGTACTACAATGTATCATTTATTTCCTTCGTCTCTAGTAACTTGCTGCACAGGGTTTAAATGTCTGCCCAGTTACTGTGTTAAGATAAATTCTATGTTATAGATTTATGTCTTAACTATAAGGCGATCATCTAATGGCCGGCATATACTTTATGCTAAGAACGCGTATGCACACGCATCATTAATGCCATGCGTTCATTTAACGTGTCCTCTGTGCACATCCATATAAATTAAGGCAAATTTTTTTTTGTAAAAATGAATGTGAATTTTGCAGTACAGTACCAGCAAAAAATCATCTGGCACAGTGTGTTCAAGTTGAAACGTGACATCAGACTCTTTGTTTACTATCAACATTTGACAGCAAGCCACTTTGGAGATTCTATAGGATCAATGTGCGTACTTCGATGTTTGATGAATGGTTCAATGTGGTGAAGCACATCATCAAACTTTAATGCAGACATAAAAATGTATTCATGGTGCTTTTCTTTATCCTATTTCTCGCATAGGCAATTCAAGCATCACATGTTCTCCGTCATAATGATATGATACATTTTAAACAATCTTTTTAATTTCCACTTTAATCTTCTAATTTATTTTGTCATTAAAGTAGAACCTCATAAATGTCATCATAAAACTGCCCCTGTTGTTATTCGCTACGTGCTTCTGGGGCTTCTTCCTGCGCTGACAGCAGCGGCAGGCAGAGATTGCCACAAGGTACACATTAGATTTATGATATTCCAGCTCTTTGCTCATTTAGAATCCTTAGATTTATACTTGATAACACTTGCATGATGAAATGTGTTAAAGCATGTATGTTACATTTTACAGATAAATTGTAAGGTTGCATGTTTGAATCTTGCAAACGCCAGAAGTGACTTTACTATATTGGGCCCTAAAGGAAGGCCCTTAACCTGCAAATGCTTCATCCTGTGTATGACGTTAATTTGAATCCAGCCCTGAAAGCAGGTCCTCTAACTTACAGGGAAAACTTGGGGGTTAGTGGCACTCCTGCCACCATAGAAAACCTCACACTGTTCCCGCGTGGTGCTGAGGTGTCACCCGCTGCACTCGGGACCCAGTCCAGGTTGTGCAGCATGTGGTGGGTGCGGCAATACGTTATCAGTGCATGTTCCCAACATTCATTTAAATAATTAATATTGTTAATACACATGTGGGGGTCGGCACAGTGGCAGAGCAGAAGCACTGCTGCCTCACAGTAGGTATTCATAACCCTGGTGTTCCCTTCCTGGAGTTTGCATGTTTTCCTGATTGATTTTCACAGTGTGCTCCCGTTTCCTTCAAGGACATGCAGGTTTGGGGATTTGGTGAGGCTAAAATAATAGAGTATATCTCTGCTTTTATCCACCTTGCGATGAGCTGATGCCCTGTCCGTTGATTGCTTCTTCCTGGCACATGATTCTTGCTGGAATGGATGTGTCCCTGGGTTGATGGATGTAATCATTAAACATACATCCTTTTCAGAGATATTTTGGCAAAGTGTCCTGGGAATTTAATGGATATATTGGGAAATTCACAACACAGCAAACCCGAACGTTGTTTTCTCACGGTGATGATATTTTTCACTGCCACCTGATGAAATCTTCCAGAGTAGCAGCAGTGTCCACAGGCGCACGTGTCACGTCAAGTGAAGTACAAACCGGCCTAAAATGCTGTTGTATCTCTTTTAATAACCATTTCACTGCAGTGGTGAGTTACATCTACTGTAAATATTGGACTGGACAGATCTGTGAGGTGTTTACATTCTTTTGCCTAATAGGGTATATGCACACTTTCTTACGGATTTCACATTAGCCAACTGCTGCACTTCCGGTGCTGATATCATAGCGGCATTTTTCGCTCGATCGCTTCAAGATGTGACAAAGCTTAAATTAAATGACATACATAAGTCGAATTGTTCAAACATTGTGCCACACGTCAGGGAGCTTGCTGAAAAGGAGAAGGACTTCAAACTGTATGTTTCAAGCTACATCCACAATTACAAAGGTAGGATCCAGATGTATTAAAAATCTGTGTCTACTATGAACTTACATTTGTGCTTGAAAGTTTGTGAACCCTTTATAATTTTCTATATTTCTGCATAAATATGACCTAAAATATCATCAGGTTTTCACTCATGTCCTAAAAGTAGATAAAGAGAAACCAGTTAAATGAGACAAAACTATTATACTTGGTCATTTATTTATTGAGGAAAATGATCGTATTACATATTTGTGAGTGGCAAAAGTATGTGAACCTGTTGGATTAACAGTTAGTTTGAAGGTGAAATCAGAGTCAGGTGTTTTCAATCAATCGGATGACAATCAGGTGTGAGTGGGCACCCTGTGTTATTTAAAGAACAGGGATCTATCAAAGTTTGCTCTTCACAACACATGTTTGTGGAAGTGTATCATGGCACGAACAAAGGAGATTTCTGAGGACCTCAGAAAACGAGTTGTTGATGCTCATCAGGCTGGAAAAGGTTACAAAACCATCTCTAAAGAGTTTGGTCTCCACCAATCAGACAGATTGTGTACAAATGGAGGAAATTCAAGACCATTGTTACCCTCCCCAGGAGTGGTCGACCAACAAAGGTCACTCCCAGAGCACGTGTAATAGTTGGCGAGGTCACAAAGGACCCCAGGGTAACTTCTAAGCAACTGAAGGCCTCTCTCACATTGGCAAATGAGTCCACCATCAGGGGAACACTGAACAACAATGGTGTGTATGGCAGGGTTGCAAGGAGAAAGCCACTGCTCTCCAAAAAAAAACATTGCTGCTCATCTGCAGTTAGCTAAAGATCATGTGGACAAACCAGAAGGCTATTGGAAGAATATTTTCTGGACGGATTGACCAAAATAGAACTATTTGGTTTAAATGAATAGCGTTATGTTTGGAGAAAGGAAAACACTGCATTCCAGCATAAGAACCTTATCCCATCTGTGAAACATGGTGGTGGTATTATCATGGTTTTGGCCTGTTTTGCTGCATCTGGGCCAGGACGGCTTGCCTTCATTGATGGAACAATGAATTCTGAATTATATCAGAGAATTCTAAAGGAAAATGTCAGGCCATCTGTCCTTGAACTGAATCTCAAGAGAAGGTGGGTCATGCAGCAAGACAACGACCCTAAGCACACATTCGTTCTACCAAAGAATGGTTAAAGAATAATAAAGTTAATGTTTTGGAATGGCCAAGTCAAAGTCCTGACCTTAATCCAATCGAAATGTTGTGGAAGGACCTGAAGCGAGCAGTTAATGTGAGGACACCAACCAACATCCCAGAGCTGAAGCTGTTCTGTACAGAGGAATCGGCTAAAATTCTTCCAAGCCCGTGTGCAGGAAAGATCAAAAGTTACTGGAAATGTTTAGTTGCAGTTATTGCTGCAAAACGGTCACAACAGATACTGAAAGCAAAGGTTCACATACTTTTGCCACTCACAGATATGTAATATTCGATCATTTTCCTTAATAAATAAATGACCAAGTATAATATTTTTGTCTCATTTGTTTAACTGGTTTCTCTTTATCTACTTTTAGGACTTGAGTGAAAATCTGATGATGTTTTAGGTCATATTTATGCAGAAATATAGAAAATTCTAAAGGGTTCACAAACTTTCAAGCACAACTGTACATGCGACAAATATGTGATTATGTTATGCTTCTTTAAAAAACAGAATTTCAATAATTGGTCATTAAACTTTATTCAGGGGCAGGTGAATATGTATATAAGCTTAATAGTGCAACGATGCTGGATATGTTACTGTATATCAGCCAGGGATGAGTCGTGAAACGAATTAGGTGGCGTTAGTTCAATGGCATCAGCACCTTGTGATATATGGCCGGCGCCGGCCGTTTATCCCGGCCAATATCCCCATTACGCCAGATGAAGCCCTCCCTGCAGCATGGAGGTGCCCCGAATGCCAGCAGGGCATCATGGACATTGGGGTCTTTATTCACAGCCCTGCTGGATACCATGGGGGCCGCTAGGAGGCGCTGCAGGGAGGAACAGCGATTATTTGCCTTATGCCCCGGAAGTACGTCCGAGTCACATGGACAAGAGGAATGACGTGCTTCCAGGGTGAAGAAGAAGACTTTTTATCTGACCCGGAAGTGATAGGAGATCACATGGACTGGGGGTTTGGAAACACTTCCGGGTCAGGGACTATAAAGGACTCTGGGAAATCCCAGATGAGTGAGCTGAGCTGGGAGGAAGGGTGGCAACAGGTCTGGGAGTGGAGGATTGTTATTGTAGTGATTGTTGATTATTTATATGAGTATTGTGGAGACGAGAGTGCTTTGTACACTGTGCATTATTAATAAAGTCAATATTAGGACTTTTAGCTGGTGTCTGGAGTCATGTCTGAGGGTCCAAGGGAGGAATAGTGCCCCCTATCTGTCACAACCTGTAAAAATGGCAATTCTGTACAGTCACACATTTTTACCATCTAGTGCGGTAAAAGGCAAACAGCCCTTTTAAGGGTAGCAAGCCACCTCAAAGAGCCATGTAAAGGGCAGAGAGTTCATCCATTATGGTGCTCAGCGCCAGTGCTATAATACATAATAATATGAGTCTGATGGACATCTTACCTTGAAAAAAAGTGAATGTCTCTGTCTGAGCCAGCAAAACGGTGAATGCAAAACCTAGCATCATTGTTAGCATCTCAATTTCTTTTCTCAGCTAGAGGATCTCCTCTCTGAGAGACATGCTTTCATCTAGGGCTTGATCAATAACTGCTGAGTCCGGAGCTGGAGTGTTGTCGTAGTACTTGAGGATTTTATCATCCACCTCCTCGCCCGGAGTGTTATCTTCCATCGGTCACTTTCTCCTCTTCCAAAGTCTTCAAAGTGGAATGGAGAAATTGTTCCACTCAAACAGTGCAGTAACCACAATCCTTCTTCAACAGTCACCGCCTGTCTTCGACTCTGGCTTGTGAAAATCCACTTTTTTTAAAATGCGGTCTACAAACTCAAGTATGGAACTAACTGTAAAGCTCACAGTCCTGTTAGTGATGATCTATTTAGATCAGGTTTCTGTGGAAACTTATATAAATTAAGTACCTTGATGTACTTACTGGAAGCGCGACATAAAGGTACGCACACTTCTTTTTCTCGGACATTCTCACCATTAAACAAAAATCATAACTGCTGTATGGACAATAGAAATACCGAGCTGGCCGAAATTTCACTGGAAGTTTGTTAGCACTACCATATACAGAATATGCATGTAGCCTATTGTGCAACAAATGTAACAATGTGCCTCCTACAGCAGTAATTCTTTAGGTGCTCTAATCTTATGCTTTGCAGTGTCTGTAATCATCCTCATTTTTCTCGCTTAATTTGCTCATCTGATCTATGAAGCACTCCAACAGAGTGAGAGCTTCTATACATAAGAGTTGGGACCTTTTTGATCTTGATTGTCCAGGTTTGGTTTCTGGTAGATTGCCATGTACAAAAACATAAAACAAGTAGCTAATGGAGAAATGCTTGTACTGAATAAGGCTATAGGAATTAAGAAATTTTAGTCTACGGTTGCATTGTCAGTTTTTAGAACTATTTAAATATTTAACTTTTTACTTTTTATAAAAGTAGAATATATTTTACTTAATTATAAGTATACAAACATTTTAGTATTTCTGAAAGGAAATGAATGCTTTTGTGAAACAGACAGCTTAAATTAAACAGAGAAATAAAATATTAACAAATCCATTTATTTTCTAAATCACTTTTCCTAGTTACAATTTCAGGGTTTGGTACCCAAATTATCAACATAATAATTTTTATTAATTTTTTTAAGTGAACAGTAAGAAAAAAGTGTAATGACAATCAACACTATAATATCACAAGTTAAGAATAGAACATTTATCCCATGGCACCCATCACCTAGTGTTTTATAGACAAAAGGTGTTCTGTGTAATGCCTGTGGGTTTTTAAAACTTTAAAGGCCATTAATGTTGGGTTTTCACTGACTTTGCAACATGTGCAGCAGCTCTCAGTAACCTAAAAAAAGGACCTGATACGTGCACAACTGTCTGTAAGAATTCTTGCAAGAAAGCATTCTTAGATTTAAAAAGTGTTCTCTGTTCACGTTTCAGTGCACACATGTATTATACAGGCTAATTTCTCAGAACTGGGATTATGGGTCTTTTGAAGAAGTTTTTGGCATAATATCAGTCTGAGCATGTAATTAACAACAACATACAACAGAGTACCTAATGCACAGTGGCCCTCAGACAAAATTCTGCTGATATTATGTAAATACTAGGGGGCTTCGCTCGCCAAAGGCCTGTGCTATGCACCAGCCACTTCGCGTCTCTGCCACTCACGTTGTGAAGAGGAAAGGAGACGCGGTCGCTCCCCCGAAACCCCTCTTAAACGGTGATACAATCAGAAACAAATACAGTTTTTTTCTACCTCCTCTTTGCTTGATCAGCTACTGGATTTGAACATTTAAAAGACTGTACAGCAGCTGTCGTTTTGTCTCACTGCCTTATCTCTCTTCTCCCCCTGACATCCTCTGCTCCTGTTGGGGGTCCAGCTCCTGAGGCGTTCCCCTATGAAGAGGAGGATTATTTATTCTTTTAATTGAGAGACGGAACTATCCCCTTAGACTACACATGGAGCTCAAGCTTTGAATAACATTTCTGTCTCTAAAATCTCCTGTGTATCTGTGCAACTCTGTGATCCAAGCGTGACAGCGTATGTGGATTTCACTTTCACCAAACAACAAATCTTTTAATTTTCGCGGATACGCCACTTCATTGGTAAGAAACACCACTTTTCCCTGATGGTATTACAAATTAGATGATCTACAAGTCTCCGACTTAAAGTTTAAATCTGAACAATACACTCACCTAAAGGATTATTAGGAACACCATACTAATACCGTGTTTGACCTCCTTTCACCTTCAGAACTGCCTTAATTCTACGGGGCATTGATTCAACAAGGTGCTGAAAGCATTCTTTAGAAATGTTGGCCCATATTGATAGGATAGCATCTTGCAGTTGATGGAGATTTGTGGGATGCACATCCAGGGCACGGCTCCGTTCCACCACATCCCAAAGATGCTCTATTGGGTTGAGATCTGGTGACTGTGGGGGCCATTTTAGTACAGTGAACTCATTGTCATGTTCAAGAAACCAATTTGAAATGATTCGAGCTTTGTGACATGGTGCATTATCCTGCTGGAAGTAGCCATCAGAGGATGGGTACATGGTGGTCATGAAGGGATGGACATGGTCAGAAACAATGCTCAGGTAGCCTGTGGCATTTAAACGATGCCCAATTGGCACTAAGGGGCCTAAAGTGTGCCAAGAAAACATCCCCCACACCATTACACCACCACCACCAGCCTTCACAGTGGTAACAAGGCATGATGGATCCATGTTCTCATTCTGTTTACGCCAAATTCTGACTCTACCATTTGAATGTCTCAACAGAAATCGAGACTCATCAGACCAGGCAACATTTTTCCAGTCTTCAACTGTCCAATTTTGATGAGCTCATGCAAATTGTAGCCTCTTTTTCCTATTTGTAGTGGAGATGAGTGGTACCCGGTGGGGTCTTCTGCTGTTGTAGCCCATCCGCCTCAAGGTTGTGCGTGTTGTGGCTTGAATCAGTCGGCCCATTCTCCTCTGACCTCTAGCATCAACAAGGCATTTTCGCCCACAGGACTGCAGCATACTGGATGTTTTTCCCTTTTCACACCATTCTTTGTAAACCCTAGAAATGGTTGTGCGTGAAAATCCCAGTAACTGAGCAGATTGTGAAATACTCAGACCGACTCGTCTGGCACCAACAACCATGCCACACTCAAAATTGCTTAAATCACCTTTCTTTCCCATTCTGACATTCGGTTTGGAGTTCAGGAGATTGTCTTGACCAGGACCACACCCCTAAATGCATTGAAGCAACTGCCATGTGATTGGTTGATTAGATAATTGCCTTAACGAGAAATTGAACAGGTGTTCCTAATAATCCATTAGGTGAGTGTATATTCAATCTCTTTTCACTGTTCTGTTATTTCACCAAGTATTAATTTCCATTTCTTTGCGCTAATGCGATCTTTACTATAATTTTTTTGAGACTTTCGAATTTTAGTATTTTCATTATCTCTAACCTGCTCTGCATGTGTATTGTGCCAATGTTTTTGAATTCTTTATGACGTTCTATTTTGTCATCTACTCTTTGTCTTTTATTTCCGGCCCCAGGCATGATTAAATCTCTTGGCTCAAAGTTTTGTCTCGCGGGACTTGCTTCCAAAGGTTGTAAGTATGACGTGACTTGAAAGAATCTCATGTTAAAAGTCTCTGTCTCACAGGATTTTTTAAATTATAATAGAGAGATGTGATTGTGCTTGCGTAGGAACTGCAGATACATGAAAATGTACAGAATGCAATTCTCTCTTACATCTTTGATCTGCTTATGACTAACAATAAAGGACCTTTGACTGTTCAAGTAAATATTGCCTCCTTCTTTCTTTTCCATTGGTTCCATTCAGGAATTTATTCTCTAAATCTTCCCAAGCCTTTTGGACCAAGGAAGGAACTAATCCCGGACAGGGTGCTTGTCATTCTCAAGGCATGGCCACACTCACTCATTCTGGATAATTCAGAGTTTCCAGTCTAACTACTTTACTTGCCATGCAAGTATAATACCATGGATATATTTTTTTTGTAGAAATATCAATGTTTATTATGTTTGGTCGATTATTTTGACTTTTATAAGGCATAGTGTCTTAAAAATGTCATCTGCTATTCTGTACAAGCGTTTGTAATGAGCATGTAATATGAAAAAAATTTGTAAATAAATGAAAAATTTGAGAACCTGCATATTATGTAAAAATCATAACATTTTAATTTTACATTATTATTATTATTATTATTATTTTAAGAGAAAATTCACTTACTTTATGGAAATTCTTTATAAAGGTATTAAATATGGTGGCATATTGACCATAAACAGTTTTTCTTAAACCGTTTTTAATTATCATGAGTGGTTTTCTTCCTGTATAATAACTCTATGCACTGTGATAACATCCATCTTCACTGAAGCACAAATTAAACTTGTTTATATTTCAATCAATATGTCATGTGTGACACTTGATTTATTATAGTAGTTAATCCCCTAAATTCATAGTATTAATTTATAGAAGCTGTTAATACTTGCATTTAGTTCCGGTGAAATTTAATCCCTTGGATTGGTTAATCTCTTTTGGAAAGAAATAAGTCATTAAATTTCCATAGTTACAGTACAGTCAAATTTGCACTAGTTATCTATCTTGAGTGAAGCAACAACCTTTCGAGTTTTTATAGTTTTGAAAGAAAAAAGCACTTTCATTTTTTGGAAAAAAATAAAAAAGGAGTTTCACTAGTTATTTTGTTTATTGGCTGTCTCTCCTGTATTTTAAATTTTTACATGATTTATGTTTTTAGCTACACTAATAAAATATTACTATGTTTTGAGAACATGTGCTAAATATTCTATGTGCCACAGAATTGTTGGACAGCACCATGGACTCTTACATTATACAGAGAAGAGAGTAAATTAAAATGTGCCTGATCATACATTTAAGTTTTTACTCCTGCCTTTTTGAGGAACTGCATACGCAGTACATAATCATAGGTGAAATGTAGACCAGCATTCTTATGTCTTTGTAATTTGGCCATACTATGCATGTACTTGTTTTAAGACGAACAATAAAGGAATTGAACTGAAGTGGTTATCAATCAGACATAAACATCATTTTTAGCATACAGCAAATTACATGACAGGGACCACATAATCATCAATCCATTGATTTTCATTGGTTCAATCCAGCCTTAGGGTCACAAAGGTCCAGAGACTTCCCAAAGCAGAAATGAGCTCTGAATAGTCAAAAACAATTTAACTAGATGCATTTATAATTCCCAGTTAACCTATGAAACATGTGTTTAGGTTGAAAATCCAGAGTACTCAAAAAAGTTCCACGTGGACATGATGAAAATTGCAAACTCACGAGTTCTACGCAGTCAGGATTAAAATACCTTTATCAGCTGCACTTTCACCTGCACTATTTTGCTTTTTATGAGTCAAACAAAAGGAAAAACAAAAATAAAACAATTTCTAAATGCAATTTATTCAAATTCCTTCATACAGAATTAAATGTGAAATTGATCCTTTTCACTAAATGAGATGGGATTGTTTCATGAAAGTATTTTTTAATGTCTTTAATGCAAAGGCACAGCATGAACTCTAGTTTATCCTTATCACTTGTTGTGACAAATGCAACACATGAATTAATAAACTGTATTTTTAACACAAATGATAAAAAGTGCCTGTAACTTTTGAATTTAAATCTCATATAAACAATTTCATGACGTTGGAAAGTCATTTTTTTGCATTATTTCAGGTTCACACAAAGTTTCTTCTTTAAGCAAGCTTTTAATCCAGCATTAGCAAGTCAGTTTACACATTTGACAACTTGATGGCAACAGTGTGCATTTATCTTACATTTATGGCTATTAAATTATAGCTTGCACTGCAAATGTAAGGTTCTTCAAGTACATTATTTTACACATAAAAACTCAAATTTGTTTTTTTTTTACTTTTAATTTATTTTGGAAAATTCAAACATTGCAACAACTACTATTCAATCACATAAATAATAAAAACATATCATAAACAATAGTTTACTTTAAAATAGATCCAGACAAAACAAAAGAAAAATAGAAATACAAAGAAAAAAAACAAAAAGATAAGTTTCAGCACCCACCAAAAAGAAAATCAAATTGAGTGTTCTCACAAAAAGCACATTCTTAGAAAAGGGAGTCATATCAGAGTATATTCAAATATGGACTTCAGTTTCAATCTAAGGATTGAATTTCTGAAGTTATATTCAGCTGGTAGAATGTTTCTAGGGTTAAGGGCACAAACAGGATGCCTTAAGGTATGGATAACTTATCTAAGGGACCTCTTTTCCAAGTTATCTAAAGATAATTTTTCTAAAGGAGCTAGGAGAAGTTTTGCATATGCAAGTGTTGGAGCAGAGGAGCACACAGGGAGTGTAGTCCATATATGTGTAATTTTTTCCAAGAATACTACAAGACAGGCAAATAAGAAGCTGCTAGGAATGAATGTCCCCTAAAAGAGAGAGTGAGTCCGGGGAAGAAACACCCCTTGGCCACAACAAGACAAATGGGGCCTGTGACGATGTGGGTTTGGCTCCACGCTCCCATCGCTATTCGGGAGCCCTTCAACCCAACACCGTCGGTAATGTCACCGATGAGCTAGACAGTGAGACGATAACAACTGAGCAAAGGGATGGTAAAAAGTGAAAAAGTGCTTTTATTTAAAATATCAAAACAAAAACAATGTATCCATAAATAAAGTGCAGTGCTTTCCAAAATTCAGTCATTAAATAAATAATCCATTAAAACACATGGAGGTTAAAAATACACAATAGAAAAAGCAATCCTTTAAAAACGAGGTTAAAACGTCCAACAGGAAACAGTCTATAAACAAACCCGGTGCCTTCTTTTTAAACTTCACCCAACTTCAAAGCTTCACCCATCTGGGCCCCGCAACAAGGGAGACGCTCTCTCTCTGCAGCTGACCTTTGTGCCTGCCTCTGCTGTCAGTTGCCTTACCGATCCTTGGCTCCGGTCGGCTCCTCCAGACAGCGACTTGGGAATTCCCTACAACCAAGGTTCTCACGTTGGGAACACCACGTCCCAAGTCCCGACTCCCGCTACCTTCCGCGGAGAGTCCTGTGCTTCCCGGTCACTCCCGCCCTACAAAACAAACTCTGAGGGAGCGACCACAACCACTACTTCTCCTGGTATTGGCCAAACACCCAGGCTGCCTTCAGCTGCCTGCGAGCGCTCGCCCGCTTCCTGCTTCACCGACTTGCGCTCTCCTCCTCACTGCTTCCTGCTCCAACCTCCGTTTACTTCTCTTTTTTCTTGTTCTACTCTGTTCATTCCCCCTTTTTCAACGAACTTGCGCTTCTTTTTATGTAGCGAGGGGCCATAGCAGCTGCAGCACATTAGCCATGGGAACAATCACGGATGTGGGCAGTCCCTCATTTGTGCACTCGGTGAGAAATGCCCACACCGCAGATCGCCCCGTGGCTTGCTATGGCCCAATCCCCCTCGCTAAGCCACCGCGAAAACGGTGATTATTTATTTAAAAACTGGCCCTCTGCTAAACGAGCTGTGGACCCACAACACCACAGGGCCTTACTGTCTCTTTACCAGGGTAGACAGCATGGAGGTCCCCTCAAAGACATAGTACTTTAAAGGGAGCTAAAGACTTAAGAATTAAGGTCCTTTGAGCTAATGCTGACCCTGATAATGATTCTATGACTTGACTGGGTGTGTCCTAAGGATAAAAATAGTTTAATCAGTAAGAGGCTGGGTTTAACACAGAATATGAGTAGGCAGTGCTTGTGTGAAGTACTATGTGATACTGTCAAATAGATGAGGTAGGATACCTATATAGGTAATGCATATTTTGTAATTTTGACTTCTCTATCTTTTGACACTCATTGAAAAGAGTTTCTTCTCCAAAAGCAAAAAAATAAAATAAATTAAAATACACAAACAATAGTACCATTTTGTGTACAGAAACATTCCATACATTTGAAAATATATGATCTTTAAGACTGCTATCCCATTCCCTATTTGCATCCAGTAACTAATACCCACATCTGCAACTGTGCAGCCCCCACCACCTTATCTTAGTCATTTAGCACACTGTGATGTCCTCTCAAAGAACACAAAACTATCAAATGTATAACATCAGTGTGAAAACTAAACTGTTCTTCTCCTGTCATTGCATAGAATCAGTATAGCAATATGCACAGATTTCCCATTTTTAAACTAGTAGAAGCGGATTGTTAACTCCTTGTTTCAACTAGGATTTAACTTACTGTACATCATACTAATGAATAATACTGATTTATATTCAAAACATCGATCTTTAATATTGGATGCTTTATTGAATAAAACAAAAATTTATTGAACAGCATCAGAAAGATGTTTAACCCAGAGACTCCCCAGAATTATTTGGGACAAACCCCTAATCTTATATACCAAACATGGACATGCTGAAAGTTGTAGCAGTAATTTCTGTCCATTCTCAGAATTAGGTTCTTTCACTAATAAGCATCACAGATTTAGGTTTAGAACATAAAACTTTTTTAAAATCATAAATATCTGAAATTGGAAGGTTATCCACAATTTTTAATTGGGGCTCTACAGCTTGAGAACACATCAATATTTACTTGTAACTTCAGTAGTGCTCACATGACAAGAGATACTGATTGGCACTCTTTAAAGTAGACCACAACTCTGCAGTCAATTTGTTAATTATAGTTTTTGTGTATTGAAGTAAATAAGCATCATTGTAAAAGATCTTATATTAATGTCTTGTCAATGGTATGATTTTTTTAAGAGAGGTTAAGGGAAAAGGTTGCCATGTTGGCATAGGTCAAGGTTAAATCCTGCAGCTGACATCCATACAAGAATGTGAGCCACAGGAGAATGTCTGGATTCAAATTTACAGGATTTCTGTTTGTGTTTATTTTTGTTTATGTTTTGACATTTTGAGTTAATATTCCTATTGTTTCCTATGGTGCAGTGTGCTGCTAGGACATGTGTACCACATGATGCAAAGTCTGTGATGTCATGGTGGGTTATATAAGATCCAGGCAGGGTGCGGAGAATGTCTTTTTAAAAAAATAAAATAATGAAAAGCCCTGATGAAGGTCTTTTCCAGTTTCTTGAACAAATAGATTCAAGGGAATAGATTCAGGTGTTGTTCCGGACCTTTTTAGTGTTGTTTTGTTCAGTGTACCTGTCTTTGGTTTTCCCTTAAATTTCTTCCACTTGATTTTCTACTTCATATCAATTTGTTTTATTGAAGGATTTAAAAGTTCACAATATTGAGTCCTGCAAATGCCAATGTGGAAGCATAGAGCCTACTGGAGGGTGGTAGTTTGGAATCCCCAGTGTTAATGTCTTTAAATTGTTTTGATCTTGCATGGCAAATAATTTATTGCTTGTCTCATATTTTGTATCGCATTATCTAGTTGAATTTTATGACAGGCTAAGCAGGTGTAATATTGTGAACTGTTATTAAAAAATTAAAATTATCTGCCATGTTTTTTTTTTTATTTGTTGATTTTTTTTTTTATTTGTTGATTTTTTTTTTTTATTGATCTTTATTATTGTTATCCAAAGTCACTTTCAACATTTCAGATATAATTTGTTACATGTCTTTTGTTTTAACAATTGGCGAATATACAATTGAAGTTTCTTGCACGTGGTAACTCACTGTCAGTAGCAGGATTTAAATCTCTTAACGCCTGGGTTTAAAGTCCTAGGTCCAAAGCCTTAACCACTATACTACACTACCTCACAATAATATTAGCCTTTGATTTTAAAAAATAAATATAAAAAATAAGCTTACAAGTATTGTGAGCAGGAAAGCAGTTAGTTAGTTACATAACACATCTGATATACCTGATTAAGCTGTGGTACTTGAGGCCGGGTAACACAGCTAAGTTTTTTTTGCCATTTCACCCAGTCCAGCTATAAGCTTTGCACATCTAGATTTGAACAGTTTATCCCAGTCTTGTCTCAAGCTCTGTTAGACTGGATGGAAAGTGTCCATAAACTGCCATCTTCAGGTGTTCTCTGAATTATAAATCTGGGCTTTGGCTCGGCCACTCAAGAACAGCCTAGCAACCCCAGCACTGTCTTAGCTGTTGACTTCGGGTCATTATCCTACTGAAAGGTGATCAACAACATTTATTTATATAGCACATTTTCATACAAATGATGTACCTCAAAGTGCTTTACATGATGAAGAAAGAGAAAAAAAGATGAAATAAATAAGAAAATAAAATTAGGGAATGCTAATTAACATTGAACAAAAGTAAGGTCCGTTAGCCAAGGAGGACAGAAAAAAAAAAACTCCAGACAGTCATTCTAATCTGAGGTCACATACATTCTGGAGCAGGTTTTCTTCAAGGACCTCTCTGTAGTTGACTATATTCATCCCCAATTCTGACCAGTCATCCTGTCCCTGCTGTTAAGAAACACCCTCATAGCATGATACTGCTATCATCATGATTCACTGTAGGGATGGTGTTAGCAGGTGCTGAGCTGTGCCTAGTCTTTGCTGAATGCAATACTAATAAGAATTCAATTCTTGTCTTACCAAACCAGAGAATCTTTTTCCTTATGTTCTCAGGGTTCTTTAAGTGGTGTTTGGGGAAAATCCGAGTATCATATGCCTTTTATTCAAGAGTGTCTAAATGCTTGATTGATGAGTGCTGCTGAGATGGTTGTCCTCCTTGACAGGTTCTCCTATCTCACCGGAGGACTTTTGAAGGTCTGTTAGAGTGACTATTGAGTTCTTGGCCATCTCCCTTGCTAATGCTCTTTTTGCCAGGTTAGTTTGGCCAGTAGACCAATTTCTTTATTTCACAGTTATGGAGACCATTGTGCTCCTGATAACATTCAAAACTTTAGAAATGGTTGTATACCCTTGCTCTTATCTCTGCCTTACCACAATTTTATCATGGAGGTCTACAGAGAGTTCCTTGGACTTCACGGCTTAGTTTTTAAACTGACATGCAGTATGAATTATGGACCTTATCTACACAGATGTGTGCCTCTCTAAACTGTTCAGTCAAATTAGGTTTCCATAGATTGATTTTAATCAAGTTCTAGACATATTTTAGGAATAATTAAAGCAAACATGATCATAACCCAAGACTTTTCTCTCCTTACATTTTAAATTATGGGGTTGAAGCTTTATTTAGTTACATGTCTAGGTTAATTTAGTTATGGTACAATGAGTTTAAACATTACAAACAACACAGGGTAAGTAAAGGAATTTTCTTTATTAAGTGGAGCATAACCCTTAACATCTCGAACCACAGTATGTCTTATACTGTTAGCAAGTCTGCTTTCTTTAGGTTTTTATTGTTTTTAATGTAGATAAATCAGTTTGCTAAGATTTGTTCCAACTTCATATTTTACTTATGGACATGCAGTATATAAAAAAGTGCAGTAAATGATCTCATCCTCTGTAAACGGATATGATTGTCAAGACTGCATCAGATAAAATGTGCTGTTTCCACATTCCCGTTTTAGATTTTTGCATTCCCAAGGAATTTGAAAAGCCTGCTTATTCTGTATATATGTATGTACAATTAGGAAGAATATTCTTCAGTTTAACTGTTTTTTGAAAATTCAGAAATACTTACATGTCCTATATTAATCTGTTCTTACTAGCAAGCATTATGTTATAGATGCCTTGTCTTTTTTGAGGAATACTAACATGATGCCAACCCAAATTTACAGTATGTAGTTATTGCTGACTAGCTGTGGTACCCCTCTAAGACATGTTGAAATATAAGTAATTAATGTAGATCTCAGCATTAACCTTTGCAGTGCACCATCTATAAATATATATATATTATATTTCATAATGCATGTAGTAATAAAATGGTTTACATTCGTCATTCCAACAGATGGCTTATCACATACACTTGTAGTAATAAAATGCATTACTATAGATGTTTGTGATACATCATCTGTTGGAATGACAAATATAATGCATATGTCTCCATTATATGCCATTTGATATGGGATTCTTAAAATCAGTGTTAAAGTTTGTAATATGCCATCTGTTGGAATGACAGAGACATAGCAACCAGATGAACATACAGATCAGAATAGGGTCTGATTCTAATCAAACACTAAATAAAAGTGAAACTAGGTCCTTTGAATTACTCAAAGCAAATTTAGCAGTGATTTTTTTATGCAACTGTATTCTTTCCACTACTATATATGTGAATGGATATTGTGCAGACATTACCAACTGTATCTGTTTTAAAGTTTTAGTTTATGACTTTAATAGTAGCATGTTTATTACTTTAATAATAGCATTTTTTTCTTAACAGAAGATGATACTGAGCTTGACAGTTGCTGGTGCTTTGGATAGTGTTGCCTATCTCATGGTAAGTGAATGTGTGTTGTTTTTCTCTTAAATCCTACAAGCCTTATTGTAAATAATGTAACACTGAAATATAATGTGTTTATGTTATCATAAATATCTAAAACAACAGCTTTTGTTTATTTTTGTAAAATAGACATTCTATTTTATTTTTGATTTTAAAGATTTCAATTAATGAATTAAGTATAAATCAGAACTAATGCAGTTCTACATCTCATTATAAATGTGGTCGTCTTCCCACTCCTCTACCCATCTAGAGAGCAGAGAAGGAAAAGGATTTAAGAAGATATCACTAAAAAGTGCCAAATTTTTCAAAAACATTAACAAGAGATTATCATGCCTAGTTATTAACTGTAGCAGTAGACATTTCTAAATAAGTTAAACAAAAAAGATAAAACCAGTGTTGAACAATCTTCAGTTCAGGAGGATTGCAAAACCTAATAAGAAAAATGTCTTTTTGAATGGGAAAGGGGAATTTTCTAGTTTAGTACACAGAGAAGCAAACTAGACACTATAGACTCAAAGTTCAATACAAAAGAATATTCCCATAACATATGGAGAAAAGTACTTGGAAAACCAAGTCAGTAAGAATGACATCAAGCAGCAGATATGACGATATGACCAATTTTTTAACACCTTCTTGGAGAAAGAATGTTCTATGAATTATCTTTCGATGTGAAAACAGGTGATTAGGCTTTAATGTAAATGCAATGTCATGTCCCAAAAAAAAACACACCATTGATTTTAAAGTATAACCTGCAATGATTATACAATAAAAATAAGGTTGGATGAGAAGTTGAAGTGAACACATAGTTCCTGAATTATGTACAGTCTAGTCTAGAGCTGTTAGAAATATGATCAAGCACAAGAATGTCTTGGAGAAGTCAAGGAGGTCTATGTACATAGATGTTCTTCAGATGATAATTATTAAATACAGTTTGCATGTGGCACTTCTGTATGGACTCAAGTCATCTTTCAAAAGTAGTTGAAGTCTACAAGATCTTTAGTTTGAGGAGGCTAGCTATTAATGACTCAAGGGAAAAAAGATAAAAGCACAAAGGTATAATTCCAAGTCAGGTGAAGAGAGGCCATGACATCTTTGGCATGAGTTAGAGTTGTAATCTGAATTTGATATTATGAAAATAATATAAGAGGGATCGCAGAACTGACCATTTTCAGGTAATATGCAGTAACCATTTTGACTGCAGAAAAAAAGACTAAACAGTTAAGAACCTGAATACGTGGTGGTAATTTGAAGAAGAATTTTATTCTTATTATGTGTCTCCAAATATGTAAATTGATTGGATAAATGAATGCTGTTTGGCATACAATTGGTGGTACATTTAGTACTAAGTAGTAACAAAAGAAATTTATTCCAATTAATCTTATATCCAGCCATTTTTTTCTAATAAAAGATAAGAGGAATACCAACTAGAGCATGGTTCATGTTTTTATTTATTTATTTATTTATTGTATGGATTTTACAAAAATCTATTTAAAAAAGTGAATAAAAAAAAAACTGAAATTTAGCTCAGCTTCTTCACAGATTGATTTCATTATGACAGGTGATTACTTCATCCTATCGGTTGGCATTATAGTTCACACTGCCCCAATATGATAATTAGGACTGTTAGATTAAATCTATATAACAAATTTTATCAATCCTTTCACATTATTCAATTTTCTGAAGCAACATTTTAAAAATCGATTTTCAGAAACCTAAAGTAGTTGACATAAAGCCTAGTTCATTAAGTATGTTGAATGAATTTACAGAAGCAGCAGCTGAGATCCAAGATTGTGCTCTACTTTTCAGCATAGGGTTTATTTTAGAGGGGAGCTATGACCAAACGGTATAATGCTTTGGTTGACCTTGGCTTAATAAAAACCTGGGAACCCCTGCACTAAACTGTTTTGATTTAGTCAAATGATACTTGTATCAAAATGTTACACTGTAAACTAAAATAATGCATTTAGGACAAAGAAATTATAGATACTTTGTTTTGTTAGTCTTGAATGTTTCACTTACAAGTTTTTGTCATCTTTTTAATTATACTTATTTATAAACTACTTGAAATAATTTAAAGATAATCTTTAAAATCAGACTTTATTTTTTAAGCATATTAAACTGGGCAGGTCTGCTGCGCCCCACCCATTTGAAAACCACTAGTTTATTATAGTCTATTGAGAATTAGTTTATGTAGGCAGACATGTTAAATTTTTGGAAAATACATTTTTGTTAAAGGCACAGGTGTTATTATTTTGAATTGAATCGAATCACATCACAAATCTTCGGGTACAAATCGAAAATTGAATTAATAAGTCACCATCAATTTACAGCTGTAATGATAATATGCGACAATTCAGCAACATTTCATCAGTTGACTGTTATGGATGTCCACTGACACAACTAGAGTCGGTGGAAAGATCTTGCCTAACTTTTGTGATGTTACACCATCCATACTCTGTTCGATGTTTGTTGAAACTGCTTTACTTGGAAACTGAAACTCTTGAAAGGTTACTCCTCATTGTGTTGTTCAAAAATTGGGCTATTTTGGTTGCTATTAGCCCTTCTCATGTTTGTTGCAGATTGAAGCCCAGTGAAGCATGTTCCTCTGCAAGGCCAAGTGATGGTTTTCTTGACCTTAGCTAAATTGGTGGAGCATTGAAGATGTCATTCAGACAGGCAATATTTTTAATCATTTTGTTGCACTCCTGCAGTAAACATTCTTTGTACTAGGGATGTGGTATGGCAATGTTACCGAGGGCAGGAAGCCACTCACTAGGTGTTGAGCAAATGGTGTCTGTAATAGCTGTTATGGTGGTGTTCAGTTATATGTCAATGTCCTTGGTGTGTTAGTCGTTAAGCCTTACACAGCACAGTATTTTCCTACTGAGTACATGAGGGCCAAGAATGATGTTTGAATTCAACTGATGGGTGCTTCTCAAGAAGTGAAAGCCAATTGTCTTGCTGATGTGAACCTTTTACGTCAGAGATCTGTCACACGTGACCTCAAGACACGTAGGGCTGAAACTCTGTTTCAGTGTAAATCCATTAAGCAATGCTTTTCAGTTGTCTGTTGGCTAGGTGATTATTAAGGTGAAAGCAGGAGGTGACCTAATCTCTGCCATTGTGAAGCTTGGCTTAAGGCCCCACTTTTTGCAGTGATTTTTGAGGCCAAGTCAGTTAATGTTACTCACTCTTGATGATGAAAGCCACTTTGTTGATATGCAAATACCATATCATCAACATAGTTTAATTTGCTTGATGCTGTTGAAGACAAGTGTAAAGGTTAAACTGTTAACGGTGCAAGAGCTGAGCCCTATGGCAGGTCATTGCTGAACTTTGTTAACATTGTTACACTATGGTTATCATTCAGGTGTACATTGAAATAACTATTGCTGAGTTGAGGCATGCGATTAGCGACCTTGTAGAGCAATCCCTTCTTCCAGACAGTGTCATTTGCTGCTGTAAGGTCAATAATAGCCACAGGTGTTTTTTTTTTATTGACATTAAAATCCCTATTCAGTAAAGTTTGTAAGTGTAAGTATTTGTTCAACAGGAATGACTGTCTAAGTAGCTGAACTGATTCTGATGTATAGCAGTCTCTCAAGTACTTTGAAGAAAATGGAAAGTAATGAAATTGGGTGGTAGTTTTCAGGCACATTGTCTGATTTACCCAGTTTGGGGAGTGCAATAAACCTTGCCCTTTTGAATGCTGATAGAAGTTTGTTGGAAGTGAGGGTTTTGGAGCACAGGCATGCCAAGCAGATTCTGTAAAATTGGCCATAATAGAGAGGAGTACTGGGTATATTACACCCGTTTGTGCTGCTTTACTGGTCTTCATTTCTCCACTCCTTTGAAAGGGCAGAATATAGACATACAGGTGTTGATTGAATTTCTTGTCTGGTCTGGCCATTGATAACTCCACAGTGCAAGCTGCAATATGGTTTGGGTTGAACTTCTAGTTTTCTTGGCACATTCCAAACTTTTTGACTGAAAGGCTTGAAATTCAGTTGGTCTCGTTAGTTGTGAGAGATAGACGTCTAGAACATTGCTCTGCTGGCAGTAGTTTTATTTAGCTTTTTTTAATTATCTGTCTGAGATACCCAGGAGGATTCAATTACAAGTATATTCAAAGCATGAGCAGGAGAAAAAGGGGTCAGAAAGAGAAGGAAAAGGTAGCTAAAGATACATGAGAGTCTAAGCCAGTTCAAGTTCATGTTACGGCCTGCCACAGACTGTGTTGGAAGAGAAAGGCGAAGGGATGGATCAGTCAGGACTTTGTGTTGCAGCATTGGGTTTAGTCAACAGCGAATGTGGAAGTAAAACTGCGTGTGATGTGGGCAACAAGAACTCAATGATCTTAGGTGGGATATTGGGACAGAGTAAGGCCTCTTTATCCCCAATGTCAACTACAGCCATGACAAAACGTTTTGAGAATGACACAAATATTACTTTTCACAAAGTTTGCTACTTCTATGTTTTTACATCTTTTTGCCAGATGTTTCTGTAGTATACTGAAGCATAATTAGAAGAATTGAACAAGTTTCAAAGGCTTTTATTGACAGTTACATTGAATTTATGCAAAGAGTCAATATTTGCAGGCCATTCTTTTTCAAGACCTCTGCAATTCGCCCTGGCATGCTGTCAATCAACTTCTGGGCCAAATCCTGAATGATGGCAGCCCATTCTTGCATAATCAACGCTTGGAGTTTGTCAGAATTTGTGGGTTTTTGTTTGTCCACCTGCTTCTTGAGGGCTGACCACACGGTCTCAACGGGATTAACACTAGAATTACCAGAGCCTACGAAAAAACTCGTAAATCCGTCCCACCTTAAATCGCTTCTTAAAACCGTTCTCACCTCTCCGCCAGCGTCTTTTGTTAATCTAAATGTGCTGATAAAAGAAAAGCTGCAAGTAGCCGGCTATTCTATCCCCTCACCGACTTAGAACGTGCACAGACTTCTCCCAGCTCATGCCTTGATTGATTTTCTGGGAGTGAAGTGGAGTTTTAGAGTGGAAATAATAGATCGTTGTTTGGAACACACGCATTTCATGTCTGCTCCGTTTCTACAGTAATCTGTATAAACACATTGTTAAAACAGAAATGTTTTTTATATTCTAGTAGTAGATGACAAAATGTAGGCATAAACTTTTTAATGTATGAAGCCTGAAGTCCAAATATCAAAGAAATATTTTCACAGAAGGTACAAATCTAACACAACAATTGTGCTTTTATTCAAAAATATAACTGCAGAAACAAAAAGCCGCCTTAACATGCGACATTGACACTTGTTTATTATGACTGCCTCCATGGCGCAATAGAATCGGCTGCCGACTGGGAATCAAAAGGTCGCGAGTTCGATCCTGCACCACTCCGTTTTGAGAAGTAAACTGCTCTTAGTCTTACTATTTTAGAATAAAAACATACATTTGATTTCAGTCTGTAACAGCCGGTGTAATTTATGATACTTGTAAAGGTTAGCTTTTTATTTTTATTTTTTATTAGTCAGTTTTATTATCTTGGCCGTGTTCACGAGCCCAAACACACCCTACCCCCGCATCTGATACTGCTGTTTTCACATAGACGCGCTATAACAGAGGTAAACTCAGCTCCCTTCTACATACATTTACTTACTTCCTAAAGTCACAAGTAGTGTGCAGAGGGCATGCTCAAAAATGTGTGTAATGCCACGAAAAGTGCCTGCTGACACTTTAGTATGCACGCAATGGTATGTGCATTCTTGCTCCGATGTAGAAGGGAGCAGAGTTTACCTCTGTTATAGCGTATAGTGTTATTTATGAGTTTTTTCGTAGGCTCTGGTAATTCTAGTTTTAAGGTCTGGGGAGTTTCCTGGCCTTGGACCCAAAATTTAGATGTTTTGTTCCCCAAGCCACTTAGTTATCACTTTTGCCTTACAGCATGGTGCTCCATCATGTTGTTCTCCATTCCTTTCAAAAAAATTTGTAATGCCAGACCACCTTGTCATCAGCGTCTTTGTTGTGCAAATGGTTCAATCATTACTGGCAGCAGGCATCCAGCTCACTCATCCCCCACTGAGGCACCTTAAGTCATGTCACACACAAAGTTCTCAGAGCACAAGTTCTTTGTCTGGGAGTTCTAGCTGTCTGGAATTATACAGGGTAAATAATATATTGTTACTTGGCATTGTATCGTTGATTGAGGGTACAACAAATAGTTCTGACCAGGCATCAAACAACCAGGACCAACTGTACAATAGAAATAAAATCTTGCTTAACATTTTTTATATGCCCTGCTTTGTGCCCCAGTAAATGTAAATTATTGTTAATATACTAATAATCCAGTTGTCCATCTGTCACTCAGTATATGGAGCCTGTGCAGGAAGCACTTTAAGACAGAGAAGCTTTTATCTGTTGCACCTCTTCATGATAATCACCTTTTACTACCCTCTCAAGCCTATACAGTTATTAATGTTTGCAAAACATCCAGGATTAAAACACTGCTTTCAAATTAGAAATTTTGCTTAAAAGAACCTGCCCAATTTTCCTCACCTTCCTCCTAGTTATGTTCCTGAGGAAATACTGACCAGTGTTGAAGATTCAGGCAGCATCTCAGCAATATATGAAAACATTTCAAAGTCCCTTCCTTTCAAAGATCCCAGGGTATGGTGGGAAAACGATCTTCACTTAACATTTCTGAAAAGGAGGGGAAGGCAGCCATTCATAGACTACACTCTAGCTCCAAATGTGCAAAACATTTAATTATCCAACTTAAAATCTTTTATCAAGTATATTTATTTCATTTAAAACTGTCCAAAATGTATCATGGCCAAGATCCAACCTGCAAGCTTTGCAATTTAGCTCGTGCCTCACTGGCCAAATGTTTTTGGTGTGCACCATATTAGTATCATTCTTGACAAAAATCTTTGAATGCCTATCAGACAGCCTTTTTTGTCACAATCACTGCTAATCTATTAACAGCAGTGTTTGGTGTACTCCCAGATGGGCTTAAAGTGGAGAAGGACAAGTTGATTGTAATTGTCTATACCACACTACTAGTATGTAACTCATTGATATGCTGCACATTTATGTGACACATTCGGTGAATTGAACATTTTAATAGGGGATCATGATTGGGGCAAAATAATAATTCACTGTTATTGCCTTTGATATCCTAATTGCAATTATTCATTTCAATTAACAGTTCAATGAAAAATGCACCTTGTCATGCCAACCGCTATCCTGTTATTGCCTTTACACACAGGGCAGTGCAACCATCATTTTGTAGAAAACCAGTTTAAAATTTATTATGAATTTGTTACATGCTGGATTAAATGGAAAATTGAAAATGTAGTGTTTATTTTTATTTGTTACACTAAGAATACAACAGACTTATAAAATGTGTGTAACTGTACTTTTTAATACAGTAAATCACTGATATAGAAATATTTATAAAATAAAGTTACACTATAACACAAACATTCATTCTTTTTTTCAAATTTAATGTTCCTTCTGAAAAAACAGCCCCCGACACTACTTGCCATTCAAAAATGTAAAATTTGGGAAATGTTAAACATGAGAATGTGAAATTGGGGTTCTGCTCTATTAGGAAAACAAATAATGCATGTAAAAATTAAAGAACATGGTAAAATCTTAAATGACAGTAACATAAGATTATAAAGTTAATGTAAACACAACTTGGTAGTTCTGGTGTGCTGATATATAAAACCAATAAATTTAACAGTGTTAATATAAAACAAGCTTGAGAAGTACAGTAGATAGTAACACACAGTTACTGTATATTGTTGATACCAGAGTCAGTTCTTGAGCAGTGGCATCCCCATTCTTGAGGTAAGTATTGTAATTAAAGTGACATTTTAAAGAAGCATCATTTTAAAGAAGCATCATTGCAAGCATCTGCTTTTTAGCATATATTCCTCATGTAGTATAATGATCTATTTTGTTCAAGTATGCTTTCATAGTTCTACCACAAGTTGGCTGTGTGTGTAAAAAATTCTGCTTGTTTCATATCCATTTTGATTTTTGTCTTACATTTGGAATAAAGTGAATATGATGTGACTTAGGAAGAATAATTGCAGGAGGGAATGGCTTCTCTTACCCTGACTAACAATAATTTTTATAACCTTCACTGCATTCAGTTTTAATCAGAGCAATGTCTTTTGATAAACAAAACATGATGACTACTGTTATCTAATTTTAATTTTGATAGCTTGCTGCATACAGACTTTCTATATATTAAATGACTTTTCTTAGTGGATACCTACTGCTCTAGATGTACCATCCTGCTATCCTTTTAGCTAAAGTGGAAATAGTACTTTTGTTAATGAGTGAGAGATTGAGTCAGTTAGTGAATCAACTGTGAATTATATCTTTATAGTAGGGATACTATTCTTTGCCTAGTGCTCTGCAGATAATTTAAAATGCTCCCACAAAAATTATACCTACATCTAAGAAGTATCTAAGAAGCATTCAGTGGCATCCGGCACTCCACCCTGGCATCCAGTTAACTTTAAGGTGTATTTTAAAATCCTGTTTTCAACATATACATTTGTAAATGGCCCAGGCTCAGTTATCTTACAGAATTTATTCATTCATATATATTAGAATGTGCATTATGGATTCAAGATGCAGTCATCCTTAAATTTCCAAGGATAAGTAAATGTAAAGTGAGAGGCAGAGCCTTTAGTAGGAGGACACCCACACTCTGAATTAAAAAATAAAGAGATCTTTTAGTTTGAGCATGTCAGAGCAGAAGACATTTTATGTTAGGATAGTACAAATGTATTACAGGGGCTACTGAGGCTGCCGTAAAGATTTTAACTAGTTGTAGCAGTTATTTTATTTGCCATTTATTAATCCCTTCCTATTTTATATGTTATCATCTTTATTTCCTGTATTAATACTTACTGGAGTGGATGCATTATTGCCCAAAATAGACCCATGATCAGATATTCACTCTTGCCAGCTGCACCATGATAGAATGAAGAATGTAAGAGAGTGGAATCTCTATATAATGGTATAAAAAAATATTTTGATCACCTTAAGAAACTTTGAACACATCCTTACTGAAATGTAAGTCTTAGTTGATGTAAAGGATGAAATCAAGGCAAATAATGTTAGATCATTTTCACTTTTAATACTATCATAATAATATATTTTAATGAGAAATAAGATAATAATTTTTATGGAAAATAATAGTAAATAAAAAGTTGAATGCCTAATATATGTTACATAAAAGCGTACTCCTTTTATAATAGGGATTGTTCAATGGTCAGATATATACAGTCATGTTCCAAACCTTGCTAGCAGAAAATTTGCCCTTTACCTCTCTCCAAGTTTTGTGATTCTGATTAGGCCTAACTAAAATCGACTGGTCCTTTAAAACGTTCATGAAGATTTCTTGTTATCATAGTGTATAAACATCTGTTGTCTACACTGAGTTAATAAAGTATGAATGGGATGTTGCAGATTAGGATATGGATAGAAAGGAATTTTTAAGACATTGAATACTGTATATCATGTACTGTACTGTATAAATGTGAAGCCCATCATTAAGAAGTCGAGGGCATGTTGGACAACTGTGGATATGTAAAGGTCAATATATCCCTCTAAAACCAGCCAAGGAGGAAGTTCATTAGGGGAGTATCAATTGTCAACCTTCAATAGAGTTGTTGGCATTTATGTCAGTAATTGGCCAATTCTTCCTTCCACATTACAACTATGTATTATACTTATTTTATTGGGTAGTATGGAAAGAAAGAAAGAAACTATGTTTCACAAAGAATTATGTAACTTTTGTATTTAACACGTATACTTTCTCTAAACTATTTGGGAAGAATTTTATTTTTACCTTTATTCTAAAAAATCTGGAGTGTTCTCTACTTGACTTTCTCATATACGTAGAATATTTGTTCCTGCCTTGTGCCCTGTGCCAGCTGGGATTAGCTCCAGCGGACCCCCGTGACCCTGTGGTAGGATATAGTAGGTTGGAGAATGACTGACTGACTATATGAATATGTCAACTTGTGAAACAAAACTTGTCCCAATTCAAATTACAAGTTTATTTGATAGTTCTTTTACCTGATTACATAAATGTCCAATTACAGTGTTATTTTGTGTTTGTACCATGTGATTTCTTTGCATTGTTGATAAGTTAAATAATATGTGCAGCATAGTTAATAAACTTTTACTAAATAAGATGAATAATTAGATATTCCTAAAATTATATATTATACTAGACCTGTCTTAAATCTTTCATTCAGTTTATATTAAAAATCAGAGCGTAAACGTGTATACAACTGATTAATTTTCTTCTGCCTTTGTGATGCTGTTTGCTTTTTAATGGTGACTTTCAAATAAAAAATTAAATATAGTAATTCACAGTACAAAATTGATGAAAAATCAAAACATATATGAAATATAACATAATTCATGGAATTAAATGTAAGGACAAAGAAGTAAATGTGTAGCGCAAATCAGAAAGGTATGGTATGTAAATTTCAAAATTTTTAAAAATATCTACAGTATACTTTAAAAATGATATCTTACTGGAAAGTTATAAAACAATGATTTCATTGATCGCAATTACCAATAAAACAAATTTCTTTTGTTGACAAAATAAGGTGTAACAATGAAAAAGAAACTTACCAACTGTTAGTGTTCATATGTGATAAGTATAGAACACAAATACTTACTAACACTAATTTGTGTAATTTCACTAATGAATGAATAACCTTTCGTGGAAATTCAGAACCAGCACAATGAAGATAATTTCACAAACACTATTAAATCACTAAAAGTACTGTATTTTAAGCACAAAACCAAAAAAAAGCATAAAGTAAAAAAATAACAAGTACCTAAATGTCGAAATATGATAAACCTACTTCAACAATATCACAGAATCAACTGTCAGGAAAGCATATTGACATGTTGCCAGTCAATTAAAGTGGTGGGGTACATTCTAGTAAATCCAGAGTTCTGGGTAAAAAAGATAGACACAAATTTGATGCCTATAAAAATGTCAATCCTATGAGGCAATAAACCTTTATTATACCAGATGTGTCACAATAATCTATACCAAACATTGGAAGTATACTTCTGTGTACTAACTATAGTTAGTTATTCTGTTAAGGGCATTGATGAGTGTCAATTTGCAAGTCTTTTGTAAAACATCACTCATAAAGCATAAAAAATCTGGATTGTTCTCTACTCAGCTTTCTTTATACCTGTTCAAGTAAAGTAGATAGCACTTCCAGTTGTCCAATTATAACGAAGCCTTCATATCTGTGTGTTTCTTACAAAATTTCAATCGCTTATCTTTGTTTATAATACAGGTTTATATTTGCAAAGAACTACTTCTGTTAATTCGATCAAACTGAAATTTTACATCTGATTTTTTTTGGTCAGTAATATACCACTGCCAGTCACCTGATCAAGATCAAAATTTATATCTAATGATATGTAATGGTCATACAAAAATTTTTATTATTTATCTCTATTTATATAATTATAGTAATGCACATGTAATAGTGCTGATACATGTTAAGATATTATTTCTAGTTATCTGATTAAGGTGAAATTCTATATCTATGTGTTTCATACCCTAACTAAAGATGATATTTTTCATTTCTTATAATGCATTTTCACATGAAAAACTACTATACAAAATTTCAATTAATTGTTTATTTAAACTATGTACCAGTTTAATTGAAAAAATTTGAAATGTGTTCAGGTATAGTACTACTTCCGGTTGATGTACGTTGCTCATAAGTTCTTAGAAATCTATTATTTTTATATGACACCTATATCCCAAATTTCATTTATCTAGCTTAAAGTGTTCTCAAGTTATCATGTTTCCATTCATGCACACAGACAAACACTTACACTAAGTCTAACAGTCTAAACTGCTGAAATGGTCAAAACATGTTCAGGAGCGCATGAAATGTGGAGATTCATCAAAATCTTGAGGATGAATTTTTTTCATGATTGCTATACTTTCCCTATACTGTACTATGTATATGAGAAAGTAAAAATATGATTGGAGCAAATCTGAAGCCACAGTGTTGGGGAGAATTTATTTGATTAAAAACCTTGTCTTCATACTATAAATTAAACTTTGCATTCCTGTTAAAATGTGGGGAAAAGAAAATATTCAGATATTTTTTCCTTATGTGTATTAGGGAGACATCCGTCCAGATGGATCCCTATGCAATTTCCAGGCTTGGTGGCTAACATATTTTGGTGAGTATCTGTTGACTTCTAAAGTTACAGCTGTATTCCTGATTTTTTTAAACAAAGATTGAGAAACATGAAAGTGTGAATTTAAAAGTTTTTAATAATATATCCTTTTCAATTACAGAAACTTAGAATTTCAGTTACATAATATGTTGTTTTATTTATAAAAAGAATATTACAATTTATTATTCATCAGCACTGGTATTTTAACATCCAAGAAAAGTCTTCTGTTTAAACTGGTTAAAGAATTCTGTTATAAAGTAGTGGGAATAGTTTGCTTTGGTGTTGCTGAAAAGTAATTAATGACTAGATTATCTTCACATTCTCTTCACATCTCTTCACATTCTACAATTTGGCAGTGTTTGTGTGAGATTAAATAGGACATTGTAGTTTTATATTGTAATGTGTAGAGTACATGTCCTTGGAGCCCATGGTTATGATATATAATGCAGACATCATGCCACATGGCATTCCAAGAGTAGCTTTGTGAAAGTGAAGTTCTACCAGACTTATTCCAGTGGATACAGTTTTTGCGGAAACACTGAACAAGTTACTAATTTTTTTACTTATGGAAGTAGACAGTAGTATAAAATATTGAACATGAGTTAAAAATCATGGTCATCAAGGGCCAAAGTGGCTGCAGGATTTTTCTCTAGCAAATTTCTTAATTTAATGTCAATCTGCTGTTAATTTATCTCTTTTTTATTAGGTGGTTTGCTCTGGATTCATTCTGTCTCAAGAAATGATTAATATTTTCACTTTTACCTTCTCATTAAAATACTGAAAGATATTTCAAGGTCATATAAAGTAACCTTGACCTTGATCTTGTTTATATATAATCAAAAATAAGCTAAATTGGTGCCACTTTTACCTTCCCATCATCATATAATTGCTTTTTAAAAAAAAATAAACATTGTATTTAAAATAATTTTATTTTAAGAAATATTAAAATATTTATTTTAATTTGATTTATTTCTTATTTGTGTGTTTTTTAAGACACTGGTTGTACTTCTGTTGTGTTCATGTGGATGTATTTTGGACAAAATTGTGTGTTACTGAGTGTATTTTGTTCTCTAAAATAAAGAAAAAAATCTAGAAGGTCAATTCTATTGATTTTTCCGGAAGAGTAAACTATAGGTTGGGTGGAATTTTTCACAAAGACTAATGATAAAAGGTACTATAAACAGAATACTTTATTTTGGTAAATACAAAGCAGGAGATTTAGCTTTAGTTAAGAAATGAGTTGAAATAAAAGTTTGTTGCTGCACCCACCCCATGATGAACCACCTGGAATCGAGTTCTAGACATATCTCAAGGATAATTAAAGCAAACAGGATGCCCCTGACCACAGTTTGAAGTTCCATTGAAAAGGGTCTGAATATTTATATGAAATAGAGATTTCAGTTTTTGATTATTAATACATTTACAAACCTTTTTGACCTTTACTTTGTCATTTTAGGTTATTAAGTGTAGATTGATGGCTATAAATTGCATATTTATCTACATAAAGTTAAATCTACAATTCAGTAAAGTTTGCAGAAAGTGAAGTGGTTTGAAAAATTTCTGAATTCAATGTATACCTCATTCTGTGCATGCAGAAAAGGCAAGATCTGTGTGAACAGTTTCAAGGAAATAGTGACAGGCATATTGAAATATATGCAGATGCTTGGGTGAGTCTTGCTTATATTTAAAAGTATTAAACATAAATCATGCCAGAATATGATTCATGTTGTGAATCAAACTGGTGTTATGTGTACAGTTAGTCTCTTTTTTGTTAGTATTGTTGTTGGTACATTTTGACCAAAGTTGTTTTAATGTTTGAGCAGGATGTAAATTGCATGACCAATTGGAAAGTTTGAACAATTAGTGGCGGAGGTTGAAAGAAGTCTTTCTGTGTAACAGAAAGAAAAAGAATAGTGGGGGTTGAAGCAAGAATCTATCAATAAAAGCTTGTAAGGTTGAAGTCTAAGTAAAACAATACTCAGTCCGTAAAGTTTTTCTTTGATTTGTTTGCTCAAGTACTAGTGTTTGGCAACATACTTCCTTTGAAAAATGTATTGTTCAAATACTGCTTGCTAAAAGTGAGCAGCTTATATATAATGACTGCAATAATGTCATAGGTAACATAGTGCATGCGTTATGCTCTCAGAAACCTATCAGCATCATAGTGAAAAGACATACAAAATTGAAATCTTCATAAAATTCAGAAATTTAAATTTGAGGCGTAGATAATAGCAAATACATAATTACTTAGCACTGACCCCTGTTGATCACCACTCTTAACATCAGCCAATTCTGAAACAGAGGGTGATGGTGCGAGGAACCTCAGCAGCAAATGACGTTGGGAGTCGTAGTGGACTTTACACCGTCAACTTTTCGATAGTGTTAGAAGTCATTAAGAAGGCAAATTGAATGTTAGCTTATATAGCACGATGTGGGGAGTACAAGTTCAAGGAGGTTATGTTAAAGCTTTATAATGCACTGGTGAGGCCTCATCTGGAGTACTATGTGCAGTTTTGGTCTCCAGGCTACAAAAAGGACATTGCAGCCATAGAAAAGGTCCAGAGAAGAGTGGCTAGGCTGATTTCAGGGCTGAAGGGGATGAATTATGAAAAAATATTAAAAAAGCTTTTCAGTTTAAACAAAAGATTAACACTAGAATCCCTGAAACCTATGAAAAAACTCATAATCCCAGGCCACCTTAAATTCCTTTACATCGTCAGCATGGCACTGCCAGATCTAAACACTAGCATGGCAAATTGCTTGCATACTTAAGTGACTTTAGTACATAGCATAAAAGTGTGCAACATCCGAAAATGAATACAGCAAATATGTACACTAACGGTCAAAACACCTCAGTTTTTCCAGTTTTTCTTCAGTTGAATTGCAATGAATGACCTGAAGTGGTGAAAAGGTAAGCAGTAAAATATAATAGGTTCAAATTTAAAATTTAGGTTAGTAAAAAATGAAAAAAAGAAATTTATGAATATTGCAAATGGGCCTTCTTCATGGAACAACTAATAGGTTACATCCTACAGATAATCTGCATCAATTAAAGTAAATTAAGCCTTGCACGTTGCAGCAAACAGTTTGCTCCAACTCCAAGTGTTCCAACTTCTCTTGATTACTTAAAAACCCTCTGTCTTAAAGCAGAGATGGAACAGACTGTATTACTACACTGTCCTACGTGGAAAATGTTACACTGTAGAAAGTTGTAAATTCCAGTGATAATGGCCAGAAAACTGCAATTAACAAATTAATTAAGACAGAGTATTATTACCCTTAGAAGTGTAGGCCTTTCATTTAGAGAAACTTAAAAAAAAGAATCTAAGTGTCAGTGAGTACAGTATCCTACACAATCTAAAGGCAATTGCAAACTGGAAGAAATTTTGATAGGAAGAGATCCGGCAGACCCAAAGTCCCTATCCAATCAGAAGACAAGTTTCTGAGGGTCACCAGATTACTTGAAATGCACCTCAAACAATGCTTAACAGTGGGCGAAAAAAGCAAGTCTTAAATTCAGTTGTGATGAGACTTTGTGCTGCATGTTTGACAGGGTGAGTGGAAGTAAGAAAGTAATTCCTTAAAGTAAAAAATAGGGCCTTGAAATTCCGGCTGTGGATTACTGCACACTGGATGAATTTCTTATGGACTGATGAATCAAAATTTGAAATCTTCGGTTCATCACACAGGGTGTTTACACTCAATTGAGTTGGTGAAAGGTCGGTTCCTCAATGTGTGACACCAATTGTCAAACCTGGAGGAGAACATGTGCTGGTCTGAGGTTCTTTTGCTGGAGGTAGAGTTGATGACTTGCACAGTGTGACTGGTATTCTGAATCAAAAGGATTACCACAGTTTGGCTGTTATATCAGCAAAAGGCGGCAACTTTGATAATCAAAAATATGAATAGAATTTTGTAGACTAAATGATTCCTTCACTTATTTTCTTATTTCCTGTTGTTAATTTGTTCTATGCCTTGATTTCATAAAACATTAAGACATTAAACTGCTAGCATTCCTATAGAAACTGTTAAAACTGAAGTGTTCTAAAGCTTTTGGTAGTATAGATAGTAATAAACAAACACTAGACACTAATGAAAAAAGTCAAAGGGAAATGTTATATTCATCGAAATGAGAAAGTCAAAAGAACATTATGTGGAGAAGTAATTTGATCTTCAGAGCCAAATGTACAAAAAAGAATACTGTACAGAAAATAAAAGCAAAATGAGCATTAAGTTAAATTTAATTTCTCCTAAGTAGCACCAAGCAAAAATATGGTCAAAACTAGGACACCATTCCTTCAATAAATCTTTTATAATGACGCGTTTCACTAAACAACACAGCTGTGAGCTACAAAAATCATGGCATTCAGTCCATACACTAATTTTTACTTTACTGTTAAATTACTGTTAGATTTTAAAATAAACTATATTGCTGTATTTCTAAACTGCAGTGAACTTTCTATAAATATGATGTTTGTGGCCATTTGTTATCATACCAGTGTGTGTAAGTAGCCTCAGCATCTGCGATCAATTGGGTACAGTTATTCAAGTAATGGTAATAAAAAATTTGATCAATATCTATTTCTATTATACTACTCTCTAAACAACAAACAGAACAGAATGAACATGGGCAGAACATTAATCTGGCCTGTGTAAACTGCACATAAAAATAAGCATATTGATAAATTTGACCAGCAAAAAAAAAAAAAACAACATTTTCTTTGATGTAATATACAGTGGAACCTCGGGTCATGACCGTAATTCTTTCCAAAACTCTGGTCGCAACCCGATTTAGTCGTGACCCGAAGTAATTTACCCCATAGGATTGTATGTAAATACAATTAATCCGTTCTGGACCATACAAACTGTATGTAAATATATTTCTTTAAAGATTTTTAAGCACAAAAATAGTTAATTATACCATAGAATGCACAGTGTAATAGTAAACTAAATGTAAAAACATTGAATAACACCGAGAAAACAATGAACAGAGAAAACTAACATTGCAAGAGTTCACGCTATAGCCTTACAAACCGCTCACTGCAAACACTTTTTTTTCATGAGTTTTAAGCACAGGGAAAAAAATGAACATTTGAAAAATCTGTAATTTATACAAAAACTAATCATAAACAACCAAGGAAACTAATCTTGCAGGAGTTTACACATAGCCTTACGAACCGATTGCTGTAAACACTTTTTGTAACGAGTTTTAAGCACAGGGAAAAACAACAAACAAACAAACATTTGAAAAATCCTTAATTTATACAAAAACTAACCATAAACAACCAAGAAAACTAACCTTGCATGAGTCAAGTTCTGGCATGAAGGAAGTGAGGAGGAAATGGGTGGAGAGGAGATTACAGTTTTGAAGTAAAGTCTATGATGATGCGGGTTTGCTGCATGCTCCCATCTTGCTTCCGTGAGCCCTTAAACCAGTCACTGTCGGTAATGTTACCGATGAGGACGACAGTGAGCCACTACTGTACAATGGAGCAAGGGGATGGTGCAAAAAGTGCCAAGTGCTTTTATTAAAATCAACAAAACAACAGTCAAAAACAAAGTCCAAATTAAATAAAGTGCAGTGCTTTCAGAATCCATCAATAAATAAATAATCCCATAAAAACAGAAGTGAAGTGGAGGTTATAATCCAATAGAAAAAAGTCTTCATTAAATACAACGAGGTTAAAACAATGCTGGAAGCAGTCTCCTTAAAAACAAGCTTGGTGCATTCTTTAACTGGTGACCCCCTCTGCCTTCTTGGCCTTACGCGGCCAGCCTTCCTTCTTCTGGTCACTCCAGTTCCTTGATCGCTCAGCTGGAGCAACTGCTTCCTTCTGCCCCACCAAGTGTCAGTCAAACATCCCTGCTTGGGCTCACTGTCTAGCTGCCTGCCTGCGAGCATGCGCTCGCTCACTTGCACCGGTTCTTTCCACACTGCTTCCTGCTTACTTCCTCACTCCGCAACCTCTGTCTTTCTTTTCTTTTTCCTCCCTTTAGCCGGCCTCGCGCTTCTATTTATGAACAGGAATTAGCAGCTGTAGCGCTGCGATTGTTTATTTAAAACTGGCCTCTTGACGTGATGCACGTCTGACCAAGAACAATGTACTGTACAGGGAGAGACTGAACACGTGCGTAAATAACCAGCGCGTACAAACCGGGAGGGAAACGAAATAGAGCACAAAGAGTTCACAGCGAATGCACAGGGAGAGACTGAAAACATGTTGAAATCATCGTCGTGTTCGAACCGGAAGGGAAACTGGCTTGTTCGTCACCCGAGTGTGTGGTCATGAATAGATGCAAAAGTTTGGTGAACTTTTTGGTCGTAACATGATTTGTATGTGGTCCGAGACGTTCGTGACCCAGGGTTCCACTGTACCATATTTAAATATCAGGTGCTAATTTGTAGCTATGTCAAAGTTCCCATTTCTTGGGTGTTCTTTTTTTAACTGTAACATTGATTTGACCTTTCTTCTTCAGGATCATCACTGACTAGAACTTCCCCCAACCTTCATTAATTGCTGTAAAATAAAGCACATGTTTTAGGATTAAAACTAGTTTAGGCTTCCTCACCAAAACCAACATTTTGATGCTTTTCAAAATTTCTTCACTTCTTGAAACTCAATTAAAAAGTGTTACCTGTGTCACTAATGGGCTGAATTTCAAGTTTAGAAGTTTGATATGTTCAGGAAAACACATTAAACAGCCAGGGTAATACATATATCCTATTCACGAAGACTATTGTTTCATAATTAGCTAATAGTCTAGTGCTAAAGACACATAATAATTTACAGTTTAGCTTTAAGCTAAAAAAAGTAACATGTTGTACACTATGCCTGCTATACATGTATTTGCATATCCTTGATTTACAAATATGTAAAACATTAGTCTTGGCATAGATTAGCAAAATAGTGGCTTTACAGTTGTTAAGTTGAAATAAAATCTACCTGTATAATACAGTTAAAAAATCTTTGAACTATTTTACCAAAATACGCACAATTTAATGTATTTTGTTTCTTTTAGGGGGCTTAATTGACTTAAGTAGAACACTAAATTTCTTTGATGTTTTAGCAGTTTTATCCTCTAATGCTTTATTCATGCCTTAGAATAATTTATTGTAGTGAGCCTCAAGTTCAACTTAAGGTGACTTTTTTAAATTCATAATTGAATGAATATGAAGCATCAAATGATTATTTTTTTGTATCAGTTCTCAAGAAGATGATGCTAAAATGTATGATCTTTTGTACATGATTCATTTAATCAATACTGTAATACATATCTTTTCATGTGAATTTACTTCTCAAGTTTTAACTGTGACCTGTGCTTGAAGCATATGAACTCTAAATACATTTTGTAGCTTTTGTAGTGGATCATTATCTAAAAAAAAGTTATATTTGGTATTTGCTTCATGTATTTTCTGGCCAATTAATTTTTACTTTGGAATTAAAATGCAGTCCGTTTTTTGCATTCTTTTTTTTTACGGACATATTTTAAAAAATACAATTTAAAATTACCCTATTTTCAACATGGAAATCAAATTAAAAATCAGGTTAAAGTTAACTTTTTAATTTTGTATATTTTTTCAACAAACTTAATAAAACACATAACAATCCAGGTTGTGATGGTTTCATTACACATACTCAGGGAAAAATTTGGGAACCACCAATTAATCAACCCTGCATGTCTTTGGAGATGTAGGATGAAAGCTGTAATTCCAGTAGCAATAATACCTGACACATGTAGAACGTGCAGACTACACATGAACGACGACCAAGCAAATGATATGAATCCAGGTAGTCAGGTTTTTGAAGGAACTCCATGCCACATTTACTTACGATAACATTTTGATAAATCTATGTAGGTCAGCTGACCAACATCAGTGAACCCAGACAATTAAAATCTATTATAGTTTATTTTAGACCATGCATTGCGGAGCTATATTAAAGAAAATGTGAGGAAAAATCTCTGCTGGGTTTGCTGATCTGTGAACTTGTTGTCAAAACAATAATCGGCTTTTAACATTACACTATGGTACTTTTTGTTAAGCCAAACACATACACTCCAGAATTTCAGAAAATTGCCATGATTCAGAATGTAGACTGTGTAATCTCCTTAAGGAAATGGATTAAAACCAGAAGCTTTTGTCTTTTAAATCCTGAGCCTGTCACTGATTTCCCTGTATAGTTTTTAAGTTAAACACCTGTGTAATTTTCTCTATAATGGAAGTGTATGCAAAGGCTTTATGGTGTGTTATTTTTTTATATTTTTTATTTTAATGCGCCATAACCCTGGACTTTGGTTTCTTATTTATTAAAAACTATGACACCAACACTTTCGTTTTGCTTCAGATGCCCTTTAATGGCATATTTAGCTAAGCAAAGAATTATGTACTGTATGTATGCTGTTTGTATATCTTTTATGATATTATGAAGTAGCACTTTATTTTCAAAAAAGTGCTTCCAGTGTAATTCTAACTAAACAAATTGCATGTATAGAAGTTGTATTTATACATACTGTGCATAGGCAAGGGCTACATTACAGATTTTGCAAAAAAAGAAATTGAAAATGTAAAGTTTTTTAGAAGAGAAGATGGGCTGGTCAATACACGTATGTATAAAACATTTTCAGTCCTCCACATGAACATCCATTAGATAATTAACTGTTTGAGAAGGACTTACAGTTAGCTCTAAATGTGAACACACAGCTATCTAAAGAGACATCTAAAAGGATAATTGCATACAGAGATGAAACAGAGTTGCACTAAACCCAAAAGGCAAACAATGCATGTGTATTAATCTTTCACTATAACCTGTGGAACAAATGGAGAGGTATAGTCCCCAAAGAGTGAGGGATTTAGCGGAATGGTGACAGACATCAACTTTTCTATTTTTCATGGCTTTATTATTTCACAGACATTATTTCCTTCATGTGTCATTCGTATTTATCTATAACAGACTCTGGTACCTACATATTCTCCCAAGTTGCTCTTTAGCCTGCAATGTGATATTTTTTGCATCAGGGAAGGAGTCCAGCTGGATGAATCTTAACTCCACTATCTTACACACTAACTCCTCCAGTTTCACTAGGCTCTTAGCCTTGACAATGCAGGTTGTTGTAGAATAGCAAAACCATTAACTTAGCCCCACAAACTTGCTACACTTCCTCATGTTAGGCAGAACATTTCTCCCTTCTACTTTTAAAAAAAATACTGTAGAGAGAGAGGGAACTTTTAAATAATTGTTTAAACTAACTGAAACTTTTCAGGTTTGCATAGTGTTTAATGTTTGAGTCTGTTTCAGCTGTTTCAACTGTTTTAGGTAGAAACATGAGATAAAAACTTTTGTGGATGTTCTAAAACGTGGAAAAATGTTGTGTTGTGAACACACTGCAAACACCTGAGAGACACAGAGGAATACAAGCTCCTAAAAGACAATTGTTTGAGTCCAGGGAAAATTAACAAACCCTGAAGAAAGTATAATACTGTGCAAATTGCAGAATACTTTTCAAGACAGCTGGTATTTGGACTTAAAGCCATCCTATTCATATATACAGAGGATTCAGAAATTATTCAGACCTCTTTAGTTTCTGCACACTTTTTTGTGTTGTGCATTTTATTTTAAATTAATAAATGTTCCATTTTTGCCCATCAATCTACACTCAGTAACCCATAATGACAAAGTGAAAGCATCTTTTAAGACAAATTTGAATATCTCTTAAAAAATCAAAAACTAAATTTACTCATTCAAATATGCCTTCAGAACCTTAACTCAATACTTTATTGAAACCTTCTTGGCAGGAATTACAGCTTTTTACAGCTTTGAGTATTCCTGGATAAGACTCCACCAGCTTTGCAACTGTGGACTTGGGCAGTTTATCCCATTCTTCCTGACAGATCCTCTCAAGCTTCATTATACCTGGTGGAAAGTGTCTGCCTCTACACATATGTTCTATGGGGAGTAAGTCTGGGCTTTGGCTGGACTACTCAAGGACAGTCAGAGACGTGCCCCAAAGCCACTCCAGCATTGTCTTGGCTGTATGATTCAGGCCATTGTAGGGCTAAAAGGTGAACTATTGCACCAGTCCTTCATTCATCCATCCCTCTGTATTTGAATGCATTCATCCTTCCCTCAGTTCTGACCAGTTTCCCTTTCCCTGCTGCTGAGAGCCACCACAACAGCATGGTGCTGCAACTACTACACTTTACTTTTGGGATTGTATTAGGTAGGTGATGAGCAGTGCCTGGTCTTTTCCTGACATACTGTAGTACTTGGAGTTCTGCCTAAACAGTTCAGTGTTTGTCTCAGAGAATCTTTTTCCTTATGCCATTAAAGTCCTTTAAATGCCATTTGGCAAGCCAGTCTACCATAAATAACCTGAATGATGAAGTGATACTGAGATTGTCATCCTTTCAGCAGGTTCCTCCATCTCAGCAGATGACCTAACCAAGTCCCTTCTTGCCCAGCAAGGTTATTATAGTTAACCAAAACTAAAATGAAAACTGAAACTGTTATAAAAAAAAAAACATTTTCATAAACGGAAATAAAATTACAAAATCAAAATGAAAAACTAAAACTAAACAAAGCCATCAAAGTAGCTGGAAAGACTAACTGAAATAAAATATAAATTTACTAAAATATTTTTACTTTTAGCTTTTGAATGAATATCCTTGCTGCTAGTCTTTAGCTCTTGTAAATTTTAACTCTAAAACAGAAAGTAATCCACCATGACCCACCTGCATATATTCATTCCCTATTGAGAAGCCCAGACGGGGGTAGCAGGGGAGTCGAAGGTATTAAGGCACCGGGCCTCTTGTTGTTGGTTATTAAAAGAATGCTTCCTGTTATATTTTAAACTCGTTGTTTTCAGAAGACTTTTTTCTATATTTTTTAACCTCCACGTTTTCACTTGCTTTTATTGGATTATTTATTTAATGACTCTTTTGATGAAGCACTGCACTTATTTTGAACACTTTGTTTTTAGTTTGATTGTTTTTAAGTAAAAGCACCTTTGCACATTTGTACATCATCCCCTTGCTTTGTTGTTGTCTCACTGCTAAGCTCATCGGTAACATTACCGATGGTATAGGATTCAAGGGCTCCCAGAAACTGAAAGGGAGCATGGAGCCGAACCCGCGTCGTCACAGTCCACAGAGAGCTCCTTGCACTTCCTGGACTGTTTTTGTCCTGATATGCAGTATGAAATAGGCTTATATACACAGATGTATGCCTTTGTAAGACCTGTCCAATCAATTTAGTTTGCCACAGGTAAACTCCAATCAAGTTATAGTTTTTGATTTTTCATATATTTGCAAACATTTCTGAAAACGTGGTTATACTTTGTCATTATGGCTAATTGAGTGTAGATTAAAGGGCAAAAATGGCAAACTTATCCATTTAAAATTAATTAGCACCATAAAACGTGCAGAAAGTGAAAAGGGGTCTGAATTCTTACTGAGTCTTCTATGTATTGCTTCATTAATATTTTTGTAGCTAATGGATATCATTTTGTTTTCTGTTGAATGATACCATTTTGGGATCATTTCCTAAAATGTTTCTATGCCAGAATGACCCGAGTGTGTGTTGGGTGATATCAACATTGTGGCGGTATAAACATCAGCTCATTGCACCTCCTGGTTATAGGAGACTGTGGATACAAACTAACTCTTAACATGGAATTGTTGTTATTAGATTCTGTAGTTCAAGAAACCTTCACTCTGAATTTCAGTTCTTTGTTTAGTGGTTTGATAATTGTTTTTTTGACTTCATAGTAAGGAACTTGGCCGGTTATAATTGACTATGTCCCATTTCCTGGTTCTTTAATATCTCTAATATCTGCCAGAATTTGGCAGAACAGGAATTGGTGACATTAATTTTATTCAGAAGTTTGTTGTCAAATTTGACCTCCGATTTGTTCAGAAGATGGTTGAGCCTCGTGTTATTAGTTAATGTGATTAACTTAATAGAAAGAAATATCTCACCAATATCCTATATAGTAAGGGCAGGAATGAACTAATTAGCATAGTTTCATAAATAAACCAATGAATACTTACCTACTAAGGTGTTAAGAACTTTCACACTTTTATTTATCTTCTTAAGACAAAGGTTATGTAGTATGAGAATAATGTGTTGTTTTTATGTACATTTTCAGGCATGCTATAAAAAAGCATCTTGGTATATGCTTATATTAGTATAGGAAAGCATCAGTGTTGTTTTGTACCTGTTATGCATTTTTCTACGATCAACAAAAGAAACAATAACAGATAATTTGCAAAACCATTAGCAGTATGCCTGGATTTACAGTAGATGCTGGTACCTATGGGACATTTATGCATTGTTTGTAAGATGATCCTGTAGCCAGATGCCACTGAAGTGAAGACCATTTGACTGAAATTACAAGTTTGCATAAGTTATGGGAGCAAATCCTATCAGACTCTTTTTAATGTTGCATTTTCAGATGTGTCTCAAATGCTCAAAGAATAAGTGTCTCGTAATCCAGTTAAGAACATCCCATTTGTACCCAATTTATAAATAAAGGATACTAACAAAGAAATTTAAATACAAAAAATGTGACAAAGCTGTGAGAGTTCCTTCCAGACATTCATATATTCTAACTTTCGTCACTTTGCACCTACAAAATAAACAGTGGGTGAACAACATATCACATTGGTATGCTTAGAATGTTTCCATGTAGCTTTAAGTTAACTATGCAAGCTAGTTGGCCCACATTTAGGTTAAGTAACGGAGTAAACGTTAGCTGCCACTTTTGCTTCTTTGAAAGGGACCTCTCATAATTTATCACCTCATTTCAATATATACCCGAGAACAATCTGAACAAAAGTACACAGATATCCCCAGAATGTTTGGGAAGAGCAATGTGAAACAACAAAATATTTTTAAGCTCACCTGGAGGAATGTGAAATAATATGCAATGTATCAGTGTAGATTATGCCAGTTGACATTATTATAGTACGGTATATTAGTTTGTTTTTTTTTTTGCTTCTGGAGGTAAAAGAGAAATTCACATGACATCATTACCATTAGAACAATAAATATATAACTACTTGCATTAAAAAAGCTGTATTTCAGTTATGAATCTTTAAAGATTCAAGGACTTTGTAAATAAATTTTTTGAACCTTGAAGGTTAATATGACCTGTTAACCTGCTTTGATTTTTCTCATAGAAGACAGTACTAGTTGTTAGTTTAACTTTGTGTTGTTTATTTATACAGCCTACACATTAATAGTTCAGACTGACATGATCAGTTTGCCCCAGATTGTTAAATAAGTTAACTATTTTTGGCATCTGTGGCCTGATGGAGGATGATTGTTTACATATGTATTTTAAATATATTGTTATAAAGAACACTTCAAAGTATATGTATCATAATTACTTTGTAAAGTAAAAGAAAAAATTAAAAATCAAATGCAGATTGCCTAAAGAATGTTTCAAATGTTACATTATTTAAGTATTCAATGATCATGAATAATGCACTGAGGAACCCCAGGAATTTTGTGTTTTCTTAAAGTTAACAAAAAGGCTCAAAGCTGAAGTGCAGGGAGTCATTTTCGAGTATTGGAGTGCCAACCGGATGACCCTATTTTATAAACAAAACTAAACAAAAGAGATGCATGGTGGCACAACGAAAAAGACGGCTGTACAACTGATTCTGAGTTTGTACATTTTGAGCAAAAGTAGAAAATTAATTTAAAAAGTCATCACAATACAAGTTTACAGATATCCATTTTGAATAAGCCATTAATATAAAGAATTATATTGATGAAACAATGTGAGTGCGACCCCCATGCATCCTGGGGTGGTACAATTTACCTCAGCAGAGCTAAGAAGATGATACCCAACTGCACATGTGTTTATATATATATATATATATATATATATATTGTGAAAGGCTCTATATAGCGCCTGACCCGGCACAGACAACGCAGAGGCACGTGTACAAAAACACACAGGCTTTATTTTTTCTTGAGCTGTGTGACACGTCTTCCCCGTGCCACACAGTCCCAAAGCACAAACTCACAGCAAACCACAATTCTCCACCTTGCTCCACCACTTCTCCCAGACAAGCTTCGTCTCCTTCTTCCTCCCAACTCTGGCTCACCGAGTGGTGGTGGCTGGGCCGTTTTATAGCCCACCCGGAAGTGCTACAGGTGATTAACCACCTGGTCCTAATTGCACTTCCGGGTGGGGCTAAAAGCTCATCCAGCCGGGCTGTGGGAAGCAGGCAGTTCCCCCTAGTGGCCACGCCGGGCCCCAACCAAGCTGTGGAGGACTCCATCTCCCATGGAGCCCTGCGGGCGGCTGGGGAGTCACCGTCAGCCAGGGAGGCTGCCACCAAGCGTCCCAGGGGAGGTATTGGACTGCCCATGGCGGCTCCCCCAGAACATAAGTAGCAGGGGCGTCCCTGCCGGGCATGGGACCCGGCTGTCCTTCACTATATATATATATACTAGCAGAATACCCGCGCTTCGCAGCGGAGAAGTAGTGTGTTAAAGAAGGTACGAAAAAGAAAAGGAAAAATTTTTAAAATAACGTAACATGATTGTTAATGTAATTGTTTGGTCATTGATATGAGTGTTGTTCTCATATCTATCTATATATATATATATATATATCTACAGTATCTATATATATATATATGTTGTTCTCATATCTATCTATATATATATATCTCTATCTATCTATCTATCTATATATATATATATATATACTACTCGCTTGGCAGCGGAGAAGTAGTGTGTTAAAGAAGGAAAGAGAAAGAAAAGCAAACATTTTGAAAATAACGTAACATGATTGTCAATGTAATTGTTTTGTCACTGTTATGAGTGTAAGCTGTGATATATATATATATATATATATATATATATATATAAAAATACCAGCTTGAGCGATGTCATGTGTTTAAGAAGTTATGAAAAGAAAAGGAAACATTTTAAAAATAATGTAACATGATTGTCAAAGTAATTGTTTTGTGTATTTGGCGGCAGCGTCACAAAGTTGTTTTCGTAGCTGCATCAGAAAATGTACCACGACGTCTGACACGCCTCATTTTTACTGTTTTCTCAAAGCTTGGATTGACACACACACACACACACACACACACACACACACACATATATATATATATATACACACATATATACACATACATATCTTCATATCTACATATCTATATACATATCTACATATACACATATATATATATATACATACCTATCTACATCATATATACACACACATACATACATACACACACACAAATTATATATATGTGTGTATGTATGTATGTATGTATGTATGTATGTATGTATGTATGTGTGTGTGTGTGTGTGTGTATATATATATATATATATATATATATATATATAATGTAGATAGGTGTGTGTGTGTGTGTATATATATATATACACATATATATACTTCTGTGTATGTTTGTATGTGTCTATATGTGTGTGTATAGCTTTGGTCACTGAGTGCAAGGGAAAAATAATAAAATATAGTCTATAAGTTATTAAACAGTAAAACATTAACGCTTTTAAGAAGTACAGGTACATTGAGCACTACTGGAGTGGTTGGGTAAACTACATTTTAAAGACTGTGTAACACAACAGGTAAGTAACTAACAGCAGCTAAAATATATATGGATCATCTCTCGGTAGTAGATCCCTTTTGAAAGGCGCTACACGACGGCTGTGGTATAGAAATTACATTTTCTATGTGAACGCTCAAATTTGTGCCTCTGGTAATGTGCCTTACCGTCATTTAAAGAAAATTAGTTTTGTGTCCTCTGCACTGTTAAGAGAGAAAGGCTTTGGTTTGGGATAAAAGGTGTAAAGAAAGGAAAGTTGCCTTTTTCTTTTATATAGTATAGAGAGATGTGTTCGCTGACGTTATGATCGCCTTTTGGGGACAGTCGCGTGGGTCTTGTGTAGACTGGTGAGACGTCCCTGCCATTAATCAGCTGTGATGGCACTGTCAGTCCTCCACTGTGTGCGTGTCTTCATAATCCGAGGTGATGACCTCATAATCGTATACGTGCAAAAGAAAGTGTGAATCGCCTTAATATTATTTTTCCGTGGTGTAGAAAAGGGGTCCCGTGTTTGCACTTGTCTGGGCTATAGCGCAGGGGGAGGATGAAAAAATTAAAAGTGCTCACTTTGACTTAAGGCAGAAGCGCAGTCAGCGTCTCAAAGGCCGGCACAGCTATGCGCGCGCTGGCTGCTCGACTTTTGCTGGGCAGGAGACCACAGTTTTGCAGACACGTTCATGATATCAAAAGTCTCAGCTCTTTGGAGGTCATTCATATATTATATATATAGCAAAATCCCGCTACGCAGCGAGAAGTAGTGTGTTAAAGAAGTAATGAAAAGAAAAGGAAACATTTTAATAATAACGTAACATGATTGACATTGTCATGAGTGTTGCTGTCATATATATGCCTGCCTAAATAAGTCACCCGCTTTGCTCTTACTTTATTTACCGTTCATTTAATCATGGCTATTGGCGGAAAAATTATAAAATGGAAGGAGGATGGCTTTACCAAAACAATTATTGATGGCTTAATCGATTATTCATAAAGCTTGAATTGGTGATGTTTTTCTGTGTTAACCTCATATTTTTCAGACTTCTTCTCAAACTAAGGTGGTGCGAGGGTAAAATGAATCGGGATGCGCTGATCAATGTAATCGTGTACCAGGAAATCATGCATTGACAAAAGCTCCCTTTGCTTGTAATGCAAAGTGTGATTAAATGCATTATTTTTAACGCTTATGGAGCACATGCATCGAAGCTTCTCAGCTGTGCTTGTGCTAAGAAAAGGAAAGATTTTAAAAATAACGTAACACGATTGTCAATGTGACCTTTTGTAAGTAGTGCCTGGAGGATTCAGTGTGGAGAAACTCGAGATAGCGTGTGTATTAACTTGTGGATTTTTCTGTGAGTATTTGGTGGCAGTCTGACGGTTGCTTCGAAGACGGCATTAGCATGAGCTCAGCTCAGACCGAAATTAGATGAATGGGAGGGAGATGATGACGTGACTCCCCACCCGCCTTTAACTGTCAATCCCCACAAACACAGTCTCGGAATTTGCATAAGCACACCCCTTCACCTACAATTTTAACTTAGTTACAAAGTGATCAAAACTCTCGCTTATATCCTCGCCCTCTCATTAAACTTGTATCCCGCATTACCTGTGGGCATGTGAAACGCCAGCGTAGCCTGTCTATGAACTTAATTTAAAGTTTAGGTTTACACCTTTCTTTCTTTCCGAGGCAGCAACACTCATGAATATGGTAGTATATGTCACTCGCCGCTTCTTATTGTTTTTCGCCTTCTCAATTATATAATGCATGTTTTCTTAAGCGCTTTTGGAGGTCTTCCTGGTTTTCTACGCACTGCGCTGACAATCAGTTCACGTGATTACGTGGGAGGCGTGATGATGTCACACAAACTCCCCCCCGCCATTCCAGCTCAACTCCATTACAGTTAATGGAGAAAAATACCTTCCAGTTATGACCATTAGGCGTAGAATTTCGAAATGAAACCTGCCCAACTTTTGTAAGTAAGCTGTAAGGAATGAGCCTGCCAAATTTCAGCCTTCTACCTACACGGGAAGTTGGAGAATTAGTGATGAGTCAGTGAGTGAGTGAGTGAGGAGGGCTTTGCCTTTATTAGTATATATATATATATATATATATATACTATATATATATATATATATATATATATATATATATATATATATACTGCAACAAAAAGGTCCAACTTTGAATTAAACAGAAATTCATTAGACAACAAAACAGTGGGAGGACGGACATTAAAAGTAGTCGGACCGGAAATTGGTAGGTGGAATGCTGGGACGGCGTGATGGTGGATGGTTAGAAGATGTCATCATTGTGGGACTGGAGGGAAAGTAGGAACCTGGAAGTGTTGATGTTTTGACTGTCTGGGCAGGATTATGGCGGCAGCACCTCGTCTTTTCTACAGGAAGAGAGAGAGAAAGGTTAGTACACCTCCATCGTCCCCTGGCATGGGTGGTCGCTAAGCGCGTCGGGTCCTTCAGCTGCTCCCTATGCACTCTTGCGTGACATGACCCCCCCTTTCAGCCCAGACCCATTGGGTTGGGTTGGGCGGTCTGAACCGAGAGGTCGGGAGAGAGCATCAGCGTTGGCCTGGAGGATACCTTGGCGATAAGTGACGGTAAGCTTGTAGGACTGCAGGTCCAAAAACCACCTAGTGATGTGAGGATTCGTATCCCTGTGGAGAGCCCATCCACTGGAGAGCCGCATGGTCTGACGCTAGGGTGAACTCAAGCCCTAATAGGTAGAACCTCAGGTACGTTACTGCCCACTTGATGGCCAGGGCCTCCCGCTGCATACCTGGTGTCCCGATCCAACAGTTTCCGGCTGAGGTACATTACGGGGTGTTCGGCACCATCGATGCTTTGGCTCAACACGGCACCCAGACCTGTGTCCAAAGCATCAGTCTGGAGGATAAAAGGATGGGAAAAATCAGGGGTTCTCAAAACCGGTGCTGTTGTTAGGGCCATCTTTAAGTCACTGAATGCTTGTTCCATCACGCTATTCCACACCACTTGGTAAGGGGCCTGCTTCTTTGTTAAGTCGGTCAAGGGTGTGGCGCTCTCAGAGAAATAAGGCACAAACCGGTGATAGTAGCTCGCTAACCCTAGGAAAGCTTGCACCTGCTTCTTGACTAATGGTCGGGGCCATTCCAGGATGTCTTTGACTTTGGACAACTGTGGCTTCACCATTCCCCCTCCAACCAGGTAGCCCAAATATTTGGCCTCGTTCAAGCCAAAAAATCTCTTCTGAGGGTTGATACGAAGCCCAGCTTTCGCTAGTGTTAGGAGAACGGCGAATACCTGCAACACATGTTCCTCCCAGGTGCTGGAAAAGATGACAACGTCATCCAGGTAGGCGGCACAGTAGGGCTGGTGAGGCCGTAGCACTCCATCTACCAGGCGCTGGAACGTCGCTGGTGCCCCATGCAGTCCAAATGGAAGGACCTTGTACTGCCAGTGTCCGCTAGGGGTGCTAAAGGCTGTTTATTTCTTGTAGATGCTGTTAAGGGAATTTGCCAGTATCCCTTTGTCATGTCAAGAATTGTCAGATAACGTGCTGTCCCCAGCCTCTCGAGGAGCTCATCTACTCGGGACACAGGATAGGCATCAAACTTGGAGACCTGATTCAGACATCTGAAGTCATTACAGAATCTCCAGGAGCCATCTGGCTTGGTTATGGATGATAGGACTGGACCAAGGACTATGGCTTTCCTTGATGATGTCCAAGTCCAACATTCATTGTACCTCTAGTTCCACCTCAGCATGTCAGGGTCTTTCCCTGACTACCACCCCCGGGTCCGTCACTATGTCGTGCTGAATTAGCGAGGTCTGGCCTGGTGCTTCACTGACCACTTCTGGGACGGACCTGATTGCTCCTTCTAGCTCCTGTCGTTGGTGGGCCGTCAAATTGGTTCCGAGGTTAAGCTTGGTTTTCACCGAGAAAAGGGAGAGGGATGGCTAGGAGGGGTGAGGCTCTTCCCTAGCCCTCCAATGTTTCAGAAGGTTCACATGATACACCCTCTCACTCGGTCAACGGTTTAGCTGGAGGACTAAATAGTCGACGAGCCCTTTCCTCTCTTTAACCACGTAGGGGCCCTGCCAATGGTCCAATAGTTTGGAATGGGAAGTGTGCACAAGCACCATTACACGGTCTCCCGGCTGAAACTTGCATAGGGAGGAATTCCTGTTATAATTCCGGGCCTGCGCAGCTTGAGCCTTCGACATGTGTTCCTTTAGGAGGGGCCAGATTTTCTCTAGTCTATCATGTAATTGCGCAATATATTCTAGGAGGTTAGTGGAGGAAAAGGCCTCCCCTTCCCAGCCTTCTTTTAATACGTCCAAGATACCCCGGGGCTGGCGTCCATACAGGAGCACAAAGGGGGAAAACCTTGTGGAGGCCTCCCGGTAGGCAAAAAGCACCAGCGGTAAAAGTTGATCCCGGTTCCTACCGTCCGCGTTGACTACCTTGCGGAGCATCTGTTTCAGGGTTTGGTTAAAGCGCTCCATGAGCCCGTCTGTCTGGGGGTGGTACACTGAGGTTCTGAGATGCTTAATACGGAGTAAATTGGCAACTTCCCTGAACATATCCGAGGTGAAGGGCGTCCCTTGGTCGTAAGGACATCTTTGGGAAGATCAACGTGGCACCTCATGGCAAAGAACTCCCTGAGGATCTGAAAAAAATAATTGTTGCTCTACATAAAGATGGCCTAGGCTATAAGAAGTTTGCCAACACCCTGAAACTGAGCTGCTGCACTGTGGCCAAGACCATACAGCAGTTTAATAGGACAGGTTCCACTCAGAACAGGCCTCGCCATGGTCGACCAAAGATGTTGAGTGCACGTGCTCAGCATCATATCCAGAAGTTGTCTTTTGAAAATAGATGTATGAGTGCTGCCAGCATTACTGCAGAGGTTGAAGGGATGGGGGTCAGCCTGTCAGTGCTCAGACCATATGCTGAACACTGCATCAAATTGGTCTGCATGGCTGTCATCCCTGAAGGAAGCCCCTTCTAAAGATGATGCACAAGAAAGCCCACAAACCGTTTGCTAAAGACAAGCAGACTAAGGACATGGATTATTGGAACCATGTCTTGTGGTCTGATGAGACCAAGATAAACTTATTTGGTTCAGACGGTGTCAAGCGTGTGTGGTGACAACCAGGTGAGGAGTACAAAGACAAGTGTGTCTTGCCTACAGTCAAGCATGGTGGTGGGAGTGTCATGGTTTGGGGCTGCATGAGTGCTGCCGGCACTGAGGAGCTACAGTTCATTGAGGGAACCATGAATGCTAACATGTACTGTGAAATACTGAAGCAGAGAATGATCCCCTCCCTTTGGAAACTGGGCCCCAGGGTAGTATTCCAACATGATAACAACCCCAAACACACCTCCAAGACGACCACTGCCTTGCTAAAGAAACTGAACGTAAAGGTGCTGAACAGGCCAAACTTGAGCATCTGTGAGGCATCCTCAAACGGAAGGTGGAGGAGCGCAAGGTCTCTAACATCCACCAGCTCCGTGATGTTGTCATGGAGGAGTGGAAGAGGATTCCAGTGGCAACCTGTGACACTCTAGTGAACTCCATGCCCAAGATAGCTAAGGCAGTGCTGGAAAATAATGGTGGCCACACAAAATATTGACACTTTGGGCACAATTTGGACATTTTTCACTTAGGGATGTACTTACTTTTATTGCCTGTGGGTTAGACATTAATGGCTGTGTGTTGAGTTATTTTGAGGAGACAGCAAATTTACACTGTTATACAAGCTGTACACTGACTACTTTACATGGTATCAAAGTGTCATATCTTCAGTGTCGCCCCTGAAAAGATATAATAAAATATTTACAAAAATGTGAGGGGTGTACTCACTTTTGTGAGATACTGTATATACACACATACAAAATTTACATTAGGCCCGAGAAAGTTAACACTTTAATTTTTCCAATTAACATGGTCTTTTTAACGTCTTAAAAAATATTGCCGCATCCAGGACTGTCCATCAGGCAAACACCTTAGGCTGTGCTTTGGTCAGGCCGCATTTTCATGTATATATTTTTTTAATATTACGAAACAATAAACTGTAATTATTAGGCTGGAAATGCAGAGTGCCATGTGGCTGGAGAGCTACTGAGCACTGTGTTTTCAGAAGGCGTAGTCCATTATACAAATGAAGCATCTGAGCTAGTGGAGGAAACCCTGGGGAAAAAGGGTGAAAGGAGGGACGGGTTTGAGTGCGGAAGGTGCTAGAACAAATTGGTTTTACTCAGCGTTGATGACTGAACACATAGCCCAGCAGTCACGTGGGGCGGCTGTGGCACGGGTGTGGATGAGAAGGACCCTCCTCAGACAGATTTCGACCACCTGAGGAGCATGTCACTCTCAGGTCAGGACCCAGGGGCACTATACTGTTATTTCCACGGTGCATTAGTTGAAAAACACTTTAGTTCTTTCCTCCAACTTCTTGACTGTGAAAATGTGCCAACATCTCCAAGCCTGCATTATTCTGCTACATTATTGCCTCATTGCCTTTAGATATTCAGGTTTTCATCAAAACAAACCTGTTTGCTTATTACTCATAGAAATCTCTTTACATATTACTAGAAATAACGGTATATGTAGCTGCATTTTTCCAAAATTGCCAAAGTTTAGCAGCTCTAACTTAAAAAAATGGGATTCAACAAAAGCCTGATGCGCCAAAATGATTCCACAGAGAAAAATCTTTGTTTTTAAAAGTTTTAGTTAAAATTCAAAGTAAAACAGTTAACACAAAAAAGAAAATTAAAATAGCAAAAAAAAAAAGAAAAATTCTTGTTAAGAAAAGTTCTGCTCAAAGCTTAAATCTTGTTACATTTTAAATCGTTGCAAATAACTTCAAACGTTTCTGAACCATTTCAAAATGACGACGTTTCTGAACCATTTCTAGACGATCAGAAAACTGTATGCCTATCCCATTTCTAAGCTGAAAATGGGTCTTTCAAGTCCCTGTGTACTGGAACCTATTCTAAACAACATCTGACACAATTATCACACTGTATCTCAGTTATAGCAAGAAAGTTCTATCTCTTACTAACTTATAGGGGGAAAAGGCTATACCATTGTCTATGACTACGGAAGAAATTTATATTCTATTCAAATTAAGCAAACATTTATATGAATTTAACTCAAAACTTGAACTTTCTAAGATTGGCTCTTACAGTATAGGTTTTGCTTCTAAATCTGTCTTGCTTGTGTTAGCACTTACTTTAGACCTTGCCAAATTGAACCACTTTATTCATAGCTTTATTCATAGCTTGTGCACCAAACTTTGCATTTCAATGCTATGAATATCTAGTTTATTTATGTTTTTAGTTATGGGTGATTTGCATCAAACCCAGATAACCATGCTGAAATCACCTAGTCGCTGTCAGAACGTGTAACCTCTTTTTCACTATACCACTGTCAAGAGCACTCGGTGCTGCTGTTTAATTCCCCTAATAAAAATAGATTGTTTGGTTTAGGGTTTTTGGGTGCAGCATTTCAGTAAAAAGCAAGAGCCAAAATCAGAATGAAACACCAGGCTATTGCAGGATAATTTAGAGTTACTAATCAGCCTGACACATGCATTTGTTGGTCACATAAACAGATTGTCCTCTGTAACTTGTGGGTCTTTGTAGTGGATTGTTTCAACAGAGGAACTGAGGGCCACCCCATGACTAAGACGTCTATTTCCATAATCTACAGTGTATAGAACTGAATCAAGCTGATACTTTTCTTACATCTTTCATTAGAACCCTTTATGCATACTTGTCAGTCCTGATGCTTCTTAATTATTACAGCTTAAGCTTAAATCAGTTTTGTTTTTGTTATTTACTCTCAAAATAATATTACCCATTAGACCCAGGAGTCCCTAAGCCAGCCAAGTGAATGTATATCCTGTTTACCTACAGCAACCATGTAAATACCAATAAAGTGAATACCCTGTTACAGTGCTTGGAGTCACTGCTATAGTGCCAAACAAGTACTTTTGAGTATAGAAACTGATACCAGCAAGTTTGAAAGCCTTGTGGTTAAACAATACATTCATTTAATATGTTTCTTTTTAAATGATCTACCATGTACTTTTGATACTATAGAATACCCAATGGGGCAGGATGGCTAGTTCACCTAGTTCTTCGGAACTGTAAGTTTTTCTGTTATAGTTTCATTTTCTTTAGGAATGTTGTTGACTGGAGTTTATGTTTTCCTCACTTCCATCATCAACTGATGACATCAGTTTTAATGTTGATGGACTTATGTTATCATGATATGTTTATGATGTTTACTGACATTCTCTTTGAAGTCTGCCCTGCTGAATGAAGTGGAAATTTCACTTATTTTGACACTTTCCATCAGAGTCATGTTGCCTGCAAAAAGATTCAACATGCACATAATGGCCCAATCAAAGGAAATCTTGAAGATATGAAAAAAAACATTACTGATATCTGTTAGCCAGATCCCACCAAACCACACTAAGAGCCATATTCTCCAAATGTTTTCCATTATCAATAACAGATCTTCCCAAAAGTGGCCAACCGACTAAAATTACTTTAAGGGTGCAGTGTAAAATCATACAGAATGTCACAAAGCATCCTAAAAATACTTTATATCTAATTCACTGCAAGCTTCTGTTTCCTTAGCGAAGGTCAGTGTTCATGACTACACAATCATAGTACAAAAATAAAGTTAGTTGGCAAGCAGCATGGTCAGACGTATTGCTAACCATGAAGAAGATAAATTTTTGCCTCTCATTTTACAAAAAGCACATTGATGATTTCCCAACCTTTGATAGACAGCTGAGACAATAGCGAACATGGGTCTTATTATGTCCAGTATAAGGCAAACACAACATTACACAGTTAACACATCATACTAACAGTCAGTAGGAATTTTTTGCTGCCTTTGGACCTGGAAGATTTGTCCTTCATAAAGTGAAAGTTTAAGCTTAAACATTGGTGTAGTTGACTCGTGCAGTAATACAATGATCCAAAACACAAAAGGAAGTCCATATTAGAAAGGCTGAAAAGTTTTAAAGTTTAGACTGACAAAGATCGTAACTAACTAAAACAGAGATGCTGTAGTAGAACCAGAAACAAATAGTTTATACTCTAAACTAGTGCTGGACTAGGAAGCTTATTCTGGCCGGGAATCCCAAGTCTAATCCAGGCCACACAATATACATCAGTTTTTTTGTACAGGCACAGACTCAAAATACCAACAAACACCATTTTGTCTTGTAATCTTCTATGAATGAGGAGACAGTAGGTTCAGCTTTGACACATACAGGTGCCGGTCATAAAATTAGAATATCATGACAAAGTTGATTTATTTCAGTAATTCCATTCAAAAAGTGAAACTTGTATATTAGATTCATTCATTACACATAGACTGATGTATTTCAAATGTTTATTTCTTTTAATTTTGATGATAATAACTGACAACTAATGAAAGTCCCAAATTCAGTATCTTGGAAAATTAGAATATCAATTAAGACCAGTGCAAAAAAAGGATTTTTAAAAATGTTGGCCAACTGAAAGGTATGAACATGAAAAGTATGAGCATGTACAGCACTCAATATTTAGTTGGGGTTCCTTTGGCCTGGATTACTGCAGCAATGCGGCGTGGCATGGAGTCGATCAGTCTGTGGCACTGCTCAGGTGTTATGAGAGCCCATGTTGCTCTGATAGTGGCCTTCAGCTCTTCTGAATTGTTGGGTCTGGCGTATTGCATCTTCCTCTTCACAATACCCCATAGATTTTCTATGGGGTTAAGGTCAGGCGAGTTTACTGGCCAATCAAGAACAGGGATACCATGGTCCTTAAACCAGGTACTGGTAGTTTTGACACTTTATGCAGGTGCCAGGTCCTGTTGGAAAATGAAACCTGCATCTCCATAAAGTTCGTCAGCAGCAGGAAGCATGAAGTGCTCTGAAACTTTCTGGTAGACGGCTGCATTGACCTTGGATCTCAGAAAACACAATGGACCAACACCAGCAGATGACATGGCACCCCAAACCATCACTGAATGTGAAAACTTTACACTGGACCTCAAGCAACGTGGATTCTGTGCCTCTCCTCTCTTCCTCCAGTCTCTGAGACCTTGATTTCCAATGCAAATGCAAAATTTACTTTCATCAGAGAACATAACTTTGGACCACTCAGCAGCAGTCCAGTCGAGACGTTTCTGACGCTGTCTCTTGTTCAAGAGTGTCTTGACACAAGGAATGCGACAACTGAAATCCATGTCTTGTATACGTCTGTGTGTGGTGGTTCTTGAAGCACTGACTCCAGCTGCAGTCCACTCTTTGTGAATCTCCCCCACAGTTTTGATTGTGTTTTGTTTCACAATCCTCTCCAGGGTGCGGTTATCCCTATTGCATATACACTTTTTTTCTACCACATCTTGTCCTTCCCTTCAACTCTCTATTAATGTGCTTGGACACTCTGTGAAGCTCTGTGAACAGCCAGCCTCTTTAGCAATGACCTTTTGCGTCTTAACCTCCTTGTGCAAGGTGTCAATGGTCGTCTTTTGTACAACTGTCAAGTCAGCAATCTTCCCCATGATTGTGTAGCCTACAGAACTAGACTGAGAGACCATTTAAAGGCTTTTGCAGGTGTTTTGAGTTAATTAGCTGATTAGATTGTGGCACCAGGTGTCTTCAATATTGAACCTTTTCACAATATTCTAATTTTCCGAGATACTGAATTTGGGACTTTCATTAGTTGTCAGTTATAATCATCAAAATTAAAAGAAATAAACATTTGAAATACATCAGTCTGTGTGTAATGAATGAATCTAATATACGAGTTTCACTTTTTGAATGGAATTACTGAAATATATCAACTTTATCATGATATTCTAATTTTATGACCGGCACATGTACATTTCCCTCTTAAATATTAGTCTCAAGACAACCTCTGATAAAGTGTGGAACACCACTTCATAAATAAATAAACCATGTAGGTCTATAATATTTATATCAAAGCAAATATCCAAAAAGCACTGATCTTTAAAAAGTAGTTGTCAGTGGAATCCACAGTGTATAGATTATGTTTGCAATTTCAACTGTGAGTCTGGAATCTACACAGCCACTGTCAGTGGTAATGCTGAATCCTCTTCCACAAAGTTTAAAGTGTTGGTCAAAAAAGACCACTTTGAATTTCTTCAGTAGGCAAAAGACTCAAAAAATGTCACAGTGCCACAGAATTCTGTCAAGCATGTTTTAAAGAATGCACATAATAAACAAAAAACTATGAAACATTTTGTGTAGCCTATACTGGTACTCCCTCATCATAGCGCTAAGGTTTAATTGTCAGAGCGTGGGAGACACACTTTAAAAATATTAAAATAATGTAAAAACAAGACACATTCATTAACATATTATTAATGAAATAAAGAACAACAGGTACATTTAAAGATACAAATCATTCCACTTACATACGTTTTTCTTTAATAAAAAAATAAAACATTTAGTGTGGCTATTCAGTCACTCTGAGGGAAAAAGGAAAAAAAAAACGTTAAAAATGTGACCATACGCTGCACTTCATTAAAATTTGAAAGAATAATAAAATAAATACACAGTTGCAAATACCAAAACCCATAAAACACCCAAATATAATTCAAAGTACATTATACACTTTTAAAAAATCTTCAAATATATCTTTAATCACAAAAGCAACAGACGAATGCACCTCTCATCGTGAGCTCTCCTGTTTAACCATCAGAGCGCGAGATGCACACAAAGTCAAAACTTGACTTGAACAAAAACAAGAGACCATCCAACCAGAAACCAGAAAAGAAGCCCTCCAAAGTTAAACCAAGAGGATTTGTGCCCACTACAGAGCAATAATGCAAGCTTGTTTTCCACTATAATAACATATAATTTCATCATTATTTTATTTTACTGGTTGCTGTGAATGCCAGGCCAGGCCAGGTGAGGCAGCAGGCCACAGGGAAAGCTCCCGCTGATTGTAAATGTCAGTCCGGCTCTGCTCTAGACCCAACTCAACTTACAGCAATTCTGCCTAAAAGTGCATTATAATTACTCCAAGGTGACATGAAAGACCAACATTGAATTACTGGAAGTATTTAGTGGCAATCATGACCATTAAATGTACTGCAACCAGTTATTAAGTATAAGGAAACAATTACTTTTTTACATATTGACACTGGTACTGCATATCACTATTCATTCAATAAATGACATGAATAAAATATGTTATTTGTTAACTATGGTGCCATTTATTTACCGTAACGGTTTGGTTAAATACTTAAAACATTAATTGCTAGATATTTTAGAGAAAATGGCAAAGGGCAAATTTTTTTTAACAACACTGTATCTAAATACTCTCAACCTGTACTCAGTAAAGGCACTATACAAAAATATGTAGAAATTTTGGTATCATTTAACACCTAAGGTACATGGTATCTCCCATTTATTTTTTTCTCTTAAAGATAACACTACTACATGTTTAGAATTTGCATAACTTTACTGAAGTGCCCCAGTGTAACTGTTATATGCTTAAGAGACAAAGCTAAAACATGGATGAACAATCCACAAATAGAATATGAATATATATATATATATATATATATATATATATATATATATATATATATATATATATATATATATATATATATATATACAGTTCTGCATCAATTAATGCAGTCTATGCTGATTTTAACATAACCACCTGATTTCATCTTCTCACCTAGATGTCAATCTATATCCAGTTGTACCTGCAAATTATCTGGAGCCTTTGTGGTTGAAGATAATAAAGATTGCCTTTGTGCAAAAGGCAAAGAAAAGAGTCACTTTTCTTGTGGTGATAAAACAAATGTTAATGACTAAAGATGATCTAAATAGCTGTATTCTGCCTCAAGAATAGGTATTTAGAACAAAAGACAAAAGACGCTGACGGAGAGGTGCGAACGGATTTAAGGTGGGCCGGATTTACGAGTTTTCTCGTAGGCTCTGGTAATTCTAGTGTTAAGCCTGTTATGAGATGACAATGTACTGATTAGTTTTTGAGCCAAATCGTGAAATGTAATGAGGCACTGTAGAGGAACCCTCAATTACCCCAATTCTGAATAAATTCTAAATTCTTTTTGTCAATTGCTATCGTAATGAGCTATTTTATGATCAGCAAGATCATCATCAGAGTGATAAATAATTACTGAAATGTTATAGTTTGGGTAACTTGGTTCCTAGGGCACAAAGCCTACTGATGCTTATGTCTGAATTTTTAGGTTTTATTGTACAGTAATAGGTAGTGTGTTACAGATTTTTTAGCTTTTTCTCTTATCAATTAAATTATCAATTATTCAATTGGTGTGAAATGTTGCTAATCTTGAAAGCATATTTTGAAACCATTTTGTAGTAAACAAGTTTCTGCTTCTAAACAAAGTGGTAATTCTTTGAGGACATCTAGGGATCTGGTTGTAAATGTACCATTTTATCTTTCTTTCTTGTAGATTGGAGTGCTTTGGCTTGGGTTTGTCTTATTACCCTAAATCTCTACCTTAACTTGGTGAAAGAAAAGAGAACAGAGAGGCTGGAAATGTAAGTATCCGATATATATCAATTTAATTTAGAAGTACAGGCACCCAAAATAATTTAGCATGCATTTTACTTTACAAAAAGTTGTTTAATCGTGATTTGCATTGTAGGAAAATGTGGGAGAAAATAGGAATTGATCAGTGTTAATCGATAATTTGTTATCAGTTTAGCCTTTGACAAGCTCAATAATTAATTAAACAGTTTGATGAAACTCCTACATGTTTTTTCCTTACCTTTCCCTTTAGGTGGTGTTTCCAGTTGTTAGATTTATATTAAGGTAACTAAAGCACACTAAATTTATGAAACAGATCAATACAGCTTAATACAGGATAATAGAAATGTGATAAATGCATATACTGTAGATAGTGTGAAGGACAGCCGGGCCCCATGCCCGGCAGGGATGCCCCTGCTGCTTATGTTCCGGGGGAGCCGCCATGGGCAGTCCAATACCTCCCCCGGGATGCTTGGTGGCAGCCTCCCTTGCTGACGGTAATTCCCCAACCACCCACAGGGCTCCATGGGAGATGGAGTCTTCCACAGTTTGGTTGGGGCCCGGGGTGGCCGCTAGAGGGGGGCTGTCTGCTTCCCACAGCCTGGCTGAACGAGTCTTCAGCCCCACCCAGAAGTGCAATTAGGACCAGGTGGTTAATCACCTGGAATGCTTCCGGGTGGGCTATAAAAGGGCCCAGCCACCACCACTCGAAGAGCTAGAGTTGGGAGGTAGGAGACGAAGCTTGAGGAGTGGTGGTAAAGGAAGGAAGAGAACTGTTTTGTGCTTGTGTTTTGGGGACTGTGTTTGGGCTGTGTGGCACAGGGAAGACGTTTTCCACAGCCGACGAAAAATAAAGTCTTTTGTGTTTTTTATACGTGCCTCCGTGTCCATCTGTGTTGGGTCAGGCGCCTATATAGCGCCTTTGTTACAATAGATAGATGGATAGATGTATAAGGAGATAAAACAAACAGGATGCAAGATGGGCAAGACAGAGACACATACTGTATAATATAGTAGTGTCTGGCTGCCCTTTGTTGATATAGAAATATTTTATTGTACTAGCTTTTTACAATAGTGTTTCCCTTTGGAGTTTTAAATTTAAGTCACAGTCAGTTTTCACTTGCTCTAATACACAACTGTGGGTAAGAAAGAACTAACTCTCTGTGTTCTGATTTAAGGCATTTGTCCCCAAAATAGTTAAAATCTTTTTAAAACCAGTTTATCTGATGAAGTCACAAACTTGTCACAGTAAAAAATCAAACATAAGAAAGCAGGTTTTTACTTGCTGTTTGCTAGCTGTTTATATACAGTATATTTCTAATATGTATAGGATCAGATTAAAAGTTTTATGATTTCAGTCCTATACCGTGATTTCTGATGCTTTGTGATGTTGCTTGTCATTGCTCTAGGATTCATTGAAGAATATTTTTGTGGTAGAGTACTCTTGGTCGCAAGTTTTTTTGTCTGTGGTGTGGATTTATCTTCCTCTGCTTTTAGGGTCTCCAACACTTCAAATCAAAAGTGGGGTTGTTGTGGTGTCTTTTGTTTCTGTACTCTGGTTGTCAAAAAAACAAATAATGACAACTTTCTGTCCACGTCCCATTTAATAGTCTTGTCAGCTGGAAGACAAGAAGTTATGACATCATTAATCCCCTTTAGGAGTGGGCTCTTCAGAACTGAGAGGAGAAATGAAAGTGTGATTACAGTGCAGCACCTTTTCCTTTTCTTGTGTAACCCTGAGTTTCCAAAAAAACCAAACAAAAATTAAGAAAAATCTCTGAAGTGCAACCATGAAGAAACAGTACAGAACAGTGTACAGTATTCAAAAACAGAATCCAAGAAACCTGTTCAAGAAAATTTTAGGTGTAAAATTCTTTCCAATGATGAAAATAATGAAGGATGAGGGTTGAACTAAAGTAATTCAATGTGAACTAAGAAAAAATGAATTATTTTTCCAGGCTACTATCAAATATTCCTAAATGCTTAATATTTTTGTTTTTTGAAAGTAATGTCAGCATGAAGGCTGTCGTCATTTCAGGATCAATTAATGTCAAGTGGCAAGTCATGTAAAAACGTTGCTTTTAACATACAAGAGAAATACATTGACACAGTGGATATTCGTATCAATTGTTAATAAACAAGGAGATATATCAGAACTCAATGGAATATCTTATAAATTGTCAATTCGTTAACAAAAATTCACATAAAGCAACTCTTTCAAAAGACACCTAATGGAGACTCTGGACTGATAACTAAGTAAGTTGTAGAATTAGGGAATACAACCTGGGGTCTAGGTAGTTTATAACATTCTTTTGATTTTGTTCTTACACTGCAGGAGTGTTAAAATTAACATCAAATAATTTTGTGATTGTCTCTGTTATAACATTTTTGACTGTAAAGTTAAACAAGCTTCCTTTCTGGCAGAAGGGGGCCTTGAATGAACAATATTATGTAAATGCCATTAAATTGTGGGTAAGAGGAAATTGATTAGATTTTTTATATTTATGTAACAGAACACCATGCTAACGGTGTACTGGTGATAGCCTCCTTAAGTTGCATGGCTGCTTAATCATGAGTTCCAAACTTCAAGAATGTCTCATATCAGTTATTAGCAGGTGGTTTTAACCAGACAACTGTTTTGAAAAATACTTGTTGCACTTCTCTTGAGTCATATCTTCTTCTGTGAAGAAGTACTAAGATACAGAAGGTAAATTAAAAAAAAAATAAAACACAATACTGCATGTCTTAATGGGAGAAAGGCTTAGTATAATTGATCAGTACTAGCACTTTTAGGCATACCTAATAAGGAAAACCCTCCCTGAAAATCACTTTGAATTATCCCAAAAAAGATCAACAATGCCTTTTTAAATTCTAAACTTTGAAATTAAGTATGAGGAGAAGAGATATACAAATGATATAAATATTACAAACCTGAATACAGAGAAATTTTAATTAAATTCAAAGAAAAGGAATGCAATGCAGTTATTCAAAAAATACATTCTAGTCCAATATGTCCTAAATACTCCATAATTCAACTGAAAAACTTCAATCAATCACATCAACAATATCTCATTTGAAATTGTCAAAATGTAACCAGGACAAGACTGAACTTGTGAGCAGTGTCATCAGGCATCTGCATCACTAGGTCACGTTTCTGGAATAACCCTCAACTGAAAATTTTGGGAAAAAATTCCGTATATCTCTCAGGCAGCTTTGAATCTAAAATCACTTCAAATGTCTTAGCAGCAATATTTGAATATTTTGCAGTATTTGATGCTCTAAAAGTGTAGCATGATAAATCACGTATGTTATCTATGCAACACTACTTGTATGAAGACTTATATTTTGCTCAACTGGTAGAATGTTAACCCACCTTCTGTAACTCATTGGGGGAGCAGTGGTATCTCAAATTAGAAAGCATCAAATTCTCTTGATAAGGATCTGTTTAAAGATTTTTCAGAACTTGGCAAGAACTCTCTAGTATAATTTTAATGTACATAAACATACTGGGCTTGTGCTTAAATTTGTGTTACTCCATCGGCTGTTTTACACTAAACAAAGAAAACATGTAGATAAGGTGACTTCTTTTATGCATTGTCTGCCATCTAACAACTGGAATATAACAAAGTGTTGCCTTCTTAATAGGCTGATTATTTAATAAATGTGCACAAAACACAAAGGGTGTAGCTTTCTCATTTAATTTAAGTCTAACAACACGCATGATACTCAGGGTTTATTATTGTAAAACAGAAACTTGACATAAAATACATATTATTTACCTTTTCCTCTTAGCCCAAATTTGAGTATGCCTTCACCATTTGCTATCGGTTTTTATTTTGCCAATCCTGAACACATCTTTACTTTCTCCTCTATTACTTTTGCTAAAACAGCATTATATTATCTTGTTTTCTTTTGTCTCACCTGTCCCTTTGTCCAGGAGCAGCAGTGTGCTTCTGCTGCTTTCTGCCAAATTGTTAAAAGGTTAAACTCAGCATTCAAACCTGGGACTTCAGAAACCTCACCCACTCTTTGCTTGTGTGCTAATGAATTTACTTCTGACACTTTCCTCATTCTACTTACCACACTGACTTGCAGTATATCAAGTTATAACTACAGGTAAAATTCTGTTACAGCGAATATCGACAGTTTCCCTATATGACACGAGTCTATAGAAATCTTGTTACTACGAAGTACATTCAGCAGATTCTTTCATTAAAACGAAGTGCCCAAAAGACCTTGAAATGCCTAAATGAATCATCCGTAGAACAGTTAGTTCTGTGGTCGCAGCTCAGTTTTGCACAACGATCCCCAAGCAGAAACACTGTAAAAAAAAATTATTTCTTTGAACTTTGCTCATACTGTTTTTTTGCTGTTTTTGGTGGTTTACAGTGATACCTTTTGCTTATTGCTCATCAACATTTGAAAAACATTTTAAATCATTGTCACCCTCCTATAGAAACGGCAGACATGAAAAAACGATAACAGTTCATATTAAAAAAAAAAAAAACTTTACATTTTGGCAGCTCTTGATTGCGGCAAAAAGAAAAAAGACGTTGCTAGTGAATTTGGAATTTTACCATCGAAACTATCAACTTTCTTGAAAGACCAAGCAAAAAAAGAAGAAAAATCTCGGGTTGCAAATGTATGCGAACTGCTGCATTTGAAGACGTCAAAAAAGCCGTTTTTATGTGGTTCATTGATGCTCATTCAAGAAACATTCCTATTAATGTGGCACTCATTCAAGAAAATGTGAGATTTCTAAACTCTCTTGGGACCTCCCCCAACTGGACAACATGCTGAAGAGCATCCCAAAGTGTGATCACCACATCTGTGTTTATATGCTGCCGGGGCAACAGCAAGCTCACAGATAGCTGCGTCTTTCCGCCAAAGCAAACTCGATGGGTGATGCAAGGAACATTGCAAATGCAGGGAACAGGATTACTTGGCCACTAACCTTGCCACGACGCTACCTGACTGATGTGTCTGTTTATAGGAGAGTGGCAGATCACGCTACAATAAATAACCATGCTGTTCCTGTTTCAAGCTGAATAAAGCTGGTTTTGCTAAAGTACTGAGACTCAGCCTCGTGTTTTGGGGTGTAAGACAGGGACTTATAGCATGACCATGATCTTTTAGAATTTGCTTCTGTGGCGTCTCACTGCACAATGTGAGCCTGCTGTTGCCCTGCCCTGGAAATGGACAAACAATCTTACACAGACGTAGCAATCACACTTCGGGACGCACTTTATTGTGATGTTCCCGTTGGGTGGGGGGATCCCAAAAGAGTTCAGAAACCTCACAAAATGAAGAAGAAGAAACAAATGATTCAGCTTCTGATTGAAAACTGTGCTGCCCACAACATGCTTCTGCATTTAGATAATGTTTGCGTTGAATTCCTGCCACCCAATTGCACAGCAGTGCTTCAGCCATTGGATTTGGGCATCATTCGCACTCTGAAAGTGTATTATCACAAGAATATGCTGAGAAAAATTCTCGTCAACTTAACTTTTAGACAGGACGAGATTAAAATTAACATGAAAGAAGCTATTGAAATGATTGCAAATGTATGGATGCAAGTTAAAGAAAGCTCTATAGTGACAAATGCAGAATCTCATTACAGCAAAATCTTTTTCAGGTCCCTGGAAGTTCGTTGTAATGGAATTTTACCTGTATATTTAAATTTATTTTATTTCTTTCTGTCATTTCCTCATTTTTTCAGCAGGTTGTAACATAAAGTCATTTCCATTACAGCAACAAAGTCTAGAATCCTCTCACCCTGAGCATTTCTCAGACTAAGGCTGAAGCCTCCATAAACTCTTTCACCTCATGACACCATAAGCTTTATTCCGTATGTCATCCAGCCATATAGTGAGGCTATGATCATCAGTTATTTAACAACAATAATTTTTAAAGCTTCTACACATATACTCATCTTCAGAAACACGTGGTGTGAATGGCAAGCTTTTAACAATCTTGGACTGGAAACAGTAGAAATAGGTTGCAGCTCCCAATGTCTTTTTTTTCAGCTGGAAAGGCAGCAGCCTTAACTTTAACCTTACAGAATTCCTTTTTCAAATGTGTACATGTCCCCACTATCTCCAAAGTGGTCCATCCTTTTAATGTAATTTCCTTCATGAACATCTGCTCTCCTTTTCTAAAACTCCGTACTTGGACGGAGAAAAGGTGAACTGTGAGGAGGTGGCGAAAGAATGACACAGAAAAGACTTGGCTGACAGTAATGGTGAATGAGATGAAAGTATGTGTCTCATTGCCAAGTTTTCCCAAAATACAGAAAAGTGGAGGAAGTATACAGAACGGCAGACAGACCACCCTCAGTAAACTCCAATAATGATTGCTTTTATTTGTAACTAGCAAAATACCCGCGCTTCGCAGCAGAGAAGTAGTGTGTTAAAGAAGTTATGAAAAAGAAAAGGGAACATTTTAAAAATAACGTAACATGATTGTCAATATACAGTAATTGTTTTGTGAGTGTTATGAGTGTTGCTGTCATCAAGGATTTGATTATTATTATTTCTTTCAATCAGGTTTGTATTTTTAGGATGTGTTGTGTTCAAGTTACATTCCGTGTTTGTCAATCGTTGTAAAGATAACAGGTTTCATTCATCGATTAGTTTCTTAATGCATCAATAAACAGCTCGTCTTCCTCTTTATCTGAGATGTGACACATTGCATGCACGGGTTGTTTTTTACACTGTCTTCCTTTAGCGGGACATTGACTTTTTCCACCGTGTGCTTTGTTTCCGCAGTAGCTGCACTTATGAATATGCTTGTATGTATCACACGCTTCATATTTTTTTGCTGTCTTCTCAATTGTGTAATTCGGTTTTTGTTCTGCACTCTTTGGAACTGTTGCTTTTTGTCTGTGCACTCCGTCAGTTCACGTGAGCTGCTCGGTGTACATGCATCGAAGGTTCCCAGCTGTGCTGGTGCCATCTCGTGCGATGTCCACGGCTGTATTTAATGTTAGCTAAGACCCGGCACTTAAAAGTTTGTCTCACAGTTTCGCTGAGTTTGTGCCAAACACCACCCTGACCATCTCATCTTCGTCTGCATAAGCACAGTCCTTCACCTGTGAATATTTAGCGGCAGTGGTTCTATTGGATTGCCGCTGATGGACGGCCTTATATGGGCAGGCACTAAATTACATCGAGCAGAAGTCTATTATAGTATATGGATGAAAAAATAGGTTCCAGTTATGACCATTACGCATAGAATTCCGAAATTAAACCTGCCCAACTTTTGTAAGTAAGCTGTAAGGAATGAGCCTGCCAAATTTCAGCCTTCTACCTACACGGGAAGTTGGAGAATTAGTGATGAGTGAGTGAGTCAGTGAGGGCTTTGCCTTTTATTAGTATAGATTATGTTCTTCCATTTTGAATATTCATTTTTTCATAAACTTTGACTCCTTACTAAATCTCATGTAATTTGGTGCGATTGTGTTTTGTATCTCTTAAAAACCACATTTTCACTCCCATCTACTTATTTTGGGTGGCAGTAAATCTATAATCATAGATTTATATTCACACATTTTGCACAATAATTAATTAATTCTAGCATTGAGTAGAGTAAGATTTCATTTTAAATTATATTTACAATATTTCCATTTTTCTCTTATGATACATGTAAGAGAATTAAATACTTTTTATGAATTAATATCTTAACCAGTTTATTCTGCTTTTGCCTTTCACAACTGTTAAAGTTTGTTTTCTTTTCCTAATTTAATTGTTTTAAGCTTTTTAGTCATCAATTTGCTTAATCTTAAAAGAAGAGTAATGTGAATATCCTTTATCTTTAATTGTATATTGAATCAAAAGTCTTTGGACTATAAATGGAGTATTTTCATCAAGAACAAATAACTTTAAAAATATGTGTAATATGTGAATTCATTTATGGCCCTATTTTTACTGATGCAAGTGCTCAGATTGATGGTGGATAATGCATTGTCACCAAGTAGGTGCTGCAAATGTGGCTGAGCCTTTTCTTTGCTCTGATGAATCATTAAATAAGCAAGTACTGTAATACATGAGATAATAGGTTGGTTTCTTCTGACCCTTTGAATATTATTAACTTTGTGAAGGGAAGAGAATTGTATGGTAAGTAATCTTGGTCAAGCAGTTTAAGCTTATTAGCCTAATTTGGGATGTATTTTAAAATTAGAAAGTCTTTCACTGTCTTTGAGGCTGCTAGAGGAAATAATCTGCTTTTTCTCTCATTCATTCTTGTCATATTTCTACAGTGTGGGCAGATAGTATTCTTTTTTATTCAAACCTGTTTCCTTATTTAAATACTACAACAAGAAATGAGAAAATACCTGATTTTTTATTCAGTTAATGGGAAGCTCTTCAATGAAATGTCTTGTTTAAATTATTTTGATATAATTTTACAGGAATGAGTGACTTTTTTGCGCAAGGCTTGCAAATCTTGAAAATATTTACATTTCAAAGTATGCTGTTGGGTTATGTCAATGTTTTAACAAATGTCTTTAACAGTTAAAGTAGAAACAAACTAATATTGACAAGTACATATTTTAAATCATAATCATATAAGCTACCTTAATCAGTAAATATTTGTCACACAAAGTGAGGTAAATGTGAAAAGGTTATTAAAATGTCAACAGATTGCAATAATAGCATTAGAGGAGAATTAAGTAGTTATTAGTTCCTAAAGGTTTAGTATTGTTATTGTTAATGTAACTTCTGTATACTGTAGTTTTCTTCCCTATTGATTACCTAAATATTTTGTGAAGTGTTGTTTCTGTAGTCTTGAATGTTATATAGCTTGAGGTTTAGGGAGAAGAAGCTAATAGGAAGAGCTATTAGTTCAAAAGTTTTTAGGAAGAAATGTGATTTATTGTGGGTGGCTTCAATCACAGTTAATTGGCAAACATGTATAACTCATCAACTGTCAAGATATGATATTGCTAAAGCTCTTATTCATACTCACTTATAGTAACAGAACTATTTCTTGAAAGTGCTGTGTGTCTTTTCTCACTTTAAAATGTGTGTCCAGTTAAGTAGAAGTCTTAATATTTTTTGTATAACTAAATTTGGATGTATACATTACAATTTCATGACACAGGGTATGTGAGGTGTTTCATTTTTTGAACCATATACACCTGTGGACTTCAGCACAACAGCCACTGATAGACATTTTACCAGGTTTGTCTGATTGCTTTTTAAGCTGGGGCACGTGATGAAACATTCCCAGTTTGTCTTCAGCAGGTTTTCTTTTCTTCAACTAAGGTAACTATGGAGTATGCATTTTGTTACAGTGGAGCAAAGGACAAGAGTTTATGACCTTTTCTGGAATGACTTTGGGCAACTTCTAGTCAGAGCACTGATTGTAATGTGATAGTCCTTGACACACTTACTCTGTGTCTGGATACAAATTTGTTAATTGAATACTATTTTTTTTTGTGAATTTTTCATGTGACTTTAATTTTTGTGATTGTTTACTCCAAGGAATCCGTTTTTTTTCACACTGTTTGGAGGAAAATGTGTTTAATGATTCTAAAAATATATATTGTAACTCAAAATTGACCTGTTGTAAGTGAGCAAAGCCAAATGTGTGTAATGACAATATATGTTGGACTGCTTTCTACCTGGCTTTAGATCATCTCTACTATCAGCACCTGAACATACATGTCTGCCTCATGTTTTATTTATTTATTTTGAATGTAAAGTGGTGGAGCTCTTTATTAGTAGTATTATTGTTTTGTATTGCAGAGAGCAAGAGCTTGCCTTGGTGTCAATGTGTGCAGTATACCAGTAGCTCCGATTTTCATGAAATTGTATTTGTTTCACTACAATGGTATTATTAGGGCATAAAGCAAATATGGAAGTAGTGCTCTCCTGTTTTAGCAGTATGTTGTAATAAAAACTAAAGTGAATTGCACTTGGCACATAATGTTTCAGCGTCTCATTGTGTTTACTACAGAAAGGTTAGAATAAAGTGACATGTATAACACAGCATTAAATACCTATTCACATAACAAAACAAACAGGGCTAAACTAACTTTTGAGCAATCTCCATATGTGACTACATTGTCAGATATCCACTCAGGTGTGACTGACACTTCATTCTCTCAGTACTTGTTTCATTTTGTGTTTGTACCTACCTTTTCTGTCCACAAGAATTTGCCACTGCCTCTTGTTTTAAGATACTACCTAGTAATGCTTCCTCTCCCACATTTGAGCTAAATTGTTTCATTTTCTACTGCTTGTACTTCATACACCTCTTACCTCTTGCCTTTTAAAACTGGGCTTTCCTTGTTAATTACAACATGACACATAGGTATATCAAAGAGATTTTGTATTGTTGGCCTGAATCCAAGTTACATACGGAATTGTGAGATTTGAGTATTGTTACACCTTTATATTTTATTATCTAAAAATTTAAGTTATTTTAAGGTTCATTGCAATACAAATTTATTAAAAGCTTACATTCTTGGAATATATACTCTTCCCCACACCTCCATGCACACTAACCACATGCAGCAGTGCTATTTTGTTGATTGTTATCAATCTAGCTTCAGAGGTGGTTTCACTGCAGAGTGAGCCTCCAAAGCTTTACTGCCTTGTGGAGCAAATTTCTATTTGTAGTATAAGGTGAGAGTGCAGTTAATGCTACAATCTCTCTACAGACAGTGAAAATGGTTGCAATCACTTGTTGATGAACAGGCACAATATCAACCATGTGCAAAGACTTTCATCCTTGTGTCTTTGCACATTTTCAGGTACAATATGATTTTCATCCAACAACTGTGCAAAATTCTATAATGCTGAATGATACGGAATATTTATGGTTCATTGTAAATTTGTGAAAAATGCCCACCAGTCTCCACTAATGTAGTGCAGCAGAAACTAAAGATTTTGTGAACAATCAGAGTAGGTTAGCTCATGATACAGAATCACAGATGACTTGTTAACTTTTATTATGAGTTTCAGAATACTCCAGTGGTTTTCAGTATAGAAAATAGTTTTAATTACAACCTGAGCACAGTTGAAAGATGAAGTAATTCCTCTAGATAATAGTTTCCAAGACTCGTTCCTGGGGAACCCCTGTGGTTGCAGGTTTTTATTCCAACCAGCTTCTGTTTTTAATTGAACTCCTGGGCTAATTAAGTGATGTGTTACAGTGCATCCGGAAAGTATTCACAGCGCATCACTTTTTCCACATTTTGTTGTGTTACAGCCTTATTCCAAAATGGATTAAATTAATTTTTTCCTCAGAAATCTACACACAACACCCCATAATGATTATGTGAAAAAAGTTTACTTGAGATTTTTGCAAATTTATTAAAAATAAAAAAAATGAGAAAGCACATGTACATAAGTATTCACAGCCTTTTCCATGAAGCTCAAAATTGAGCTCAGGCACATCCTGTTTCCCCTGATCATCCTTGAGTTGTTTCTGCAGCTTAATTGGAGTCCACCTGTGGTAAATTCAGTTGATTACACACGATTTGGAAAGGCATACACCTGTCTATATAAGGTCCCACAGTTGACAGTTCATGTCAGAGCACAAACCAAGCATGAAGTCAAAGGAATTGTCTGTAGACCTCCGAGACAGGATTGTCTTGAGGCACAAATGTGTGGAAGGTTACAGAAAAATTTCTTCTGCTTTGAAGGTCCCAATGAGCACAGTGGCCTCCATCATCCATAAGTGGAAGAAGTTCGAAACCACCAGGACTCTTCCTAGAGCTGGCCGGCCATCTAAACTGAGCGATCTGGGGAGAAGGGCCTTAGTCAGGGAGGTGACCAAGAACCCAGTGGTCACTCTGTCAGAGCTCCAGAGGTCCTCTGTGGAGAGAGGAGAACCTTCCAGAAGGACAACCATCTCTGCAGCAATCCACCAATCAGGCCTGTATGGTAGAGTGGCCAGACAGAAGCCACTCCTTAGTAGAAGGCACATGGCAGCCCGCCTGGAGTTTGCCAAAAGGCACCTGAACGACTCTCAGACCATGAGAAACAAAATTCTCTGGTCTGATGAGACAAAGATTGAACTCTTTGGTGTGAATGCCAGGCGTCACGTTTGGAGGAAACCAGGCACCGCTCATCACCAGGCTAATACCATTCCTATAGTGAAGCATGGTGGTTGCAGCATCATGCTGTGGGGATGTTTTTCAGTGGCAGGAACTGGGAGACTAGTCAGGATAAAGGGAAAGGTGACTGCAGCAATGTACAGAAACATCCTGGATGAAAACCTGTTCCAGAGTGCTTTTGACCTCAGACTGGGGTGACGGTTCATCTTTCAGCAGGACAACGGCCCTAAGCACACAGCCAAGATATCAAAGGAGTGGCTTCAGGACAACTCTGTGAATGTCCTTGAGTGGCCCAGCCAGAGCCCAGACTTGAATCCGATTCTTAAAATGGTTGTGCACCAACGCTTCCCATTCAACCTGATGGAGCTTGAGAGGTGCTGCAATGAGGAATGGGCGAAACTGGCCAAGGATAGGTGTGCCAAGTTTGTGGCATCATATTCAAAAAGACTTGAGGCTATAATTGCTGCCAAAGGTGTATCGATAAAATACTGAGCAAAGGCTGTGAATACTTATGTACATGTGATTTCACAATTTTTTTATTTTTAATAAATTTGCAAAAACCTCAAGTAAACTTTTTTCATGTTGTCATTATGGAGAGATATGTGTAGAATTCTGAGGAAAAAATTAATATAATCCATTGTGGAATAAGGCTGTAACATAACAAAATGTGGAAACAGTGATGCGCTGTGAATACTTTCCGGATGCACTGTATTTCCCAAGTTCTGTGTTTAGAGAACAATATAGAAATTAGAAAACTAAGTTTGCTAAAAAAATATTAAAATGTACCAAGCAGTAATATAGGAATAATGTATTTTTTTTCTTTTTAACAGTATGTTCATCTTGGTTTTCCTTCTACTTTTCTAGGTCTTCTAATTGTTTAATTAATCCATTATGTACTAATTAGTGGGTCTGACTCTAAAGTAGCTTTTGATATTCCGTGTTGTTTGCCTGGCTGTCTGATCTGCTCATTTTAAATTGTCATTATTAAGATAAAATGAAGGGAGAAAAACTGCACAGAGAAAGGGCAAAATATAATGAAATCAACAAAAGAGAGTTAAGCATTTAAATCTATAGCAAAAGCAGAAATATTTCTAAATGTCTTATAAATGTAAAACTGCTGGGCTTTTCTGAATGTCGAATAAAAGAAAAAAAAAATACCAGCTAATCAAATGAGATCAGTGTTATCAGGTGTTCTCACTGATTAGGAATTTGGTTGGAACAAAAACCTGCAACCACAGGGGTTCCCCAAGACCGAGTTTGGGAAATGCTGCTCTAGATAATAGGGATTTTTTTTTGTTTTTGTCACAGATTCTGCCTCTTGCTTTCTGGCACATGGAGCCAAAATTTGCTGTTGCTCCATAACATTCTTAAAATGAATCATAGTGCTTTGTAAAGGTATTCAGTCCCTTGACCAATTGTTTTCTTTTTTTTTTACTACCTGGATGATGTGTCTGATATTCATTATAAGGCTACCATTCTGCATATGCAATTCTTTTATTTAATCTGATTTGACATGCATAAAAACTTCTACATCTATGGATTAGTCTCAGTTATTTTCAGCATTCAGTGTTTTTATTTAGCTGTCTGTGCATCAGATGCCTGGATTTATATTGAAATTATTTTTTCTTTTTCTCATTCAGTGACTTAAAATCTTACCTTCCTCTTCATTTAATCTGTAGCTATGTTTGGCTAGTGAAGTTTGAGCACCTGTGATAAACTAACAAGTGTAGTTTATAGATGTATCCCCACAACTTTTTTTTACATTTATTTTCCAAATATTGTATGGTACCAGGAAGGTTTTACTTGGACCTGTGCTTCTAACCATATTACTGGCACATAGCTGTACATATATATATATATATATATATATATATATATATATATATATATATATATATATATATATATATATATATATATATACACACCTATCTACATTATATATACATACACACACACACAAATATATATCTTAGTGAAGTCGTGTGTTAAAGAAGTTATGAAAAAGAAAAGGAAACATTTTAAAAATAACGAAACATGATTGTCACGAAGTTAGTTTTCGTCTAGCTGCATCAGAAAATGTACCACGACGTCTGACACGCCTCCTTTTTACTGTTTTCTCACAGCTTGGATTGCTGCTGTCATAATCGGTTTGAGTCTACATATATATATATATATATATATATATATATATATATATATATATATATATACATATCTACATATACACACATACAGTATATATGTATATATACATACCTGTGTACATCATATATACACACACATACATATGCACATACACACACATGAATTATATATATTTGTGTGTGCGTGTGTGTATGTGTGTGTGTGTGTTTATATCTATATATACACTTTATAATGTAGATAGGTGTGTGTGTGTATATATATATATATACACAAACATACACACAGGTATATATATGTGTATATATATGTATGTGTCTATATGTGTGTGTATAGCTTTGGTCACTGAGTGCAAGGAAAAAAAATATAGTCTATAAGTTATTAAACAGTAAAGCATTAACGTTTTAAGAAGTAAAGATACATTGAGCACTACTGGAGTGGTTTCGGGTAAACTACATTTTAAAGACGGTATAACACAACAGGTAAGTAGTAGTAACAGCAGCTAAAATGTATATGGATGATCTCTCGGTATTCGATCCCTTTTGAAAGGCGCTACACAACGGCTGTGGTATAGAAATTACATTTTCTATGTGAACGTCCAAATTTCTGCCTCTGGTAATGTGCCTTACCGGCATTACCAGCAATTAAAGAAAATTAGTTTTGTGTCCTCTGCAGTGTTAAGAGAGAAAGGGTTTGGTTTGGGATAAAAGGAAAAAAGATGTAAAGAAAGGAAACTTGCCTTTTTGTTTTATGTAGTGCAGAGAGACATCTTCGTTGATGATATGAGTGCCTTTTGGGGACTGTCGCGGTGGGTCTCGTGTAGACTGGAGAGACGGTCCTGCCATTAACCGGCTGGGATGGCACTGTCGGTCCTCTACTCCTGTGCATGTCTTCATAATCCGACCTGACGACCTCATAATCGTATACGTGCAAAAGAAAGTGCGAAGCGCCTTAATATTAGTTTGCCGCGTTCTAGAAAAGGGATCCCGTGTTTGCAGTTGTCTGGGCTATAGCTCAGGGAAAGGAGGAAAAAAATTTAAAATGCTCACTTTGACTTAAGGCAGAAGTTCAGTCAGCATCTCAAAGGCCGGCACAGCTGTGCGCATGTTCATATGATCAAAAGTCTCCGCGCTCTTCGGAGGTCATTCATATATATATATATATATATATATAAATATATATATATATATATATACACAGTACAGTATATATACAGTATATACAGTATATATACATATAAAACTGATCACCCATTGGTTCGCTCACTGAGTACAAGGGAAAAAAAATAAAATGTAGTCTATAAGTTATTAAACAGTTAAACATTAACACACTCCTGTGTGTGTCTTCATAATCTGACCTGACGACCTCATAATCGTATATGTGCAAAAGAAAGTGTGAAGCGCCTTAATATTAGTTTGCCACGGTCTAGAAATGGGATCCTGTGTTTGCAGTTGTCTGGGCTACAGCTCAGGGGAAGGAGGAAAAAATTAAAAGTGTTTACTTTCACTTAAGGCAGAAGCGCAGTCAGCATCTGAAAGGCCAGCACAGCTACGCGCACGCGACTTTTATATTATTTTTGCAGTGCAGGAGACGCCTCTTTTTGCAGACATGTTTACGTGATCAAGTCTTCGCGCTCTTTAGAGGTCTTGCTTGTTCTCTGCGTACTGCGTTCATAGTCAGTTCACGTGAGCCACTCGGAGTACATGCATCGAAGCTGCTGAGCTGTGAAAGTGTTATCTTGTGCGATCTCGCGATGTCCACGGCTTTTTTTAATGTTAGCTTAGACCCGGCACTTAAAAGTTTCTCTCGCAGTTTCACTGAGTTTGTGTCAAACACCACCCTGACCATCTCATCTTCGTCTGAATATTTAGTGGCAGAGTGTTTCTATTGGATTGCTGCTGAGGGACGGCCTTATATGGGCAGGCACTCAATTACGTGGGAGGCGTGATAATGCGAGACGTAACTCCGCCTCACATGTCGACCGAGCTGCCCGCTATGGCCATAGACAGTATAAGAAAGTGGGTTCCAGTTATAACCGTTACGCGTAGAATTTCGAAATGAAACCTGCCTAACTTTTCTAAGTAAGCTGTAAGCAATGAGCCTGCCAAATTTCAGCCTTCCACTTACACAGGAAGTTGGAGAATTAGTGATGAGTGAGTCAGTCAGTCAGTCAGTCAGTGAGGGCTTTGCCTTTTATTAGTATAGATACTATCCATATGTATGGTGTTCGCGTCAGTACCCCGTATGTATGGTGTTCGTGTCAATACCTCGACTCTATACAAGTTAGAACCATGCAATGGGGCTCTGCCACTGTAGTCAGACCATAACGTGGCAAATGCTGACACAGTATTGCGTGATTGGGTAAAAATGTTAGAATCCTTCAGTGATGCCGCTTGACCGCCGAGTATAGTAAGTCGGTGTTGGTTCGAGTAGATAACAGTAAGTTCGGGTGGTTTTTGGATCGTTGGTTTTGTGGGGCGTACTTTCCAGGACTAACATCTTCGACTGACTTAAACCCTTCGACATCTCCGGAACCTTAAGTAATTTAGAACGTATCGCCATTTGGTTGGTATGTTGAAATCTATCTTTGGGCAGTTCAGTTTTGGCAGTCGTCCTTCTGACATCTATTGGCAAACTGAGTAATGTCAGCTGATTATTAACAATGGTCATTGTTTAAATTTCAGCCGATCTCAGATCTAAAATGACCATGCCAACATAATTATTACTCCGACTCTGATTAGAGTCTTAAAATACGGTTTGTTTTGAAAATTTGTTTACCAGAAAAAATCAAATGAGGTGCGCCAAAGAGCTGAGTTCACGTCTCGCAGCCCCGTTTAAACAGGAAGCTCTTCATTACATCGGCCAAAAAGGTCTATTTTAAGTGCAAATCAGTGCCATGATAACAAAATCATTTCAATGACTTGATAAAACAAATAATTATTTGTAGAGAACGTGTGGATTTCACAAACGTAGAATTTGTAGCCTGATTTGATCGGGCTCCCAGTCGTTAGTTCTTACATATTTTCACAATTTATAGTTTGACTTACTAGGATGTGGGATAAAAACACTAAAAGAAGTTAGTTGTCTGCCTCTTGTGAAGGGCATCCATATGTTTAACAAGCAGTCTTAGGCTTACACTTTGGGAAAGAGAGAAAAGAAGTAAGGAGGTCAGTTTGAAAGAGAAATACTGACAAAAAATTGTCCCATTAGGTTTGTTACCAGGTTGGTCTATGTCACACCTTAAGAATAATACATACACATAGATATACACAGACAGACAGATCCTAACCACAACAGTGCCCTTTGAATGACGCATACACAGGTGGTTAATCTCTAGCCCTTTAAACCAAACAAATGCCTTTTGAATATAACAAGCACAACTTGTCACTGTCTTAGTACTTCAAGAGACTTACTTAATATCGGTACAAACAACATACAATGTTTTAAATATATCTCAGACCTAAATATTACTTTGGTCTCAGGAATAAGGAACCAAGAATGCCTTACTTTACGTACTGTTCCCTACTATTGGGTGGAGCTCTCAGCTTTAATAAACCTTGCTTCAGGTGCTCTTAATATATACCTTATTACTTCAATCAATCTAGATATGAAAACAAAATATACAAAGTTAAAAGCAGCGTGGTTTTTATTACATGAATAACAATACCAAATAGGACAAGGAATAATAGAAAATAAGACATAAGATAGTAAAGTCTGGATATATGTAGTCTTTTGTAAAAAGCTTATGGAAAATAAAAGGTGCCAAAGATGAATGTCTCAGGGTGGCATTGATTTAACAATCGAAATTCAAGAAATGCTTTAGCTGACGATCAGATGAAACGGTCGCACATTGCTCTGTCTTCTCCTCTTTACGTCGCTCTTGCCCTCTTCAGACGATGCTCCTCTGTCCTCTTCTGAAGTTGCTCTCAGATGAGGCTTATTTGCAACATGTGATTGTTACATACACCTGACTGGCTGGCTGTCAATATGATAGATGAGTTTGCTGAAACTCTTTAATCTGAGTATGACTGTTTCCCAAAAAAAAGTTTTTGATGTTTTCTTGTCCCAAGCTGTAAACTGGTTTGCAAATTTCTAGCCTTACTGCATCTCCTTCTGTTCGCAGGTTGTAAAGTAATCGGATACAGCTTGAAGCATCGGCATGTCTTCCTTTCCCAAGCTGTAAGCCAGTTTAGTCCTGGGTGCAACAGATATTACTGGGCTTCGATTATTTGTACAATTCAGGATAACTGGATACTTTGATGTTAAAACTGCCCCTGCAAATATCCTGTATTTAAATTAATCTTCTTTGACTTGAGCAAAATACAATGGAAATATAGATACAAAATTGCAGATTTTGCACACCAGAACAGTACTCTTCGCTCTTTCCACATTTAATAAAAATTAACATGTTGGACTCATTCAGGTTAAACTTCACCATGTAAAAATGTAATATGAAATGGAATAATACTCTTGTTCAACTTACTTATCACACTTTGTCACACAAAGACACAAGGCAATGTGGATTCCAGTCTCTTGACTCCTTTTGTGTTGTGTAAAGCGATGCACTGAGTTTATATTCTTCTTCAACAGTGTTGAAAAGTTGTGTGCCGCAGTTTTGCAGCAGTTTCAGAAGCTTATATATATTCACACAGAGATCTATAAATCCAAAGCATAGTAAAGCAAATTGCAAAGTACTGAGAAACACAGCTGTAGGGTGAGATTTTTTTGTGTACATTTATTTATATTGTTGCAACTCTGCAGTGCAACATCTGGAGGAAGAAAGTATCGGCCAGGTGAACAAGGTTTGTTGTTCTTATTTAATAACACCAAAACAACAGCAAAGGAGATAACGTGCTATGTATAATCCACACCCAATGCTGTGACTTTGAGGGCTGCTGCCCTGGCCCCAGGACACACCTGCCTGCCTGCTTGCGCTTACTGACAGCTTCCCCTGATTTTCTTATCAATGTCATAGTTTTCTGCAGACTTTCACTAGTCCAAAAGAAAATCAGGACCAAGCAGTCCTGTTTTTATCTGCAGGTCATTTGCATATGCAGTCCAACTAGAAGTCCTTCTCATAGCTTCAAGCAGCAACATCAGTCACAGCGCCTTTTTATTATTATTACTATTATTATTATTATTATTATTCCAGTGAGCATTACAATATATTCATGCAAGCAATCAGTTTTTCCAGCAAATTTGTGCAAGTCAGCAGGAATTTTATACCATATTATTTCTTCGAGCAATATTTAACATTTGTCTTTGTGTTATTCAATTTTACTTCTACATTTAAGGAACAGGTGTACCAATATGGACTGATATATGAATATGGAATATGGACTGATTCTTTGAATTAAGGAGCTGATGAAGCTGTGGAAAAAAAGCTGTGTTTTATAATTATATAATAATGAGTTCTCATTTTTTTCCATTAAGAATGTTTTAGTTGAGTTTCTATTTTCAACAGTTTATCTCTATCCAGACAATATACATAGTTTAGTGAATTATAAATTAAGTCTAGATCTTTTTTCTTTCCATGTAGTGTCCCAGAAATCTGTTGTCTTCTGCCCTGTTTGGAACTTTTAATTTACTGAATGGAAAGGATTTAAAGATCAAGTGACCCTGGTCATTTGTGCAGAAGTACTTGTTTGTAAATTATATCTAAGTGGTATACTGTATATTTCACACTTTTATTTTATACACTTTAGGTGTACAGATTTAATAAAGCTACATCCTTTCTGTTTACAGATTAACAATAGTATTAGACAGGAGTGTAAATCTTTTTAATTTTTTATTTAGTTACGAATTTACAGTGCTAGTGTAATCAGAAAAAAGAAATCTACAGGTGTGTGTAAAGAGCTTCAGAGCTAAATCATATCACACTTTTATAATTAAGTGTGAAAAAATACTAATATCAAAATGATTGTTGTACTTGGAATGAAACATTGTATATGTTTGGTTTCCTGTTAGTATTTTACCTTGTGACCATGCCTTTGATAAGGGAGTTAATAAGAAGAATAGATGGTAGTATTTTAATTGTTATTTTTACCTGCTAATTTATATTATTTTCTGTGAAATATGTTAAACTGAATTAACTAATGTCTACCCTTCAAAGTCCCTATGTCCTTAGCCAAGAAATTACAAAAATACTCTCTCCTACCTTACCCCAATTGTATCCCAGTGACATGTTCATGATAAACATATTGTCTTCAGAAATGTCATTGTTGGCATTTCAGGTACTTTAGAACTCTTCAGTTTATATCCTATTTAGAATTTCTGTTCAAATAAATATACAGGCAGTCCCCGGGTTACGTACAAGATAGGGACTGTAGGTTTGTACTTAAGTTGAATTTGTATGTAAGTATGAACAGGTACATTATTTTATTAAATGCTATTGTTGACCGACTGTGACCAAGTGCTCTGCCAATGAATGATGGAGTTTCACCTCTTTCTGACCTTTTTATTATTTCTACTTTATTTTAAATGGTGATGGTTTTTCTCTTCTTTACTATATCACCAGCACTTGCATCAGATTAGTGTTTCAGAGACATTCTTGAAGGGTGAAGACAAAAGGGTAAGATGAGCTCTTCTGCACAGCACTGTACACGCTATCATAGCAGGAAGGCACCAGATGTCAACACGTCTGATGTATAGGGTGGTCCAGATCTAATTATGCAGTTTTCATTACGCTATAACTTATTCAGTTTATTACATAGAAAATCACCTGAAAAATCCTGGACCATCGAGAAGTGTGCGAAATGACAACATTATGAATCATCTTCACGCTGTACTGGATAAATCAAAGTCATCCAGTCACTGTCCACTACATGGCTCATTCATGAACAAACCCAAACTGTTTTCAATTTACAGTAGCTAGATAAAATACAGTAACCTACTCCAATCAGGTGTTTTTTAGGGCCGGTACCACTGGATTGGCCAGTTCTGATTTCCCTTTTCTTTATCATTTTAGCCATTATTGGCACTATAGCTTTTTTTCTGTTTAAACATGCATTTAAAAAATGTATATATTTTTGCATTGTGTACCAGCTAGACAATCTTAATTCTTGAGATATTGTAAATACAGATTACCGTTTGAATCACGCAGTACTTATTTCTTGCCAAAACATATACAGATAAAATTTCATTATAACGAATATCTTTACAACAAAATTTTAATTACAATGCAGTATTTTTATGGTCCTGACAGCTTCCCCATATGTCACGAATCTATAGAAGTCTTATTACTACGAAGTACATTCAGCAGATACTTTCATTACAACAAAGTGCACAAAAGACCTTGAAATGCCTGAATGAATCATCTACAGAGCAGTTAGTTCTGTGGCTGAAGCTCAGTTGTGGACAACGATCCTCAAACAGAAACACTGTAGTTTTTTTTGCTTTCTTCGAACTTTCCTCATACTGTTTTTTTTTGCCTTTTTTGTTTCCTGCGGTTTTCAGAATACCTTTTACTTATTGTTCGTCAACATTTGAAAAACATCCATTGGAATTTAACTCATTGTCACCCTCCTATAAAAATGGCAGACAAGGAAAAACGATAACAGTTCATATTTTTAGGAAATTTAACATTTCTTTTCACTGCTATGCTGATGATACTCAGGTTTATATTCCTGTCTGCAACTCTGCAATAAATCAACTGCACAACTGTCTTTCTGAACTAAGATCCTGGATGGCTAATAATTTTCTTGATCTGAATCAAAATAAAACGGAGGTGCATATAGTGGGTCCATCAGCTAAGGCCCAAATTGGTCTTGGACTTCTCGGCTCTTTCTCTGTCTTTTGAAAACCTTAAGTCCACAAACTAGGTGTTATCTTTGACAGTAACCTCTCTTTTGAGAAACAAGTAAATTCTGTAGTCAAGAGTTGCTTTTTCCAGCTTTATCTATTAGGTAAGAACAAGCCTTTTTTATCTTCTAGGGATCTTGAGAAAGCTACTCATGCTTTTATTTTTTCTCTCCTCGATTACTGCAAGTCGCTGTATTCTGGGATTAACAAATCCCTGATACACAGGTTACAGTTGGTCCAGAATGCTGTCGCTCGCTTTCTGGTTGGGGCAAGAAAGTATGACTCTGTTTCTCCTATTTTAGCTTCTTTTACACTGGCTGCCTGTCAGTTTTCAAATTGATTTTAAAATCTTGTTCGTAGTTTTTAAATGTTTACATGGGTTTGCTCCTGCCTATTTATCTGAATTGTGTGTTTACACCAGCCATCCAGAGTGTTTAGATCTTCTGGTCAGTTGTCTCTTGTTGTCCCTCGTACCAATTATAAAACCAAGGGGGGCAGGGCTTTTGCGGCTGCTGCCCCTTGCATGTGGAACTCTTCACCTCATCATATAAAGGAGTCATCTACAATTGAACTGTTCGAAACAAGATTAAAGACTCATTTGTATTCACTTGTGATTATGTAACATTACTTCTGTTTATTATGTATTTTATTTGTGTTCATATATTTTATTTCTGTTTATGTTATTTATGTTATTTGTTCGTTTTCTTTTCTTCTATTATTGTAAACCACTTTGGCCATAGCATTCCTATGTTGTTTTAAATAGGCTATATAAATAAATTGACATTAACATTGACATTATTAGAAAAAAAACTTTAATTTTTTGCAGCTCTCGATTACTGCAAAAAGAAAAAAAAAGTTGCCAGTAAATTCAGAATTTTGCCATCGACACTGTCAACTTTCTTGAAAGACAGAGCAAAAAAAAAGTAGAAAAATCTCTCCAAACTTATGTGAACTGCTGCATTTGAAGACATCGAAAAAGCCATTTTTATGTGGTTCAGTGATTCTCGTTCAAGAAACATTCCTATTAATGCAGCACTCATTCAAGAAAATGTGAGGTTTGTAAACTCTCTTGGGACCTCACCCAACAAGACAGCAAGCCGAAGAGCATCCCAAAGTGCGATCTCCGCGTCTGTATGGGGCAATAGCAAGCTCACAGATATGCTGCGTCTCTTCGTTAAAGTAAACAGAAAAGATCTCGATGGGTGATGCAAGGTCAGGAGCATGTAAACTGTAAATGCAGATACTTTAGCAGGATTATTTGATCACTGACCTGGCCACGATCCTGCCTGACTGCTATGTCTGTGTATAGCAGAGTGGCAGATCACGCTGTTTCAAGCAGAATAAAGCTGGTTTTGCTATAGTACTGAGACTAAGCCTCGTGTTTTGGGGTGCAAGACAGGGACTTACAGTGTGACCCTGATCTTTTATAATTTGCTTCTGTGGTGCTTCACTGCAGCAATGTGAGCCTCCTATTGCCCTGCCCCAGCAACGGACAAAAGATCTTCCACAGACGCTGCATTCACGCTTCAGGACACACTTCAGTGTGTCATTACCATTGCGTGGGGAGTGGGGGAACTCAAAAGAAGAAATAATGGTTCGGCTCCTGACTGATAACTGTGCTGCCCACAACATGCTTCCACATTCAAATAATGTTCGCTTTGAATACCTCCCACCCAATTGCACGGCAGCGCTTCAGCCATTGGATTTGGGCATCATTCGCACCCTGAAAGTGTATTTTCGCAAGGAAATCCTAAGAAGAATTCTCATCAGCATAACTTGTAGGCAGGAGGAGATGAAAAGTAACACGAAAGAAGCTTTTGAAATGATTGCAAATGCCCGGATACAAGTTAAAGAAACCACTATAGTAACAAATACAGAATCTCATTACAACAAAATATTCGTTACAACAAAATATTTTTTAGGTCCCTGGGAGTTTGTTATAATGGAATTTTTACCCGTACTATGTGACACACACAAAAAAATAATGCAGTATAAACCTTTAAAAAGCCACCTTTCTTGCTGTTTGTGTAATTGCACACCACAACTTTACCAATTCTGTTTTCTCAGTTTATTACTCCACTTTCTTTAATTTAAAGGTTAATGTACTAATATTTTCACTTTCTGGTAAAGTCTACCTTGCAACTTTCTATTTAAGGGAAATTTTCAGCAAGAAAAAGATATGTGCACAAACTCGACAATAACTCAACAACCATAATACTTTGTGTAAAGGAGAACTACAGTGAAATTACCATAAAGGTTCGAAAAGCAAATGCTGATTTTTTTTTTTTTTTTATGATCGACCAATTTACCATTCACTGACCAACTCTTTTGTAGTGAGAATTGGTGTCCAATGAATTGGAGTATCACTAAAACCAGGGTGCCTGGAGGAACATCCAAGTAGACTCAGGAAGAAATTTTAATATTAATGGTGCCATGGATTCTATTTAGTGTATATTTTCCAGCTCACATCAATAAAGAAACATGCCTCAGTTTTGCATTTAAATATGTTGGGGATGGTATTTATCCATTTATTAAAACAAATATTATCACATAAAGGTACAATGTCTATGAGCAGTATTTGCTGTATTTTTACATCAGACAAAATCAGCATAATGGCACTTGGTCTAATAGTACTTACTAGAATCAACTCTGTCATTTAGCGACAATTAATGAAAAAACTCTGAAGTGGAATGCCATTTAGCCCCAGACAGTTGATAAAGAATGCCAAATAACATATGTTTAAAGGGTACCCAAACTTTGTTGAATATATAGACAATCATTATAGTTGGATAAATTCCATATAGTGTGGAAAGACACTGTCAGTACTCAGTATGGTTTCCAAAGATGATATACAATTCATGAAGGAGATAACTAATATAGGACATTTTTAACACTAGAATTACCAGAGCCTACAAAAAAACTCGTAATTCCGTCCCACCTTAAACTGCTTCTTAAATCTCTTCACACCTCTCCGCCAGCGTCCTTTGTCTTCTAAATGTGCTGATAAAGAGAACTTGGAGCAGCCGGCTATTCCATCCCCCCAACAATTTACAACGTGCACAAACATCTCTCAGCTCATGCCTTGATTGAGTATCTGGGAGTGAAGTGGAGTTTTAGAGTGGAAATAATAGATCGTTGTTTGGAACACACGCATTTCATGTCTGTTCCGTTTCTACAGTAATCTGTGTCAACACATTGTTAAAACAGAAACGTTTTTTTATATTCTAGTAGTAGATGATAAAATGTAGGCATAAACTATATAATGTATGAAGCCTAAAGTCCAAATAGCAAAGAAATATTTTCACAAGAATAACACAATTGCGCTTTTATTCAAAAATATAACTGCAGAAACAAAAAGCAGCCTTAACATGCGACATTGACAGCACTTTATTGTAACTGCCTCCATGGTTCAATAGACTCAGCCCCCGCTTGGTAATCAAGAGGTCCCGAGTTCGATCCTGCGCCCCTCCGTTTTGAGAACAACGAAGCTGCCTTCTTCGTATCTCACCGTCACTTGATTTTCTTTTTATTCAGTTTTATTGAGTGTTCCTGCCAGTCCCCGCATGTTGCTGTATGCTGGATATTTTCACATGTATTGTCTCTTTCTTTCAGGTGTGTAATAGAAACCACAGCATAGAGAGAAGTGTGTACATTGCTTCTTACAGGAAAAAGCGATGGAAAAAGTGCACTTGAATAAAAGTGCACTTTTGTTATACTTTTACACCAATATATGTTCCTGTGTTTGAACGACACGGGCAGATGGGGAGTGTCTGATGATTGCATATAGCGCCGAAGTTACTGGTCTTTACCATTCTTTCCTCTGCATGTCCTGGAGTACAAAAGAAACAGCATACAGCAACATGCGGGGACTGGCAGGAACACTCAATAAAACTGAATAAAAAGAAAATCAAGTGACGGTGAGATACGAAGAAGGCAGCTTCGTTGTTCTCAAAACGGAGGGGCGCAGGATCAAACTCATGACCTCTTGATTCCCAAGCGGGGGCTGAGTCTATTGAACCACGGAGGCAGTTACAATAAAGTGCTGTCAATGTCGCATGTTAAGGCTGCTTTTTGTTTCTGCAGTTATATTTTTGAATAAAAGCGCAATTGTGTTATTCTTGTGAAAATATTTCTTTGCTATTTGGACTTCAGGCTTCATACATTATATAGTTTATGCCTACATTTTGTCATCTACTACTAGAATATAAAAAAACGTTTCTGTTTTAACAATGTGTTGACACAGATTACTGTAGAAACGGAACAGACATGAAATGCATGTGTTCCAAACAACGATCTATTATTTCCACTCTAAAACTCCACTTCACTCCCAGATACTCAATCAAGGCATGAGCTGAGAGAAGTTCGTGCACGTTCTAAATTGGTGGGTGGATGGAATAGCCGGCTGCTCGAAGCTTCTCTTTATCAGCACATTTAGAAGTCAAAGGACGCTGGCGTAGAGGTGTGAAGGGATTTAAGAAGCGATTTAAGGTGGGACGGAATTACGAGTTTTTTCGTAGGCTCTGGTAATTCTAGTGTTAAGAGCTATTAACTTCATTACATGGATAGTGAAACATACTGAAGTGTGTTTTGTATAGAACTAAATTTGGCTTATAGACTACTACCCATTTAAGATATAGTACCTATCAGCTGCCTGTATGTATGATTATAATTTGTTTCGGCATTCTTTAATACAGTTTAAAATTTATGGAAGACACTAGGTATATGGACCTTTACTATAGAGATTTCTATATAAATTGTGTGTTTGCATCCTTTGAAGTAGTACCTAATAAATATAATTCGCTAGCAACACACTGTATTTTTGTACAATATTAAAATTTTATTAAAAGTAAACCACCTAACATATCTCATCTTCCTTCATTATCTATCACTGGAGAAATACCAGTCAGTTTTGTCTGAAGTATAGGCAGTATATTCTACTAACAATTTATATATGGAGCAAACTTGGCACTATTTCATGTTTAGTTAAAAAGCTTAAACATGTCAGGATGGTACATCTAAGTCAGTAAATATCCAGTAAGAAAGGACATTTTGATATATCAATATTTAGGTGTAAATCCCCTTCACAATATGAAAACTAAGTACCCCAAAATGTCAAAAATCCCTTGATGGATGTGATTGAAATTTGATTACATTATAGAAAAAAGAAAATTAGCCGATGTGTTTTTTCTCAGTACATTTTTTTACTTTTTATTTATTAATGATACTAAATTATGCTGAGAAAAACCCCCTTTCAACCCCCGCTCTTCGATTGTGAACTTTAAAATATTAATGTTAAACCTCTTCATCCACACTTTCCAATCACTATTCTACAAACCCAAAGGGAAAAACATCAGTTTTACATGGTGCTTAAATTTGTAATAGGAAGTGTTCCACGCCCCTTCCTCTTCACATGAATACATCAGTGTAATACATACTGTAGTATACTGGCAATTATGTATATCTAGTACAAGCACTGCTTTACATATACAGTACATTCACATTTGCAGACTTTAAAGGAGAACTACATACAACTGATGATAAACACTGAAAGGTGCAGTGTACTTGAAAGAATAGTGTAAACAATGAAAATTGTAAACATAAAACAATAATAATGTTATATTCAAATTTCACAGTATTCCTATTGGTTTTCTTCCATAGCTATTCCAATTTTTAATTAAGGTTGGGTTTTTTTTTCGGTATAATTTTTATGGCCTGCCACCTTTTCTGATGCCAACTTTGTCCATTTATCCGGGCTTGGGACCGACTTCAAAATGGAGGCTGGGTTCATGTTAATCCTACTTATTACCCACTTCAGTTAAAAAGAAAACACTTTCCCATAAAACAGTGTTTTGCAATGACCATCAACAAAAGCAAAGTCCCTAGGAAAAGCAGAAAAATGCAGAAGTTGAACTAATGCAGCAAAGTTTCCCACATAGACAATTATGCATTACATGTTCAGGAGTAAGCATCTTCAGTGTCCTAATATTTTTATTATTAATTATTATTTGTCTGGTGCCTTTATCCATGTGACCTACAACATTTAAGATACAGTTGTTAACATTTCCTGTGTTTTTCCATTTAGAGCACAGGCAGGTGAAGTGACTTGCTCATGGCCACGGTATTTGAAGTTCTAGTTCCATAGCCTTAACCACTACATTACTGTTAATAATATCAGCTCTTGGTTGATATATATATATATATATATATATATATATATATATATATATATATATATACACTGCTCACAAAAATTAAAGGAACACTTTTTTTTTATTGGGCCTGGCATGAAATCAATTAAACCTGTCTGATAATTTTCTGGTTGGTTAAGCAGCTGAAGTCATTGTTAATCACTTTCAGCTGTATTGGTGTTCATGGACTTAACGACAGGTGCACTAAAGTGGCAACAATTAGAAAACCCTCAGTATTATAAACCGAAAAGTACTTAGTTACATGGTGCTTCTGATACACTGAAGTAACTGATGGCAGTGTAACTGACACAGACTTCCCTGGGTGTAAATTAGGAACACAGCTAATTGGGTTATATGTTTTAGGAATTCTATATTTAAATAATTTTGGGTTAAACTTTTTGCATAGATAGTGTTCAATCTAAATTTACTCCTCAAACCTTTTACATGAGTATTTAGAGTAATACCAGATGGAATAACAGTGTGTAATGAAAAACTATTGTTTTATAGCAAAGACAAACAATAATTTTTACCAAATGAAAGAATTCTAACCCAACCTCCTATAATTAAAATAAGAAAAAAAATCCTCTTTAATAAAACCCCTGTGTGCGTCCAGGTGTCTGTGTGTGTGTCTTCTGGTGAAGTGCGCATGCGCGGGGCACGGTGCAATGCGCACGGCACCGTGGACGCACAGACATTTGAAGCTTGGCACACAGTGAATGGCATAGTTGCGGCCACGCATGATAAGCAAATAAAGGACATCATTGCTGGGGAGAGTGCTGATTGGGTAGTCGCAGCCACGTACATAAAATCCGGTGGTGGGGAAACGCCACACATACTGCCCCGCGCATGTTTACTAACTAACTATCTACTAACAACATGTCACCCAAAAAAAAGGACACGTCAAGTAGGACAAAAGACACAGACACTCAAATCGTATATAAGCAACATCTCCTGGAAGAACGTCAGCTCAGCAAGTAAACGTCAACAAAAGAAAGGCTGAAAGACAAAGAAAAATACGAGCAAATAGATCAATTGAACAAAAAGAAAATGAGCGTCAGGATATTCCCCGTATTGATTTGGCTCCATCCTCTACTAAAAGCTGGCATTTGCTTGCAAGAACCAGTATTCAGCCACGGTCAGTTATATGTTGCATTATCAAGAGTTAAAAGTTTTACAGATGTTGTTGTCAACGTTGTAGATGGTCCTGAACAAGGCAAACTGTTGCCAAACTCAGACAGAGTATTTACAAAAAATGTTGTCTATAATGAAATTTTATAGAAAAATTTCATGAGGTAAAAAAATAAAAACTTTTTCCTAAATATCTTCTTCAGATATTGTGTATTATAGATTGTTACAAAGTTTTACACTAAGGGAATATTACATATACTTACTGTACTGTCATATACGTTTTTATTTCATTTTTAATATTATTTTACTTTAGGCTTCTTGCAAAAATATTTTTAACAAAAAAAAATTAAGACAACAAACAGATTGAGGTCAAGGTCCCTTGCCATTTAATATAGACTGTTCGTACTAATGTTTATGCAATACTGTTCTAGCGCCCGTTATTGTAATGGGCTTAATGTCTAATATTATATATTTTTTCTGCAGGGAGCAGTTTAAGTTTTTTTTTTTTTTTTCATTTGTCAAAAAATCATTAATGGCATTTTAAGATAAGCATGCCAGCTTTTTTGCTTGTTTGTTAAAGATTTGGAACTAATTAAAAATGGGCTATTTTGTCATATTACTCTGTAAATTGGGTGGTGGATGTCAGGTGTTCACTTTGATGAAACTGATACGATTGGGGTGGGGGTGGGTTAAATAAATAAATAAATTTCATATATATATAAAAATGTAAATATATTGTATTGGCACAAAGATATAAATATTGATAATTTCACGTGGATAATAAAAATATAGTGTGTATGTTTTTTCTTTTTATATAAATATGAAACTTCATGTTACATAAAATTCAATAAAATTTTTAACTAAAATAATTAAGGTATTTCAGAAAGCTCTTTATTCTAATGGCACTGCAAGTCATAAAATTACATGGAGCTTTAACTATTTAATAATTTATTTTTCAGGATCTTGTAAAATATACAGAAGGAAAGTTAGTTTACATAAATTATGAATGAAGGAATTGAGTGCAATACCTTACAGATGTTAAATATGTAATGAAAAATGCACTTATATCAGTTTAAAAAGTCTGTGAAACACCAGCTGTTTGTGTTAAGCAGATAAACATGATTGAGGATTTATTGTATTATAGTAAGACCGAAATTCATTAATACTGTGGCAGCAAAGTAACTAGTCTTGTCAGCAAATGTTTTCTCAGTTCAGTTTAGTTTAATATTGTATAGTGCTCTTCATTTAGTTCAGGCTCAAAGCACTGTGACAGTTTCAGGTAAAATGCAGTTATAATTACTAATTGCATAATTATTACACACAACAATAAAGGTCTGCAACTCAACATAAAGAACAACTAAGTGGTTATTGATGTTCACCACACCAAAATGCCTCTACAGCCATGCAAAAAATAAATACACCCTCATGAATTTTTTTTCTTTTTTAATAAATGTGGACATATCAAGACTTGATCTTCATTTAAATCAGTATCTTTAGGTAAATGTGATAGAATGTAACAATCATAAATTTTTCACTACCTCAAATACCTTAAATTAGAATAAAGTGCAAATAAAGAGAGGAAGGAAAGAGGATCTTGGAGAAACCAGTATCATTTAAACCTCAGACATTTCCTTTGTTTTGCTCTTTGTTGTTGAAGTGTGTGTCACTATCTGCTACAAGTCCATTGGGGTCCACATCAGTGACATACTGGACAGGTTTTTTAACACATAGGATCCATATAAGAAAGGGCAGAACAGACTCTCTTTATCCTAGTACTATATTCTACATTCCTTTAATGTCATCCTTTACATGTTCTATAGCTCCATAAAAGCCAGCATGAATTCCTATGCTGTGGTGTCCTGGGCCAGTAACATTACTTCAAGAGAGACCCACAGAATCAACAAGAAATCTAAAAAGGCTCAGTAGTAGTTATTCTGTCAACCTGCTGGAGGAGGTGGCGAAAGAGAGAATGAAGAAACAATTGATGGCTATTATGAATAATGATACATAGCATCTCTATGACACTTCTGATAGCACTCAGTACTTTTAGCCAATGGATTATTCAACAAAAGTGTGTCAAGAAACACTACTGAGACCCCTTCATAAATACAGCAGTATGCCTTTATAATTCCTCACTGTGATTGCTCTCACAGACATTTTACTTTTTTGTAATTAATGTTCATGTTTGAGGGGGTTGTTGGTTGTTACAATATTTCAATGTTTCTTAACCTCCTGTAAAGGCTAATTTCCCCTTGGGATCTATCTATCCATTGTGACAGTTTAGGGCCGTATCACGCCCATGAACCCCTGTCCACGACTCCAGACACCAGGTAAAAGTCCAAATGATGACTTTATTAAATTGCCACAGTGCACAAAGCACCCTCTCCTCCACTATATTCATAAATCAACAATACTCAATCACAAATACAATCCTCCAACTCCCAGACGCGTTGCCACCCTTCCACCCAGCTCAGCTCGTCGTCTGGGAGCTCCCACAGTCCTTTTAAATACCCTGACCCGGAAGCGTTCCAATCCCCAGTCCATGTGAATCTGAATTACTTCCGGGTCAGGTACAAGTCCTTTCTTTTCACCCCGGAAGCATGTTGCTCTTCCTCTGACACACTTCTGGGTTATAGGGCACAAAGAAGTCTTCAGTCCTCCCTGCAGCTCCCTCTTGCCGCCCCTGTGGTATCCAGCAGGGTCTTGTATAAAAACTACATGTCCCATGACTCCCTGCTGGTCTTCGGGGCACCTCCATACTGCAGGGAGAGCTCCATCTGACGGCCTGGGGGTATTGGCCGGGATGACAAGCTGGCCACATCTCACACCATCCATTCATCCATACTGTAAAACAAAGCATTTCCAACCTAATTAATATGGACGTAATCTTAACAATACCTTTCTAATAGCATTATCCGGTCAATGGTGGTCAAGCTGACATTTTTGTTTCTATGATTTTTCAACTGCATACAGATACTGAGAGCTGCACACTTTTCTCAATTTATGCAATATCACATAAATATATGCTGTCTCAGCATTTTGTATGTTTGCAGTGGTAATAGTGATTTACTTGTATCTAGAAAGATGTACTGTATATAGAAAATTAAAATAGTTGAAAATTATGTTATTTGAGGTTTTGTTATTATAAATATTATAAATATATACATATTATAAATATTTTCACATTGTCATCCTTTACTAGTTTAGTTAATATTATGCATTTGCTGTAGAAATAAGTTCTAGCTAGGAGAATGTATAACACTGTAATTCTTCATTTCTTGCAAGTACTTCATCAGTATTTGGTCACAAGTAAAACTCTAGAATAATAGTCCAATACACACCTTGACATTTGATTCTCTGTAAAGGGCTAAAACATGAGGGATTCTGATCCAGTTCCTAAAGCATAAAATCCTTCTTTCTCAGAAATGTATTTCTGACATGAAGTTCAATTGCAGTCTTCATTTTCTGAAAGGTTATCCTTATAAAAATCCAATTGTGGTCTAGCTTTTGATCATGATCTTGAAGCAGGCATTACAGATGAAAGATTAAATGAATGATTAATTAAACCAATTGCCAGCAAATTTCTTTCTAGAGATAAGACATATTGACTAGGAATGTTACATCAAGAAATGTATACAGTACAGTATACCAGAGTCGGGCTGCATTGTATTAACTACCTAGTATTTTCAGTGATGCATGTTTAGGAGTACAGAGGTTCAAAGAACCTGATCAAAGGACAGCTTATCAAAAAGGTTCTACAGATCTGACTGCTTGATTCCAGGAGTGAAAGGTTCTGTAAAGGCAATTTTGTAGCTGTTGGGGTTGAGTTTCCTATTATGATTTTGGTGCACTTATCTTTTTATAAGCTAAGTTAATGATTGTAAGTCTTGAGCTTCTCATTTTCTAAAAGAATTTTTCTCCTGCCAGATGGGGTTGCCTTTCAGAGTAACCATGCTCCATTTCTTGGGTTCACAAAGCATTTTCAGTTAACTGTTTATATGTGTCATGCTCAGCTCAGTTTCAAGATTGGAATCCCAATTAAGCATTCATAGAAAATTCTAAAAAGATATTTGAGAAAGTGTTTTGCACTTCCATCAAAAGAGTAGATTAACTTGGTGTTCTGGCTGTCTCAAGCACAATTTCAGGCACAGGTAGATTCTATGCTGTTGTACACATAAGCTGTTCTGTGGACAAGGAGCAGCCCTACTTCTAATGGCTTTGTTCACACATGTATTTGACCCGAAAATTCACCTGTAAATTCCTGGCATTATCTGCTTGTGTGAAAGGTGTTTATAATGCAGCATCAGGCATTTCTTTTTGATGTTGATGCTCCTTTACAAATGTATTCAAAAGTGAAATATACACACAATTTTATGTCTACTTCATAATATAGATATTTTAAGTTTTTTATTTGTTTATACTGCCTTAAACATTCTGTATATATATTTTGTAATAGGGCCAAAAAAAGGTTAACTTGAGACAAACAGCATCAGCATCTCAGCCTCAGTTCACTTTGAATTTTTGCTTTTGCAGTACATTTTTTTTGAATGACTAATGACAATATAGAAAACATGCATGTAGCCAACAAATTTGAACTGGTATATTTTAAATATCATAACACCAGTTTAAAGTGATGCTCAAACATTTATATATGTGATTGCAGTTTTTTAAAGTTTAAATTTTTACTATGAAATCCTTATTTTGCTAAAACTGATACTTACCTTACCAAAAAAGTGTTTATATACCCACATAGACATTATTGTATTTATACTATGTAGAGGAATTAGTGCATTCAGTAGAAAGTTTTATTTATACAGTTTCTTTCCAATTAGCTTTTGAGAGGAAGAAAAGCAACAATGATCTTTAACTTGAACAAGTTAAGAATAAAATAATTGAGCACTGGGTTTAATTGATCTTTTTGTCCACTATAATAAAGTAAATAAATAAATAAATAAATAAATAGATAAATACAACTATTTGGGACTGTTTTCATACCATTATTTTTGACAATTTGTCATTATTGAGAAAATTGAATTTAATACTTTACCAAAATATACCGACCAGCCAGAACATTAAAACCACTGAGAGGTGAATAACACTGATAATCTTGTTAAAATGGTGCCTGTTAAGGGGTTAGATTTTTTAGGCAATGGGTGTCAGAACTGGACTATGGAGCAGTAGAAGAAGAATAGTCTGATCTGCCAAATCACATTTTCTTTTAGATCAATTAGATGGCCAGGTGTGTATGTATCGGTTACCTGGGGAAGAGATGGCATGCACTATTAGAAAAAGGCAAGCTGGCAGAAACATGCTCTGTGGGATGCTCTGGGCAGTATTCTGCTGGGAAACATTTGGTCCTGACATTCATGTGGATGTTACTTTGACATGTACCACCTACTTAATGATTGTTGCAGACCACATACACCCCTTTCAGCAGGATAATGTGACCTGCTACATGGTAGAAATTGTTCCTGGAATGGTTTGAGGAACATGACAAAGAGTTGAAGGTGTTGACTCAGATTCCACATTTCTAAAGATCTCAGTCTGATCAACCATCTGTGGGATGTTCTGGAAAAACAATCTTCACCCATGGTGGCATTGCCTCGCAACCTATAAGACTTGAAGGGTCTGTTGCTAATGTCTTCATGCCTGATACCATAGGACACTGTCAGAGGTCTTGCTTTGATGGGTCAGAGCTTTTTTGGTGGCATGAGGAGGACCTGCATAATATTAGGCAGGTGATTTGAATATTGTGGTATATTCTGGAGGACAATATCAGGCATTTCCTTCTGTGAGATGAAGTTGAACCAGAAGTGAATACTGAGGGATGGCAACCATATGAATGTCAGAGTTTAAGAAATAAGATATTTCTTGTATTGTTATAATTTTGCTAATTTTACTTTTTTAGTGACATCAAGATTGCCAAAATTTTGTCACCATGACGAGTTTTGCTAGGCACTTGACATATGCATAGCATGACAAATGATGTAATATTGGCCATCCTATGTAAAGTTGAGGTATATGTTTGCTTGTTTAAAATACAGGAAAGACTTATAAGAAGAAATGTTTTTCATGACAACATCTGTCAAAGCATTAATTAGGTTTCGATCATCTGATTGTTATAGTAACTTATATTTTAGTTTTGCCCAGTGAATTTGTTTAACAGCCTCTACCCTTTAGTGCAGGGGGGTCAAAATCAATTTCTAGAGAACGTCAGTGGTGAGAGGTATTCATTCCAGACATTTTATTAATCAACAACCAAGTGCTGCTGTTAATTAAACATTAATCATTTGCCTTAATTTTGATTGACTTGCTTGTTAAATCCTCAATCTTTAATTGTTTCCTTTTTCTTTAACCACCATCCAAATGATAATGAGATTCAGAGTGACCAAACACTTGACCTTCTAACTCAGGGGCATCGCTTCCTGGAGGGCAACCATTTTAGCTGAAACTGATTTCTTTGCTAAAAACTATTTCTCTCATTTAATGAAACATGTTATTAAGTTTTATATCTTGTAAGTGTACTCTTCTTGCATTCCAGGTATTTCCAAAAGTAATGATTATCTTTGTTCTAAGAGCGCCACCAACACATATTATGACTCAGATCCGATCAGTATCTCATGTTTTGACATTTTCTTTTCTAATATTTTTTTGAAGCAGATATTCTATGATGGACACACAAGAGCAAACTGAATCAAGTTATCTGGTCGTCAGTTTCCTTCCTTGGCTTCTTATTATTGTTTGACTGCTGGGAACAATTTAGATAGGTATAACTTTAATAGCAAGTCACATAAAACTAACACAATATAAAAAGGTTACTTTAATGACAACAGGAGGAGGAGGAGGAGGTGGTTAGGAGCACGCGCTGATACAGTGCATTGCCGCACCCAGCACACGACAAACCCAGATTAGGACCCGAGTACAGCCATGCAATGGGTGACACCTCAGCACCACACTAGTTCAGATGGAATGGAACCACTATGAGTTTTTTTTATGGTGGCTGGAGTGCCAATTCTTCCACCAACCCCCAAGTTTTCCCTGCAGGTTGGAGGGCAGTTGGCCATTAATTAAGAAAGTGGTTGAAACAAAAACCTGCAGCCCTCCAAAATCTGGGTTAGGACACCTGTGCTTTTCTATATCAACCACCGCAATTGTCTGAATGTTTTGTTCAGCTTCACTTTAAAATTTCCATCACTTGACTTTTTCATCATAAAGAACAGAACAACTAGAAAACATATATAAAAAATAATGGATACAGAGGGAAAAATTGTTTTTGAAAGGCTTCATCAAAATCTCTACCCTACATCAATACAAATTTTGTTGTGAGGCCAAAAACAGGTTGTTCATAAAAGACAGTCATTGACTTTGTATCACTTTAGGTTGTTTTGTAGAAAAATGGAGATATAATCTCTAAAAAAGTATTGAGAGACTAAGTTTTGCATTCATAGCTGCTAAAGGATGTGATATTACTTATTCATTTAAAAGATTTACTATATATTCCCATTAGGTGTTTTAAAAGTTTTTCTTAAAATGTATTTAATAAATAATGAGATAAATCTTCCAATTAATTTTTGCTCTAACTAGAGTTGTTTCCTACATTACTCCTGATGTTGTCAGGTGAAGTTCCTGCTCCCTGTGTCTCTTAGTTAGATCAAGTGGTCTAAAAAATTGATGCATGGATAATTAATATTTTTCTGTATCAAAGAAAGAAATTTCTCATTGTCTTAAAAAAAAAAAGATTTCTATTGATTATTTCAGCAAGCCATATAATACAAAGATGTTAGTTCTTTCAGACAAACTGTGTATTCGTTTTTAAGGAATGCTTACATGTGCTTATGCCATACAGGAATTTTTCTCATCATGCACTTACTACAGAATTATATGAGTATTGGCACAATTTAAAAATTGTGGAACAAACATTAAAATATCTTTTTACAAGATACATAGTGTAAAAATTGTGTTCTGAATCTTAAACAGCTTCCATAATTATGGGATCTTTAAAGTTCTCCTTCGGATTTATGAATCAGCACTTGAGATTGCACAGAACAGGTTTCAAACGGAGCAAGCTAACAAATGCATATAACACATCATATAATACATACAGCATATGTGCACATTGCCACAGAATCATTGTAACTGATATGTCATGTAATATTTAAATTGCTCATGAAGACTTTTATGTTATAGATCAAAAAGCATATCAAATTTCATGATATTTCTTTAATGACCTAGTATTGATAGGAGAGAAAGCAGAAAGGTATTTCAGTTAAAACCAAAAAAATATACTTAAATAAAATCAACCATAATACAATGTTTTTTACTTATTTTTTCTAGAATGGAGCTAAAATTTTGCATTAAAGGTGGTTTATTATCATACTGCAGCTAATGGAAGCTATATTTTATAAGGAAACAATTCCAGTAAGTTAAAACAGTTCTTTTGAAACAAAGTAAAGAACAGAATGTTTACAGTACCTTTTTGTAAATATTTTAGTCAAAGAAATGATTCAAATCTTATGTGAAACTTCTTTACAAATAATGGTTCACCTTACTGTTAGTTTGCTTCTTTATATGGCAGTGCATTTGAAACATGCCTGATGTTAACAATGGCCAGACCTGAACTTGTGAGGAAACTAAGGGTATCTTTACAGAGCAGGAAAAAGACAGATCTTGTAATAGTTCCACAAAGAGCAATTTGTTCTGTAAACTAGTATGTTCTGGTGTTCTGGTGTTTAGATCGTTTAGATGTTTTGCTAATCCTGTAAATGGTCAAAGCAATTAATTATCACTGCAGTGTTACATTTGAAACTGCTGTACAAATAAGGAGGATCGCAGGAATCATCGGGTAGAGGGGTCCTTTCTTTGGATTGGCTAACCCAGCGCTAATTCAGCTCTTTAATGGTCAATAGGGGGAGGCAGCTTGATGGCCAAGGTCTCCGGGACTCTGAACAAATCAAATCGTATCATGTGATATCACCTACTATTGAATTCTGCTCTGTACTTGTAATATTTCTATTGCACTTTTATATTGTATTGAAGATTACTTGTGTTCTGTTCTCCGCATTGTATTGTATTTACCCCCTTTTTTGACACCAACTGCACGCCCAAACTACCTGGAAAGGGGTCTCTCTTTGAACTGCCTTTCCCAAAGTTTCTTCCATTTTTTCACTACAAGAGTTTTTTTGGGAGTTTTTCCTTGTCTTCTTAGAGAGTCAAGGATGGGGGGCTGTCAGAAGGCAGGGTCTGTTAAGGCCCATGGCGGCACATCTTGTGTGATTTTGGGCTACATAAAAATAAATTGTATTGTAAGTAAAGATTACCATAATATTACTACTCCATTATGTTGTATATGGAAAAAAACATGTGAGGCTGAAAAATGACTTGCAAAACAAAGTTACAATTTTTTTCCCAGATTCAAAATGTAAAATGTGAATAATAGCTTTACCATGTAAAACATCAACAATGGTAACTGTTATTTCTAAAAGTGTTTTAAATAAACATATCTGTACTATATACCTTAACATATTTACTGTAAAGCACCGTAACATGTCAGTCCATGAAACTTTGGCAAACCAATCAAAATGAAGTCCCGTTGTGAGTTTCAGACTACAAATTCTATGGTATTATTTTACTGTATGTTTAAATAGAAACACAAGGGAAGGGAATTTGATGAAGTAAGTCACAAAGCAATAAAGACATTAAGTAAACAAAACACTAAAACATCTCTTTGGAAGGTTATCAGTGAATGTCTTGTGTGTCTTCCCTTGGTGTGATGACTAACCCTTTTAACCAAATTATATAATTATGTTTGCTGTAACTTGCATTCAAAAGAAAGCTTCTCTACTTTGTGCAAAAAAACTGAAAAAAAGGTTGAAAAAACAGTTTGTTGTAGATAACGTGTGCATTTTTTGTTAATTAGACTAAGTGACTTTTCTTGATGAAGATATTCTGATCTTTTAAAAATTTTAGTGATTTAAATGACACTGCACCTAACCATAATGTTAAAAAATACCCTAGTGCTCTGTAAGCCCTTTAAGGGAAATTAGGAACATTGCATTCTTGATTGTCAATATTTTTAAGAATTGAGATAGAAAAAACTTTGCGCCGAGAAAATTGTATACAATCTTGAAATATTTGGATAGGTGAACATATTTTAATACATTAACATCCACAAAAATTTTGGAAATGAGAGAAATCAGTTATATTGTAACCCAGTACTACATTATCAGGCAAAGCACCAAAGTAAAGTGAACATCAGCACCAGACAAAAAATATAACTCCTTTCAAATTGTAATAAATTCAGGCTGTTGGGAAAATTACTTTAGAAACTTGAAACAGTATTTTTAATTGTAACTTTTAAACTTAAAATTATAATCAAATTAAACTGTATAGGGTCTTTCCCATTATGTCAAATTAGCTATGCAAATAATCTTGTCTTACCAATTAAAGCAATCTCTGTGCTGAAGCCCTACATTAAAGTGCAAACCTACTTATAGCTGCTGCCCAAAATCCCTTTAGAGGACATTCCAAAACATGACTTGTGTAACTGAACCAAAATTAAGTATACATAATTTTGTAGGCAACATACAGTATAGGGACTATAATTAGACCTCAACTTAAAGTTATTCCGCGTGTGTATTTTACTTATTTAAATCATTTTAAAAGTGTAAATATGAAATTAACTCATATATGTTAAAGTTCTGTGTTCATATATTAAGGAATGAAGGTTTAATAGTTAATGACATTTTAGCATGATAATTTTATTTAATGAATAGGATAATTTACTACAACTTACCTTTTAACAAAGGAGCTATTTTCTTAGTCAAGGCCATGAAGGGTGGTTTTAGCTTCTTCCACAAATCATGAAATATAATTTGATGAAGAAGAACTCATTTTAATTATTGAATAGAAAATTGCATGAAGAATTCAGATGACTTTACATCTAAATGCTAATTGATATAATAAAATATAATAAAAATATAATATTATTCATTTACAGACTTCATTTCATACAATTCATTCATTGTTGAGTTTTGTAATATTTTATTTAATTTGTGTACTATGATAAAGTAGCCTTGACTACAAACTTTAATATTTACATAAACCAAAAAGCAGACACTCTAAGCAGTTGTTCACCCCACCTTAATATAATTAAGTTCTAGTACACACTCACAAAAAAGCTTGTCATATGTAATTTTAACCTAAGCTGATGCACAATATAATTTGTGACATAGCTGACACAGAACAGCCAAGGAATCAGAGTGCATGCCTGGCATGAAAACACCCTCAGCGACAGAACACTACAGTAGCCTCAACAGGGTGACTGGGGGTGCTGTATTTCATGAAAGTTGCATACACCACCTGATCCAATGTTTGTTCATACAATATACCTGACAGGTAAAGAACTAGGGTGAGAGTTCATGATGATGATCTGGTGGGTCTGCTGGAGCCGATCCCAGCCAACACAGGGTGCAAGGCAGGAAACAAACCCTGGGCAGGGCGTCAGCCCACCGCAGTGATCATATTCATCACACGTGTAAATCAGAGACTTCCAGACTAAACCAAAATGAAGTCCTGGATGCTGTTAGCTCATGGAAAAGATGGCGGCACTATCAAAAGAGTGATTTGGGTTTCTGTGTCTTACGATGGCCACATTTCCAGCTATTTGCTGCGAAGTACATTGTACAGGTTGATAATACCAATGACAAGAAGAACAGCTACTCCATCTGAACACCGCCAACTATGACATAAACATTTCATCGTAAAAGAAATTCATATACACTGGTGTGCCTTAAAGTAAATCAAGACCTGCAACTAGTGGTCGTCATCAAGCCAAATAAAAGAAGCGTTTCAGTGACAGACAGTAGGAAACCAGAAGACACTGCTGAGCATGACAAAGTGAGAGGAAGGCCTGAATATAGGGCCATATTTAGGCTCATTGGCTTGCCAGACTCACTCAATGATTCTGACTGCGAGTCTGACAATCACAAAGAAATGCCAGTGGAGAATGTAGCACATCTTCATTTACTAAGAACTCTCATCCACATATGAACTGTACTTTTAAAGCCTCACTTAAATGTGTATTGGATAAACACTATTTGGGAAGGTTGGACTGGCTATGTGTGTAAGTGAGATTGAACTAGAAACTAAATGGTGGCAGGACAATACACTGTATACCAAAGCAAAAGGTCAGCCTACATATATATTGTACAGCGGGCCGGCACTGTGGCCCATTGCCTGGCCAGACAGACTCCATGGCAAATACAGTGAGACTGACAAAGACAAAGAAATGCCCATCAGAAAGGGAGAAGTACTTTACTAACAACTGCTTCCCCTATGTGTACTTTGCTTTTACATCCTTGGATCAATGTTTGTTCGATAAGCAGTGCTTAGGACAGTTGCATTATCAGTTTAATAAATTGTCATGCTAATTTTGAAGATCAGTGCTTATATTTGTCAGCCTACTTGTAGTCAATGGCATTTCTGTATTATGGGCCACTAGGGTACAGCCCCACCAAATTTTGTGCAAAATAAATAATACACTTTCCTCAGTAATTATTATTAAAATGTTGATTACAACACTTTGCCTTCTTAAGTAATTTTTATTCCTATTTTCTATCATATGTTTAATGGAAAAAATATAAGAAAATATTGCTTCTTCTCTTATGGGAAATTGTCTCCATACCAGGTGCTACAGATCTGTTTCTTGCTGAAGAGTTGGGCCAGTTGGCCCTGCAATGTTCTCTATACCCTCAGGTGAGTGTGGCCATGCTCATCCTGAACTTTCCAGTTTAACCATGGAGCTTTAAAGTTATTATCCATAGTTAAAAGAGGACCACCTAGTGCTCTTATTTATTTATTTATTTTTAATTGCACAAGTTTACTTACAGTTCAAACTTTACTCAGTTGAGGCCATGCAGCACACGCCTGAAAAAATGTTATTCTGGAACCATTTGCTCCTTTAACAGTAATTTGAAAGAAAAGATAAAGAACTCGTTCCCAAGACATTGCACAGCACTTTGATTTTGACCCACTGTTGGGGAGGACCAGACTAAATTTGAAAAAGCCACAAACAAAGACTTTATGTGCTCCTTGCACTTTGTGGAAAAGCAGCCAGTAGTATGATCCCCTTATTTCAAAGGAATATGGAATCCTTGTAAGCTATGCTGCGTCTCTCAGCTATGCTGCATCTCTCCAGCAAAGTAAACAGAAAAGATCTCGATGGGTGGTGCAAGGTACATTGTCAATGCAGATAACAGAATTACTTGATCACTGATCTGGGCACGACCCTACCTGACTGCTGTGTCTGTGTATAGCAGAGTCGCAGATCATGCTACAATAAATAAGTGTGCCATTCCTGTTTCAAGCTGAATAAAGCTGGTTTTGCTAAAGTACTGAGACTCAGCCTTGTGTTTTGGGGTGTAAGACAGGGACTTATAGCACGACCCCAATCTTTTATGATTTGCTTTTGTGTTATGAACCTATGAACCTGTTTTTGCCCAGCCCCGGCAATGGACAAACAATTTTCCACAGACACTGCAATCACACTTCGGGACGCACTTCAGTGTGTTGTTCCCATTGTGTGGGGAGTGCTGGGGGGCGGGGGATGGTTTTATTGTCTCAAAAGAGTTCAGAAACCTCACAATATGAAGAAAAAATGGATGATTCAGCTCCTGATTGATAACTGTGCTGCCCACAACATGCAATGATTCAGCCATTGGATTTGGGCGTCATTCACATCCTGAAAGTGTATTATCGCAAGGAAATGCTGAGAAAAATTCTCGTCATCATAACTTTTAGGCAGGAGGAGATTAAAATTAACACGAAAGAAGCTATTGAAATAACTGCAAACGCCTGGGCACAAGTTAAAGAAAACACTATAGTAACAAATGCAGAATCTCATTACAACAAAATTTTCATTAGGTCCCTGGGAGTTCGTTGTAACAGAATTTTACCTGCATTTGCAAGTGTGACAGTGGTAAAACCGTCCATTTCATAAGTCACCAATCCTCCTAATGCTAATAAAAAGGCAATGTTTTTCTTTACCTCATTCGGCATAAGGAGAGAACCAACCCTTGACACCTGGGGCAGCAGTCATTTGCAGGCCACACTCATGCATTCAATTAAGTGTTTGTTGTATAGTCAGCACAGTGTCTTGTGTTCTTAGGATTATTTTAACAAGAATGGTCTTTTTTGGTTTATTTTATATAATGCTCTGCAGTGAGTACAGGCTCAGTATGTTTAAATATTTTGCATTTATAATGCACTTACATTAAATTAAGAAACAATACAATATTCATAAATATACAGTTTGCATTAAACACACAGTAAAACAAGTAATCTCAGTTATTAATATACTGCAGGTATAAACAAATTATTACAAAAACCCAGCCACGGGGGATGCAAAAACCAATGTGTTTGTTCGTGCCAGTCCCAAGTCCAGATAAATTTAAGGGTTACATCAGGAGGGGTATCAAGTGTAAAATTTTGTCAGATCAATATGCGGACAACAATACAGATTCCATCCTGGGTCGATCAAGGCCTGGGTTAATAGCCACCACCAGTACTGTTAAGCAACAGGGTACTGGGGGAAATTGGGCTACTGTTGGCTGAAGGAGAAGAAGAGGGGGAAGGCGTGCCCAGAGGCAGGATGGAAGGAGGAGGAAAGAGTGGAAGTGAGGGTAGGAACTTTGAATGTTGGCAGTAAAGGGAGAGAGTTAGCTGATATGATGGAGAGAAGAAACGTTGATATATTTTGTGTGCAAGAGACCAGATGGAAGGGGAGTAAGGTCAGCTGTATCAGAGGTGGGTTCAAATTGTTCTACCATGGTGTGAATGGGAAGAGAAATGGAGTAGAGGTTATCCTAAAGGATGAGTATGTCAAAAAAGTTTTAGATGTGAAGAGTGTCAGACAGAGTGTTAATCATGAAGCTGGAAATTGAAGGAGTGATGATGAATGTTATTAATGCATCAGCCCAGCAAGTTGGGTGTGCAGTGAATGACAAAGAAGATTTCTGGAGTGAGTTTGATGAAGTTGTGTAGAGTGTTCCCAAGAGATAGAGACTGATAATTGGAGCGAATTTCAATGGACATGTTGGAGAAAGGAACAGAGAGGATCAGAAGGTGATGGGTAGGTATGGTGCCAAGGACAGGAATGAAGAAGGTCAGATGATAGTGGATTTTGTGAAAAAGATGGACATGGCTATGGTGAATATGTATTTTAAGAAGAGGGAGGAACACAGAGTGACATACAAGAGTGGAGGAGGATACACACAGATGGATTATATCCTATACTGTAGGGTCAGTTTGAAGAAGATTGGAGAAGTGGTGGAAGAGAAAAGCATAGTTGGGCTCATAGGATGGTAGTCTGTAGGATAATGTTGGAGATCAATAAGTGGAGGAGAATGAGGGCAGATCCAAGGATGAAATGGTGAAAATTGAAAAAGGAAGATTGTAAAGTGGAGTTCAGGGTTCGGATTAGTGGAGATTGAAACCCCATGGGATTATGTACGGGTACATTAGTTTAAGTATTAAATTTAATGTAAACCAATCTTAAACCCAACCAATGACTGATTTTTAAGAATAAATGTGATGTGCAGAACTGTAGTACGTACAGAGGGATAAAAGTGATCAGTCTGAGAATGAAGTTATGGGAAAGAGTGGAAGTGGAAGGTAGGAGAAGAAGGAAGGTGATGATTAGTGAACAGCAGTATGGTTTCATGCTGGGAAAGAACACTATAGATGTGATGTTTGCTCTGAGAGTGTTGATGGAGAAGTATAGAGAAGGCCAAAAGGAGTTGCATTGTGTGGTTGTGAACCTAGAGAAAGCACTTCACAGGGTGCCTAGAGAGGAGTTAGTGATATTATATGAGAAAGTGGCAGAGAAGTATATAATAGTGGTACAAGATATGCACAATGTAAGTGTGACAGTGGTGAGGTCTGCGGCAGGTGGAGGTGGAATTACATCAGTGATCGGCTCTGAGCCTTTTCTTATGATTGGCAAAGGTAGATGAGTTTAAATTCTTGGGATCAATAGTACAGAGTAAAGGGGAGTGTGAAGTAGAGTTGAAGAAGAGAATGCAGGCAGGGTGGAGTGGATAGAGAAGAGTGTCAGGAGTGATTTATGACAGACGGGTACTAGCAAGAGTGAAAAGGATGGTCTTCAAGATGGTAATGAGACCAGCTATGTTTTATGGGTTGGAGATGGTGGCACTGACAAAAAGACAGGAGACAGACCTGGAGGTGGCAGAGTTAAAGATGTTAAAATTTGCTTTGGGTGTGACAAGGATGGACAGGATTAGGGAACGAGTACATAAGAGGGTCTGCTCAGGTTGGACGGTTTGGAGATAAAGCCAGAGAGGTCAGTTTGCATTGGTTTGGACATGTGCAGAGGAGAGATGCTAGTTATATTGGGAGTAGGTTTCTAGGGATGGAGCTGCCAGGCAACAGGAAGAGAAGAATAGCTAAGAGGAGGTTTATGGATGTGGTGAGAGAGGAAATGCACTTGGTGGGTGTGACAGGGTAAGATGCAGAGGACAGGAATATATGGAAACAGATGATCTGCTGTTGTTAACAGGAGCCTTCAGAAGAAGAAGTAGAAACAAATCATAACAATGTAAAATTCTGTAATATTAATATTGAGATATGACCAACTGACAGTGTTGGGAAGGAAAACAAAAACAGCATTCCTCAAGAAATTAAATCTTGTGTGTTCCTTGATATATATAATGATAACTTACACAGCACTGCTAAGGTTCTTTAGTTGGTAGAATACTAATTTTCCATTATTCAGTTTGAAAATAATTTCTTATTTTGTTCCGAATTAGACAGAATCGAAATTGTATATGAAAAACAGATAAAAGCCTTTTCAGAATTTATCAATAATTTATTAATACTGCCTCTAAAAGAAACAAGTGGTAAGTTATTTTTGATGTCTCAGTATACTGTATATGATGGAATACATCACATTATGTTCTTTTATCACCATCTGTAGATCTCTGTACTGGGTATCAGAGGGTTGTTGAGCTTGACATGAAATATAATTGCATGGGATATAGTATTGATTGCATTCTTGTTTGATATGTATGTCACTGTGATGTTTTAATTAATAAAATTTAAAGGAGGAAGAAAAATGACAGTAACTTTTTGCTGTCTGTATCATTTCCTAGAATTAATAACACTTCCATTTTGTTAGTGTTTAAAGAGAAGCAGTTATTATTCGATAGATCTTTTCACTCACTGATACAAATAATTAAGAACACAACTGGGGAAATGCCATTTGGCCTGATGGAAAGGTATAGTTAAGTGTCATTTATATATGAATGAATGAAACGAGGGTTGTTGGTTATAGCTGTTTTAACTTCTGGCAATTCTGCAGATACAGAGGTGCATGCAAAACCCTAAAATGTCTCTTTTCATTTAAATCTGAATTAATTATCAACTAGAAACTTGCATTTTTTTCTTATGAATGAAGAAAACAAATTGTAATGCAAATGAATTTGAAGCAGCCTTGACTAACCATGAGGCATAGTAAGTTACAGTATGTGTATTGTCACCATTGTAAATCATTTTGTGCGTTTGTTTTTCAAATGTCACCATCAGTTTGCGCAACTGTACAGTAAGCTCTGTTACAGATTATCAGCTGGCCATCGGACCCCCTGAATATAATTTCCAACATCTTCAGTACACATTCTACTACTGCAATCTCATAGGATAAGTCCATTGGGAGGGGGTAGCAGCTGACTGAGCGATTCATCAGTAGAGACAGAGTATGACTCACAATTTTTAACTGGTGGTGGATTTTCATGTCATCATTATTACTTTTCCAGCTCCTTTGGAGTATTGTCAATAGGGATAATGAGTAACATGTAAATAGTAAGAGCCCAGGTACTCATCTCTGGTGGATACCATATGTGAAGAACTGTTGTCACTTTTATATACACACTGAAATTGTTTTGTATTTAAGTATGAGCCAAACCACAAAAAAACTCTGGCAGTTCAACATGATTTTAAAAATGGAAATAAATGTGTACTGTTTAATAATGTAGCATATCCTTCATTAAAGGACATCAGAATGTTGTTTCTGTACTGTGTGAAAGTTAATCTGAAACTTCTGAAGAAGTTGTAATGAGTGTGTGAAGACTGAAGCTGTAAGACTACTGCTTTTTAAGTACTTTAGAAATGTAATTATGTAATTACTAGTGCCTGGGAGCCCGATTGAATCGGGCTGCAAATTCTATGTTTGTAAAATCCATACTTTCTCTACAAAGAATTATTTGTTTTTTTAAGTACTTGAAATGATTTTGTTATCATGGCACTGATTTGTACTTAAAATAGATGTAATGAAGAGCTTCCTGTTTAAATGGGGCTGCGAGATGTGAACTCAGCTCTTTGGCGCACCTCATTTGATTTTTTTCTGGCAAACAAATTTTCAAAACAAACCGTATTTTCTGACTCTAATCAGAGTTGGAGTAATAATTATGTTGCCGTGGTTATTTTAGATCTGAGATTGACTAAAATTTAAACAATGACCGTTGTTAATACCCAGCCGTCATTACTCAGTTTGCCAATAGATTTCAGACGGACGGATGCCAAAACCGAACTGCCCAAAGATAGGTTTCGACATACCAAGCAAATGGCGATACGTTCTAAATTAATTATGGTTCCAGAGCTGTCAAAAGGTTTAAGTCAGTCGACGATATTAGTCCTGGAAAGTACGCTCCACCAAACCAACGTTTCAAAAACCAACCGAACTTGCTGTTACCTGCTTGAACCAACACCGACTTACTATACTCGGCCATCCAACGGCGTCACTGAAGCATTCGAACATTCTTAGCCAATCATGCAATACTGCGTCCGCGTTTGCCACGTTGTGTTCTAACTACAGATACAGAGTCCCATTGCATGGTTCTAACTTGTACTGAGTCGAGGTATTGACGTGAACACCATACATATGGGGTATTGACGCGAACACCATACATATGGGGTATTGACGCGAACACCATACATACGGGGTATTGACGCGAACACCATACATACGGATAGTATCAAATTATAATAAGGATTGTGCCTTTATGTCTCTTAATCTAATTTTTTAATGATGTTCTGACAACGATTACTATTAGTGCATTTGGAACTGTGCCAGCATTAGAAAAAATGGAAAAAAAAGAATAGGCGGTACCCGGAAGGGTACCCCTCATGCATGTAAAGCCTTGAAATTGACAGATTTTAGGTTGGAGATGGAGAGAGGTGTGTGTATCTATTGGTTGTTAAAAGTGCTGATACAGAACAGTGAAAGAAAGAGTGACCTTACCATGACAAAAAACAAACAAGTAGTAGTGCCAGTTGTCACAAGAACGATCATAAGACATGGGGGAGCCACCCGTATAATTTTTCCCGGCTGAAAAACTGCGTCAAAATAATAGACATGTTCACACAACTGAGTCCAAAACAGAACTGATTAACTGGAAGCAAGATGGCGGCTTTAAAGGGCAGTGGAGGAAGTGATGTCATCAGGACCGGAATTGGATATGATGTTGTTTGCTTCCCCAGAGCCGGGCAGGACTTCCCTAGAATGGTCTGTAAAAGATCGAGAGGGAGAATTAGTGCACTTCGGCACCCCCTGGTCCAGCATGGAATTACATGTATTCAAGCCCTTTAGTTGTCTCCTAAAAACGCATGTGTGACAGGGCCCCCCCTCAGCCCAGACCCATCGGGTCGGCTGTCCTGGACAGAGAGGTCGTGAATGCGGGAGAGAGCATCAGCGTTGGTGTGGAGAGAACCCTTCCAATGAACAAATAAGAACTTATAAGGTTGCAGATCAAGGAACCACCTAGTGACTCGAGGGTCGTACTCCTTATGCAGAGCCATCCACTGTAAAGGTGCATGTTCCGTGACAAGTGTAAACTCCCAACCCAATAGATAGTTCCTCAATTGTGTAATCACCCAGTTAATCGCAAGAGCCTCTCTTTCCACTTTTGCATACCTGGTCTCCTGATCCAGCAGTTTCCGGCTCAGGAATATGACGGGGGTTCAGCACCATTGACGCTTTGGCTCAGCACTGCTCCTAGGCCTGTGTCCAAAGTGTCCGTCTGGAGGATAACAGGAAGTGAAAAGTCTGGTGCTTTCAAAACAGGTGCTGACGTCAGGACTCTTTTCAAGTCACTGAATGCAGCTTCCGTCGTATCGGTCCATACCACAATGTTGGGAGACCTCTTCTTTGTTAAATCACTCAAGGGCAAAGCTCTCTCTGAAAAGTGTGGTACAAACCGGCGGTAGTACCCGGCTAAACTTAGAAATGCTTGGACCTGCCGCTTGGTTCGCGGATGGGGCCATTTCAAAATGGCATCTATTTTAGAGCACTGCGGCTTCACAGTACCACGACCCACCAGGTAACCCAAATATTTGTCTTCTTTCAATCCAGAAAAACAGACTTTAAACATTGCTGATATACAGAAACATCTCCTAGTACTACAATCAGAAAAACATAGAATTGTTAGTATGGTTAGTATTGGCACACTTCAAGCACAGTGTGCCAGTGAATACTGATACATTAAGAATGTTAAAAATCGATGTGTTTAGAAGCATGGTGATGTTTTTCACTAGTTTTGTTGGAATTTAGTCTGATGAACAGCATATAGTAGGAGGTCTACTTTGACTTTAGAAGCTGGAATCTTGTAGTATCTATTTTAACACTAAAGATATTTATAAAATATGTTCTGCTAATATTTGTTTAGTTTTTACGTGACAGTTCTGACTGCCCATTTTTCAAATTAGTAAATTCCTTAAATGCTACTTTAAGGTTATTTTCATCTATTAATATGTAATGGCGTTAAGTTCGGGTCAAAAAATTATCTTTTGTAATACTGTCTGCCCATGCAGTTCAGAGTTTTTAACTTAACCACTTTTAAAATGTTCTTTCATTTATCTTTTTCTTTTTTAAGGCATTGTGTGTCTTCATTAAAGTAAGCTGAATTACTTCTTTGATCACATTTGATTTTTAGAGAATCTACTGCTGTTTCTGTAGGGGGCGATATAGCTCCCTTGTTGGAATAAGTTTTGCAATTGCGGCGTTTTAAGTAACCGAAAACTATATAGATATGATATTAAAAGGCAATATCCCTTCCATAGTGATACAGCGGTAAAAATCACATAAGAGAAAATAACTTCGCTTTCTTTACTGACGATTTACGCAGCATTACAGACGGGAAGCCAATAATAACAATACCAAGGTGGGATCTTGATCTATACAGTCTGCCATTTTTTGTCACTGTGCTGGAAGGCTTATCAGGATGGATGACAATATCACCCATCCGTCCGTCGGCTTCGAAGTATTTGGCTGCTGTTCAAGTCTTTATATACTGTTTTCTCCATGTGCAGGCCCTTACTTAGGTTCCAAACAAGCACAGGAGAGGATTTAATTCCATCTCTAACATACAGAAATAGTACAATGCCTGTTTTCGTAGTTGAACCTTCTCTCTTCAAATGCTTGCCTAGCAGTTCTAAATGCTAAAAGCCCCTGTCTGGTAACTTTGGCCTGGCCTATACATGTGAGTGAATTTATAAAATAATTTTTGTATAGAGCACAGTGACATTAAACTTATATTCTTATTACAACTGCATGTAAAGACTCTTTCAGAAACCCCTTATAGGATTGTTTCAAATGACATATGATATTTTCTAGATTTAATTTTAAATTTCTGACAATGTTAACACGATTTTGATATACTTACTGATGACACTGGTAAGAGAATTGCTAGTTGGCATGGTGTCCCACTGATCTAAGCTTTAACCTGTGACTACATTGGCAGGGGAATAATCATGGCAGTTGTAATTAGGTAGTGATACGAGATAATTTTGTTTAAAGGAGCTAAAGTTACATTTTGTATTTCATAAGTGTATTACAAAATGGGCATTGCCTGTTGTGCTAAGCTTTTAGTGGCAAGCAATGGTTCTACTGTTCTACTAGAAGCCACACCCACTCAGTAAAGTGCCATTTTAGAATCACAATTTTTAAGTACATAATTTATTTTATTAAAGGTACATGCCACCTTAATAAACATTTTTGTTTATGCTAAATAACTATATTTTATAATACCATTTAATTTTTATGTATGTCTTTTCCAGAGTGTGACACCTGGAAATTAAAGCCCCATTTCTGTGCTTATGAGATGTCTCATAATAGACATTAAAACAGAACAGTAGTCTGTGCCCAGCTGGCCAACTTTCAAAGCAAATGGCAAATGTGAAAGATCTGAGTGCAGCAGCGGCTCATTAATCCACTGATCTAGCTTGGACCCTGCCATCTCCTTAGAGAAATGCAAGGGAAATTGATTTCCTGACAACCCTGAGTTTTCACATAACATTTGGAGTCTGGCAGGTCTGACAGCTGCTAATTTCTGTGTATACAAGGCCAGGCGGAGAAACTTGGGAGGTGTTCTCCTATTGATGGCCTACAGATTTTTCTTTGAATCATTTTGTGAGGAGGGTGGACAGTTAATAAATGATTTGGCTGATGAATTTAAAACAAATTAAAAATAGACTAACCTCCGGAATCAAAGGAACATTTTTCTCGTTAAAAAATAATTGCTTCCAAATGAGTTAATTCTTAATTTGTTAAAAAAAAATTTAGACAACCTATAATCCTGGCATTTTATTTCAACGGTGTTGTTTATTTAGTGGTATAGTAGCCTTTAACTTATCACAAGCATTTACCTGGTAATGTTAACAAGCTTGGTTCTGGTTAAAGATGCAATCTATCAGATTACTTTTGACAAGAGCAGAACAGCATTTGCATTTTTTTCTTGCAAGATTTAAAGACTCTTAAAATGCCAAGGTGAATTCTAGGTGGCCACTTATCTGTTTAAAGCATGTTTTTCTACTGACTTTATCAAGGTACAGCCACCTAAATTTCTAATTTGATTTTGTGTGAAACTGCATTTATCATCAGAGCAAAACCAGTGAAATAAAACTGCGAGCCAATAAATTTATGGCAGTTCGGAAACCAGTTCAATGAAGTTTACTCATTTATTACTAACTTTGGATTACACCCTTATTCATACCATACCCACCATTCTTTGATTATTTTCTTCTCCATGCTATGTATAGTATATTTCTTATTAGTTTATTTATCATCAAGCTTTTTTGATATTAAAGATCATGGTCACCATAAGCAAAATAGAGAAAGAGAGATTTCTCTTTCCTTAAGCATTGAATTTCAGCTTCTTTTCTGGTATTTCCAAACTTTTTTACACATTTTGTATCCTTGCCTATTTTGAAAATGTGTCTTATAACAAAGATCCATTTTGTTATACAATTCAAGCTTCATAAGATTGTGATGCTGATGTAGTGTAGATTTGTTTATGTCTCAATGATCTTTAGAGCTATGTTGCCTGATAGAGTTACATTTGGTATTTTGTCAAAAAGCATGTACCAGACCAATATCAATCCGAAAATAGAACTCATACAATTTCTATAAACAACTATAAGTGAAGTATTTTGAGAACAGACATACTAAGATCTTCTCCTGGAATCAGGTGTGATGTTAGTGGTGTTTTGCAGTTGAGCTTCTAGTGACTGGGTGATCCAAATAACATTGTGAGTCTCAGTCTGAAAAATTGATGTGGAAGAGATAGATTTGCGGTATTATGCCTGCCTGCTAACATCCTGCTATGGGACACACCCAGACACACTAGACCATAGCAATGAAAATTTGCTATTGGGACATGGAATGTAACTTCTCTTTAGGGCAAGAACCATACTGTATGTGTGAACTGCATGGCTGTTTATAAGAAATACAGAGATATAGATATAATTGGGCTCACCTCTATTCATAATATTAGCTCAGGAATGAGATATCTTAATCAAAGGTTTTCCTACTTCAACCTGGAATTTTTTTTCACAGCAAGAGTTCTTAGTGGGATGTTCCCAACCCTCAGCTGGAGTTTATCCTTGTGTACTAGAAGGCCTCTTCAATGTGCTTTGAGTTGTAGACAAGAAGCCCTTGACATCTTTTTCTATATATTTGTTTAACAGCAACCCAACATATTGTGTCTTTTTAAAGACAGTGAACTGTCAAAGAGGTGTTGCCTGCTGACTATGTAGCCCCACTGAGCATCCTCTGTGCTCATATTAGGAGTGATTAAGATATCTGGAGGGCAGATAGTGGGAGGAATGGCTGCCTGATCCGAATCCGAGAGGTGAATTGTTACTTGATTTCCATAATAGTCATAGATTGTTAATACCAAACACTGTGTTGAAATGCAAAGTTTCTATGTGTTTACCTAGTACCAGCATATAATGGGTCAGACATAATTGATTGACTTTTAGTCAAATGGTCTCATCTTAAATTCAGGAGAGTTATCAAGATGGTGACCTTGGAAGGACTCTTGGGTGCCTCTGTTCTGTGTGAGTTCATCTATTACCATTGGTAGAGCTTTTTCTTTACCTTAGTAGAGACCAAGGAGATGGTGTGTCAGTAGACCCTATTGAAGACCTCAGTATTGAAAGCAGCTGTGACCAAAAGGTTGTTGTTGAGGCAACCCAAGAGCTATAGGTCTATAAGTTTGACTTAGAGGCACCAGAAGGCTAGAAAGGCAGCATGTTCTTCTATTGTAGAAGTGAAGGGCCAGGTGTATGAGAAGTGTTTTGAGGCCAGGGAGAATGTCTTTATGGACAACTTCAAACAGGTTCTTGCAATCAAATCAATTATTCAGAAAAGCTAGCTGGGACGTCTGAGATGGAGGCGCCATCCTAGAAATGAACATTAAATCCAGGTAAAGTAATACTGGCTCAGTCCTGATAATGAAACACTAAATCAGTTAGTTTTCTTTGTTCAGATACTTAAGGAAATTAAATTAGAGTTTTTCTTGTGTTTCCTACATGCATTTTATGGCTTGTAAAAGCTTATGGGTGATTATACAGTGTATATACTGTATCTACATACACACACAGGCTAATCTAGATTATTTAATTAAATATTTAACACATAATTTTGCCAAATTTTGTAAAACTTCAACAGAGTATGCAGTGTTTCCTTATAGTCTACACATTGGGTTATGCTGCATTTCTCTCATCCTTGTAGTGAACCTTTTTTTGCTCTTTTTGGTCTAGTTGAGCTATGGAAGTCATATACTTATGTGAATCTTTGCTTTTAGCATCTGGTGTGACCCATTTTGCAACAATAACTGCAATTAGACAGTAGGTTTTGATCAGTCTTGCACATTGGCTTGGAGGAATTTTAGCCCATTCCTCCATACAGAATGACCTCAACTCAGTAATGTCACTGGGTTTTCTCAAATTAACTGCACACTTCCGGTCCTTCCACAACATTTCTGTTTGGGTAAGGTTAGGACTTTGACTTGGCCATTCCAAAACCTTGATTTTATTCCTCTTCAACCACTCTTTGGTAGGACAAGTTGTGTCCTGGGGTCGTTGTTTTTTTTTCTGTATACAATGGCAAGCAGTCCTGGTCAAGATGCAGCAAAACAAGCCCAAAGCATGATACTGCTACCACCATGTTTCACAGATGGGATAAGGTTCTTATGCTGGAATGCAGTGTTTTTCTTTCTGCAAAGATAACACTTCTCATTTGAACAAAAGCGCTCATCCGTCCATAAAACATTACTCCAATTGCTTTCAGGCTTGTCCACATGCTCTTCAGCAAACTGTAGATGGGCGGTAATGGTTTTTCGGAAAGCAAAAATTGTTGTTCAGTGTTCTTCTGAGGCTGGACTCATGAACATTAATATTAACCAATGTGAGAGAGACTTTTAGTTGCTAAGAAGTTACCCTCGCCAATAATCACACGCCTTGCCCTAGGAGTGATCTTTGTTGGTCAACCACGCCTGGGGAGATTAACAATAGTCTTAAACTTCCTTCACTTGTATGCAGACTGTCTGAATGTGTTTCCCAGTGTGATGAGCATGGACAGTTCTTTTTTTAAAGTTCTCTGAAATTTCCTTTGTCTGTGGCATGATACACTGATACTGCACAAACATGTATGAAGATGAAGCCCTTGATAGTATCAGGGTGCCCATTCACACCTGACCACCATTACACTGATTGATAACCATGAAAATGATTGACAACACCTAACTCTAAACTCGACTTCAGATTACCTGCTAGGTTCACATACTTTTGCCACTCACAGATATGTAATACTGGAAGATTTTCCTGAATAAGTAAATGGCCATGTATGGTATTTTTGTATCATTTGTTTACCGTGTGTTCTCCATATCTACTTTTAGGACATGAAAATCCGATGATGTTTTAAGTCATATTTATGCAGGAATATACAAAATTACAAAGGGTTCGCTAAATTTCAAGCACCTCTGTACTAAAAATTATAATTTATTTTTCCTTTATTACTAGCTGTTGTTCCTAATATACTGTATTTACTGTTTGAATTTATATTGTTCCAGAGTAGTTAGTTTGTTTTTACCTCACAGGTCCAGTTGGCTGGATTTAAAACCTGCATCTAGTCACTCCTGGTACTCCAGTTTCCACAAATAATTTTTAGGTTCACTGCAACTATGTTTTGACCCAGTATGAAATTTCATGCAAGTGTGCCCTACAATGATAGATTGGAATCCTGTTCAGAGTTGGCCCCTTCATGCAGTTACAATAGGCTTCAACCCTGGTGTCCTTGAATAGTTAGTATAGACAATAAATAGGAAAAAAAGGTTGCTTAATTTAGTAGCCAAAATCTTGTATGTGCTTTCTGTAAACCTTTTTTTGCATAACAATTCTTCAACCTTGACATGTTTTCTCCCTGTGTAATGTCTAAATCAGACTGTAGAATTTACTTGGCATGTAAAAGTTAAGCATTATATTTGTAAAAGTATTGGCATGGTGTGAGTTTGGCTAGAGTAAAAGTACAGGCTTTTTTACCACTCTGGTTGAAACTGTGAACTGTCAAAGTTGAATAAAATGAAAAGCACATTTTTAGAATGTCGTGTACTGATCTCAAAAAGGTGGCTTTTTAGTCATTTTTGGAAATTCTTCAAATATAAGAAAGTATGAACTTAGTAATTTGTTGGACCTGTTTAATGTTATGCTGTCTTCTGTGTCATCTGTTGTTATCCTAAAATATGAAAACAGGTCTAGCAAATTTTGAAAATTTACTCTTAAATTGTGATATGTAGTATGCCTCAGTGTCCTTCTTAACTAAACACATTGCCTGTAATGGTTTTGTTTTTTCCTATAAATGAGACAAAACTGAGCTCATTATACTCTATATTGCACTGAATTCAGCTTAATGTCTTCTGTCAAATTTAATACAGTCAAGAGAAGTTACTTCCTGGAAAGACAATATGTAAAATATCAGCAACTATCAGTGCTTTTTGTCACCTATCTAGGTTAAAACATCCCTTTTTGGCATGGCAAATCTGCGGTTACCCTTTTTCATTGCCTGTTGTCACATTTCCAACTGCAGAATTGCAGTCTTGTTAGACTGATGTTTCCAAAGATTTATAAAGAATTTAAGACTACAAATACAACAGAAAATATAACCTCTGTGTTTTAAAAGATGAGTCCAGCAACAGGTGATGGTCTCCATCACTTATAGAAGTTACTTGGCTGTTATGAATGTAGAAATATTTTGTGTAAGTGGAATGTGTGTGGATGTGTATATGTTTTTAGACTATTGAACATAAAATTCTGTAGAACAAGTTAAACTTAGAAAATTCAATTGGGATTGAAATTAAGCTGATTACATTTTTAGGCAATACAAATGAAAACACTTGGAAGTTCACTAAATTAATTTAACATTTTTCTTTCTTTTTTGTAGATTCTACCATTTAATAGCCTGGGGCATCCCATTTGTGATGTCATGTCTACCCCTTCTCAAAGATTACTATGGCCCAGCTGGTGTATGGTGGTAAGGCTAATCTCTTAGTCTTAATATAATGCAAATTCTGTTCACTGACAGAATTTGCTGGCATCAATAAAAGAGGCTTGGCACCATTAGAATGCCGGCATTGACGAAGAAAGCTGCTTTTCTGAGATGGAGGGCAGATTATTCACAAAGCTTAGCTCAGCTTGCATTAAAGCCTATTGTGTTCTCTAAGCAGAAAACACAGGAATTACTGTGATGGTAGAGGGTAATTACGTACTCACATGTTCTGTCATACTGGAAAACAAATCAAAAAAATTATTCATCTTCTAAAAAAAGTGTTTAACACACAACATAGAATTTGTATTAATGTATAGTCTTGTTCTTGGTTAAAGTCATACAGAGCAGTACCATTTAATGATGGTTGGGACGCCTTTACTTTTTTTTTTAACTTTATTTTAAGGTCTGTCTTATGTTGCTTTACTGAGATTTTAGTATGCTCCAAAAAAATAAGACAGTACATTATATAATGTATACAAGAGTATTTTTCTATTCAATGCAGAAAAGTGAAAAGGAACAACATGATTCTTGATAATCAGACAAATACTTTTTTAATAATTATATTTTTAATGAACAAGCTAAATCAAAATTAGTTTAATAATCTGCAAATAATAATCAGCGACTAGTCTAGAAACAACCCTGGATTGGGCACAAGTCAATTACAGTTTGTATGTTTAATTTTTATTGTTTCTATATATTTTCTCTTTTTAAAGTTTTTGCATTAAGAATCTATGTTTAAAGATATTTCAGAGGTGTGTCTAAAAGTAGTGGAAGTAATGGATACACAGTTTGCAATTTTTAAACAAAATATTCATCGTCTAGGATAGTGTAAAACCTTTAAATGAAGATTTTCAAACAGGAGCCAAGCCATACAGCCTTTGATTAATAAGATTTAACAAACATAATAACAGAAACATATAACAGCTTACTATACTGGAAGATACACATTGGTAGTGGGTTTAGGGTTGTTGCCTTTTGAATTCAGCATCTTGGGTTTTGATTTTTTGCTGGTCTAGTCTAGTTGTTTCAGTATTCTCTCAGTGTTTGTATGGGTTTCCTCCAAGTACTCTTTTTCACATATGTTCTCAAGAGCTTGCATTTTATGTTAATTTTCAATTCCAAAATGGTGCTACGGAGAGTGTGTGTTTCAGAGGTACAAGAGTAAGTTCTGCATTGAGCTGGCACCCTGTCCAGCATTGGTGCTACTTTGTGCCCAATACTGCCATAATATACTCCAACCCCCTGTGATATATGCAGTATAATATATAAATATTTAAGTGGAGTGAGTCTTTAGCATTTGTAGAAAGATACAGAAAGGTTGTATGATTAAAAAGATGTTAAAGAGAAGCTTTTTCCTGAACAAACAAAACAACTTAAAGAAATTAATATTTTTCATGTATTTTAAGTCCTGTAACAGTTTACTTTTATGTACTTTTTAGTAAACTATCAGTCCACTATCTTTCATATTTACTTTTTCTAAATTTAGAAGGTTTTACCAATCTGATTAGAATTTTAATAAATAGTTTAAAAATACTATGAGAAATACTGGTAGAATCACCTGCTTAGAATTTCTTGTTTAGTTCCATTGCTTTCTACAAGTTTTTTTTTTTTTTGTACCTGCTTATTAGCTGTAAACATTATTAGTTGTTGAGTGATCTGTTCAAAGTCAGGCTGTGGGTGTCTCTTTTACCCACTATTATATATCTATAAAAAATGAAATGACATTATGGCATAGTGATTTGAAGTGTCTTTGCAAAAGCAAACATTACATATAGAAAATTAGTATACTTTCATTTGGCACGAAATATTCAGTTGTTGTGTGGAGTAAGTTGGTTCTAATTAAACTGCATCAATTGTGATAATGTAGTAAAGTGATACCAGCCTCTCTTGGCAGTACAACCTGAATGATTGTATATGTAGAGTTTAAATCATAAGTGGTAACAATTTATTTGTATGTTTTGTGGTATAAATTATGTTGACAGAGAGTTGAACAAACTTGGAGAAGGTAAATTTGGCATAACTACATAATGTGATGTGGCTTTATGAGCTCATATCCAAATAGTTTTGGGGCATGTTCATGTTGTGCAAATGGGTTCCACAGTTATCAGTTGTATTGCATTTGTTATTTTTAAATTTAAAAATGTATAGTTCAGAGGAAAATAATAGCGGACAGATCATAGCATTAAACATCTACTGTATATCAAGTTCAAACATTTTCTTTCTGCTTTTGCAAAGAAACAAGAAATCTTTGCTTGTGGCAACCCCAAATAAAATACTGGGAACTGGAGAGGTTTTTCTGCCTGGCAGGGTTTTGATTTATCATGATTGCATGCCCCAATTCAGGATTCTGGGTGTTTATTACAGCCTGGTTTGGGTGAAATTATTGACAGTTTTAAATTTTTATCAATTAAATCTGAAAAATGGATGCACAGTTATTGTTGATTCAGTACAGTTCAGTTCGGCCAAGGAGGTTTTAATCCTGTGCACAGTTGCTGTCTTTGTGAAGTTTGCACGTTTTCCTTATGCATTGGAGTGTCTTTCAGTAAGTTCTTTGTATTTCCTGTTACTTCCCAAAAATGTACAAAATAGGTAAGTTGATGATTCTAAAACTAAACTATTGCGGGGTATAATGGACCGATGCCAGGATTGGCTTTATCATATTATGATCCTAAATTGGATAAAGCAAATCTAAAAATGTTCTGCTTAAATTTATAACAAAATAAACAAAAAATGTTACATTTATTATAATACAATATAGTCAAATATTATACATAATTAAATAAGCAGTAATTAATTCATTCATAAAAATATCTCCATACTATTGTATTGACTTCTTAAAGTGTAAACAAAGTCAAATCAGGAGAACATGCAAACTCATCACATCTCACTTGGCTATGGTTTTAGCCATGGACTCTGGAACTGTAAGGCTAGTTGTCTAATGCCTTCCAATTAGACAATCCACTACTATATGCTCATAAGAATATATACTGTTTTGGACTTGTTCAAATAAGTAAATGGATGGATGGAAGGAAGGAATTAATACTCTATATACTAGCGAAGCCGTAGCATACGGCGGTGTAAGAATAGGAAGGGAAAACGTTTAGAAAGAAATTCAGTATAACAAAGCCTTAAGAAACCACCGTTGCAGTATAATAAAAATAACAAGGAGCGAAACCAATGCCAATGGTCGAGAAAGTACCTTCCTGTAGCAGGCTATGGAAAACATGAGACATATATAGGTAGATGCTGCATTCACTGTGTTGCCCAGTTGACACGATAAGTCAGCGCCTCTGCACTATTGTGAGTGGTAAAAGTGCCATTTAAACTAATGCAGGTAGACGTGGAAACCGGGTATTCTGATGAAAAAACAATAACGTTTTAAACAGTATCATTTACAGATCTTGGTGAATCGTTTACATGCAATTATTTATATCCATTTATACACTAATAATAGCAATTATTAAATAATAATAATATCCATTTATACACTAATAATGGCAATTATTAAATAATAATAATAATAATAAAAATTATTATTATTATATAATTCCTCCCGTATAAGTAACATTTCTCGGACTTCTTTCTTCCATCTCTGAAACATTTCTAGACTTCGTCCTGTTCTTATGCAACACAGTACTAAAGTATTCCCAACGCTAACTGAATCCTACTTACGTACATATATACGTCCATAGCCTGCAATTCGGTCACCGTGTGAGGCGGCGTTGGGTCCCCCATCCCGCCTCCCACATTGTTGGCTGCCTGCCTATATAAGGCCGTCCGTCGCTCCAGTCTCTACATTCCCTTCCTTGCTTCACCACGGGATTCACGTCTCCGTGCTGATAACTACAGCCTTTTAATTTAATCCACAGCTTCTCCGCTGTTTTATTGTTAATTTTTTTGCGATTATAATTATTGTGTAGGTATTTTAGTCTTACTTTACATTGTTCAGATACTCATTTCCTTTATCATTCCAACCATACCCCCATTAACATGTCTATCGAGGTGATCATCTTCGATCAAAGATCTGTCACTTACCGAGAGATTGCACCTACCTTTTCCATTCTCTTTGTTATATATTGCACGGCCATATCAGGCTCACTCTTGATATCCGGAGGAACATTGTGTCTTATGTATTGAATGACTGGGACAGGTTCAAGGTGTGGACTGATGACGGTACAGGAAATAATTATTCTACACAGGAGCACTAGAAGAGTGAAATGCTTAAGCCCTTCACCTATGCATCTGCATGTGAGTTGATGGCTGCCGGTGAATTGTTCGGTTGTCGCTTTCAGTTCTACTGAAATGGCCAAATATTTTACATCTTTCGACAACCGCCAATGCCTCTTAAACATCTTAGATTGACAGGTGACGATTTCAGTAGTGGACACTTTGATGTTTATGAAATAAAATACTGTCGTAATTGAAACAAACCATGAAACTCAAACCGACAGCAGCAATCCAAGCTGTGAGATTTGAAACAAGATTACTGTTCACATGGCCAACTGTACGTTGCATGCTCAAGAGTAAGCTCAGTGCACAGCTTGGTCATATTACATCCGGAGGGCCGAACTCACAATGTGGTATACAAAGAGATCCTTAACAAATAATTATTGGTATATTTTCCCTCAGTTTAAAAACGTTTAATTTTCTTCTTAATAAAAATTTTAAGGCACTACTTTGCCGCTGCGACGCGGGTATTTTGCTATATATATATATACTAGCAAAATACCTGCGCTTCACAGCAGAGAAGTAGTGTGTTAAAGAAGTAATGAAAAAGAAAAGGAAACATTTTGAAAATAACGTAACATGATTGTCAATGTAATTGTTTTGTCACTGTTGTGAGTGATAAGTGTTGCTGTCACATATATATATATATATACACACACACATATATACATACATATATATATATACTTATATACACATACATCCATATATATACATATATACATATACATATCTACATATAGACACATACATATACATACACATACATACATACACACACATATATATATATACACACAAATACATATACAGTGAACCCCCGTTTATCACGGTTAATCCGTTCCAGACTCTACCGTGATAAATGAATTTTCGCGAAGTAGGATTCTTTATTTATAAATCAAATATTTTCGCAGTTAGAGTATAGAAAACCTGTTTACAACCTTCTAAATACGTTTTTTAACATTATTAGAGCCCTCTCCTCTAGACATGAAATAACACCCTTTAGTCACCATTACACTCGTATTACCCAATATATTAGACGAAATAAGAGAAAATAAGACATATTAGACGTTACAAATATCATATTACTAGGCGCACTCGCCTTTTAAGGCGACTGACTTATATCCTCAATTTATGTGCGCTCCATGTGTACATCAGGCATGTAAGTGTAGGGAATGAGAACATCAAACTGCCCATTCATAACATCTCCCGAAAACCTAAGTTTTTTTTTTTTATCCCCTCAAGTGCCTGTCCAAAGTCGTACAATGTCAGCCCAAATCTGTACCGCTAAAGACGGAGTTTCATGCACTAAATAAGCTATAGATGAGAATAAGCAAGCACCATCTCCCCTGATATTTACTACGTGGTGAGGCATTTGTAGTCCATCAACATGAATTATTTCCAGAGACATAACTTAGTCTATTTTTCCAGCGCATAGCGCACAAAAGCAAGGGAACGATGAAAGCACCAGAACTCTGCTCACATCGCGTCGCTTTGTACCTCAAGCCGCAAGTAGTAAGTCTGTAATAAGTGGAATACCGCTACGCTTTGCACTCACGGGACAGAAGGACAATCCCGAACGCTTTTATATAGTAGATTATTGTACTGTACACAAACACACACAGTTGTTACACACAACCACTAACCTATGAAGGCACGACCTCAGTAGGAGAGTCTTCAGAGGTTGGTGCAGTATCTTCAGCAGGTGCGTTGTTGTCTTCTTCTGCTGAAGGAGTTCTAGAAGTAGGCAGTGGGTGTCTGGGTGCGTGGCTGAAGAACATCTTGATAGGCAGTTGCTAGCGCTGTCTTTTCATATGCGTGAGGAGGCTTTTGTAGGGTATTGCCATCTTTAATCATATCCAAGAGTTTCACCTTCTCCTGGATAGTAAGCATCTTCCTCCGGCGCTTAGTTTTATTGTCAGAAGGCTTAGAAAAAGCAGCATGTTTAGGAGCTATCGTAGGGCTTAGATAAAAGTTCTCAGAAAGCGCATGCATAGTGACGTAAGCGTGTATGAGAAAAAAATCACGATAGAGTGAAGCCGCAAAAGTCAAAGCGTGATATAGCGAGGGATCACTGTATATATACACATACACACACATATATAAACATATATATACCTATACATTCATATCTACATATATACATATACTCACATATATATATATATATATATATATATATATATGTACTAATAAAAGGCAAAGCCCTCACTGACTCACTCACTCACTCACTCACTCACTGATTCACTGACTCATCACTAATTCTCCAACTTCCCGTGTAGGTAGAAGGCTGAAATTTGGCAGGCTCATTCCTTACAGCTTACTTACAAAAGTTGGGCAGGTTTCAGTTCGAAATTCTATGCGTAATGGTCATAACTGGAACCTATTTTTTCGTCTATATACGGCGAATTTACTCTTTACATTTGTATGGTGAAGAAAAATGAATGCAATGATGCCTACATTTAACTTACATTCCTACCAAAGATATTTCTGTCGACTAAATAAAAATTCCTTCTATTTAAAATTTAAATAGAACTTGAACAGATACAATAGTTCATAATTTCCATGCTGACTTGCACGTAAGAGCGGGAGTCATCCGTTTTAACAAACAGCGTATTGCACTGATATGAAATAGCCTGCCCATTTAATTATTTAGGAATGGATAAATAAATTAAGATTTTGTACAAATAATGTTTTTCATTTTTCTTCCTTGATGGATTCTGGCACCCCCAGCAACAGTTGCTCACACCCCAAAGAGTGTATATATATATATATGTATGTATATATATATATATATGTATTTGTGTGTATATATGTGTGTGTGTGTATATGTATGTGTATATATGTAGATATGTATATATATATGTGGATGTATGTGTATATATGTATATATTTGTATGTATATATGTGTGTGTGTATAAACAGTAATCCCTCTTCGATCGCTGGGTTATGCTCCAGACCCCCTGATAGGTGAAAATCCGCGAAGTAGAAACCATATATTTGTATGGTTATTTTTATATATTTTAAGCCCTTACACTGTTTATAAATATTCCCCGCAGAGTTATACAGCATAATCCCTTTGTATTCTCTTAGATATTAGGTAAGATTCATTGAAATTATATATATAAACACACTGTTTATATACAGTAAAACCTAAATATTATTTTAAAGATATTGAGTGTCTCCGATATCACATATGTTACAGCCATTACGATAGACAGGCCACCAGCAATAAGTACGTACAATGCAAGAAAAATAGTATACTGTATAGTAAATGTGTGTACAGTGACACTAAACGTACGTACATGTACTAAGTACTGTAAGTAGAAAATTAATTATGGTTACTCACCAACAATGACACGATGACTTGTCCGATAACAATGAGTTTAATTTTACTGCACAACAAAGGAGAGTGTTACAGCTCTTCCAAAGAAGCCACTTCAGGCGATTGTGTAGCACTGCCGTTGTTCTTCTTCTGGCAGTCTTCAATCCAAATCCCTAAAGCAGATTCCATCCAGACTACTGCCTTATTATATCCACTTACAACTCGTTTTGCACCCTGGTTAAAAGGACACTGCGGCCGTAGATCTTATATTCCTTTCCTACTTTTTAAATAAAAAGAATCGCAGCCTTCAACAAATCCAAAACGTTTACCTTTTTGGCAATTGTTAACATCTTTCGTTTGCGCTTGGGCATGGCCCCTGAAGCAGTAGCAGATCGTTTTGGAGCCATAACTAAGGGCTTGACTATGCACAAAGATAAACACAAAAGAGCACAACTCTTTACACAGCGAAACACGTTGATGCTGAATGAACGAGACGAGACTTCCTGGTTAACACTGCATTCAGCACGCAGGAACTTAACTGCGTGCTCTGATTGGTTAGCTTCTCAGTCAGGAGAACTTAACTGCGTGCTCTGATTGGTTAGCTTCTCAGTCATCCGCCAGTAGCGTTCCTTGTATGAAATCAACTGGGCAAACCAACTGAGGAAGCATGTTGACACATTGTCCGCAGAACCCGCGAAGCAGCGAAAAATCCGCGTTATATATTTAGTTATGCTTTCATATAAAATCCGCGATAGAGTGAAGCCGCGAAACTACTGTGTATGTATATATATATGTATATATATATATATATATGTATATGTATATATGTTTATATATATATATTTATATATATATATATATGTATGACAGCAACACTCATCACTCACAACAGTGACAAAACAATTACATTGACAATCATGTTACGTTATTTTCAAAATGTTTCCTTTTCTTTTTCATTACTTCTCCGCTGCGATGCGCGGGTATTTTGCTAGTATATTTATATATATATACTCAGCAAAAAAAGAAACGTCCCTTTTTCAGGACTGTGTATTTCAACAATAATGTTTTAAAAATCCAAATAACTTTACAGATCTTCATTGTAAAGGGTTTAAACAATGTTTTCCATGTATGTTCAATTAACCATAATCAATTAATTAACATGCACCTGTGGAATGGTCGTTAAGACCTTAACAGCTCTAAAGTAGGCATTTAAGGTCACAGTTATAAAAACGCAGGACACTAAAGAGACTTGTCTACCGACTGTGAAAAACACCCTAAGAAAGATGCCCAGGGTCCCTGCTCATCTGCGTGAACGTGCATTAGGTATTGCTGCAGGGAGGCATGAGGACTGCTGATGTGGCTAGGGCAATTAATTGCCATGTCCGCACTGTGAGATGCCAAAGACAGCGCTACAGGGTGACAGGAAGGACAGCTGATCATCCTCGCAGTGGAAGACCACGTTTAACAACACCTGCACAGGATCGGTACATCCGAATATCACACTTGCGTGACAGGTACAGGATGGCCACAACAACTGCCCGAGTCACACCAGGAACACACAATCCCTCCATCAGTGCTCAGACTGTCCGCAATAGGCTGAGAGAGGCTGGACTGAGGGCTTGTAGGCCTGTTGTAAGGCAGGTCCTTACCAGACATCACCAGCAACAACGCCGCCTATGGGCACAAACCCACCTTCGCTGGACCAGACAGGAGTGGCAAAAAGTGCTCTTCACTGATGAGTCACGGTTTTGTCTCACCAGGGGTTATGGACGGATTCGTGTTTATCGTCCAAGGAATGAGCGTTACACCGAGGCCTGTACCCTGGAGCGGGATCGATTTGGATCAATGGCTAGGGCCATTCCCCCCAGAAATGTCCAGAAACTTGCAGGTGCCTTGGTGGAAGAGTGGGGTAACATCTCACAGCAAGAACTGACAAATCTGGTCCAGTCCATGAGGAGGAGATGCACTGCAGTACTTCAACCAGCTGGTGGCCACACCAGATACTGACTGGTACTTTTGATTTTGAGCCTCCCTTCATTCAGGGACACATTGTGAAACATTTTTAGTTTATGTCTTATGGTGTTGACTCTTTTAGTGTTCATACAAATATTTACACATTAAGTTTACTGAAAGTAAAAACAGTTGAAAGTCAGAGGACGTTTCTTTTTTTGACTATATATATATATATATATATATATATATATATATATATATATATATATATATATATACTCTTTTGGGTGCGAGCAACTGTTGCTGGGGGTGCCAGAATCCATCAAGGAAGAAAAATGAAAAACATTATTTGTACAAAATCTTAATTTATTTATCCATTCCTAAACAATTAAATCGACAGGCTATTTCATATCAGTGCAACACGCTGCTTGTTAAAACGGATGACTCCCGCTCTTACGTGCAAGTCTGCGTGGATATTATGAACTATCGTATCTGTTCAAGTTCTATTTATATTTTAAATAGAATTAATTTTTATTTAGTCGACAGAAATATCTTTGGTAGGAATGTAAGTTAAATGTAGGCATCATTGCATAAATTTTTCTTCACCATAGAAATGTAAAGAGTAAATTCGCCTTACATTTCAACCAAAGAGATTTGTGTCGACTAAATAGAACTTGAAAAGATATATTTTTTCGAATGTGATTGCCCAATTTAGATCGAGTTGACGCGCACTACATCGAGCCCTCGTGCTATTGTGGTTTCGCCTGCGTGCCTGAATAAGTCACCCTCCTCTCGCTCTTACTTTTTTACCCTTCATCTAATGATTACACTGAGTATGGCTTTACCAAAACAATCATTGATGGCGAATAAAGTATCCATTATTCATAAAGCTTCAATTGGTGATCTGTCTTTCTGCGTTAACCGCATATTTTTTCATACGTCTCAAACCAAGGGGGTGCGGGGTAAAATGAATCGGGAAGCGCTGATATATATGTAGGTGTGTGTGTGTATATATATGTATGTATAAATATATATATTGAAATAGTTTTACTGTGAAATAATGCAAAGAGTACACGACACGTGTTTCGCCCTAATTTTGGGGTCATCTGGCGTACACACTCAGTGCACCCCCTTTTGGGAATCGAACCTCGGACATCGGCGCTAGAGACGAAGCCTCATCCATTGCGCCACTGCGTGTGGTTTGTCTATTTGAAAGTATGTAGATCGGGGTTTATATATATATATATATATATATATATATATATATATATATATATATATATATATATATATATATATATACAGTAATCCCTCCTCGATCGCTGGGTTATGCTCCAGAACCCCCGATAGACAAAAATCCAAGTAGAATCCATATGTTTGTGTAGTTATTTTTATATATTTTAAGCCCTTATAAACTCTCCCACACTGTTAACATTATTAGAGCCCTCTAGACATGAAATAACACCCTTTAGTCAAAAGTTTAAACTGTCCTCCATGACAAGACAGAGATGACAGTTCTTTCTCACAATTAAAAGAATGCAAATAGATCCTTTTCTCTTCAGGAGCAGAGAATTTCAGAGGGAGAGAGAGAGCTCGCAAAGAAAAGCAAACAATCAAAAAATCAATACTTGTGCTTTTAAGTTTGCTGCGGCATTTTTTAGAGGAGCGTCAGTATCTTCTAAGCAAACAGCCTCTGTGCAAACAGCCCCTCTGCTCACATCTCCTCCGTCAGGCAGAGAACGTCAGAGAGAGAGAGTGAGATTAAAGCAACAATCAAAAAATCAATACGTGTGCTTTTAAATATGCCGAGCACCGCAATAAAGCGGAATTTTTTTAGAGGAGCGTCAGTTTCTTTTAAGCAAACAGCCTCTGTGCAAACAGCCCCTCCGTCAGGCTCAGAGAATGTCAGAGAGGGTGATAGAGAGGCAGAGACAAGCAAACAATCAAGCTCCGCGCGGGATGCATATCTTATAGCATTGAGGAGTTTTAGTTAATATGTAATACATGCTCTGATTGGGTAGCTTCTAAGCCATCCGCCAATAGCGTCCCTTGTATGAAATCAACAGGGCAAACAAACTGAGGAAGCGTGTTGCATAAATTAAAAGACCCACTGTCTGCAGAAATCCGCGAACCAGCGAAAAATCTGTGATATATATTTAGATGTGCTTACATTTAAAATCCGCGATAGAGTGAAACCGCGAAAGTCGAAGCGCGATATAGCGAGGGATTACTGTATATATATATATATATATATATACCCACGCTTCGCACCGGAGAAGTAGTGTGTTAAAGAAGTTATGAAAAAGAAAAGGGAACATTTTAAAAATAACATAACATGATTGTCAATATACAGTAATTGTTTTGTGAGTGTTATGAGTTTTGCAGTCATCAAGGATTTGATTATCATTATTTCTTTCAATCAGGTTCGTATTTGTAGGATGTGTTGTGTTCAAGTTACATTCGTGTTTGCCAATCGTTGTAAAGATAACAGGTTTCATTCATCGATTGGTTTCTTACTGCATCAATAAACAGCTCGTCTTCCTCTTTATCTGAGATGTGACACACTGTAGCATGCACAGGTTTTTTTTACACTGTCTTCCTTTAGCGGGACATTGACTTTTTCCACCGTGTGCTTTGTTTCCGCAGTAGCTGCACTTATGAATATGCTTGTTTGAGTCACATGCTTCATATTTTTTTGCTGCCTTCTCAATTGTGTAATTCGGTTTTTGTTCAGCACTCTTTGGAACTGTTGCTTTTTGTCTGTGTACTGCGTCAGTTCATGTGAGCCGCTCAGTGTACATGCATCGAAGGTTCCCAGCTCTACTTGTGCCATCTCATGCGATGTCCATGGTTTTATTTAATGTTAGCTAAGACCCGGCACTTAAAAGTTTCTCTCGCAGTTTCGCTGAGTTTGTGCCAAACACCACCCGGACCACCTCATCTTCTTCTGCATAAGCACAGTCCTTCACACAGTTGAGAGGGCATTTGTTCCATTCAGACCCGCCTATACTGTCTCCAGATCTGTTAGTTGCTGTGTAGTTAGAACACAGAAAAATAACACAGCCTGTAGGAGTGCTTCACTAACAGGTGATTTTTCATTCTCTGTTGTGTGATAGGTTCACAAATGCTTAAAATGAAGAAAAAACTCTCCGCTTGTATTCGGCTCTCAGCTACAGGTATTCTCTAGGATTTTAAAGTACAAGTTAGACCAATGTGCTGCTTTGGATTAAAGTCAAGGAAACCTGAAACTAAGAACTGCCAGACAAACAGGCAATGATCCCAACACAAGCAACACAGTAAATGACAGTGAAAAGAAACATCTGGTCCAGGTTGATAATAGTAGGCCAGAACATTAAAATCACCAAAAAAAAAGGAAGTTGGAAGTGAAGCACCAGAAGATAAATGGTTAAGTTTTAAGTAAAAGTTAAGTTATTCCATTTTTATAAATACATACTGTACTTCTTTTTTATATGGTAAAGACACCAGAAATGTGTTGTGGTTTAGTAGCAGTTATGGTTTTTAAGGTTGCAAAATGATAGACAGAAATCTGAGTTCAGCTTCTGACATCATGTGTGCTTTCTTAAAATATCCTAGAGTTAAATCCATAAGTTAACAACCTTCTTAGTGTATACATTTCAGCTAGTATGGTTTCATAGTGGTAAACATGTTCACAGTAATTTTCTCCCATGATTTAAAGTCAGGAAGATTAGCTTGAGTAGTGGGGACACTTATTTGATCTTTTATGGATGAGAGTGACCTGCAAGAGTGATGCCCTGAAGCTATGTTAAGGCTTTGACTGAATGATGCAGAATAGAGTTCAGCACCCCCAGTAAACCCTCTACCAATTGCCACTATGTTAAAATAATTGTGCTTGAAAAATAAATGCTAATTTGTCTATCCAACTGGAATCTGTAATTTTATTTAATTGTATTAATGCATTTTTCCATTAATTTTATGAATTTGTTATAATATGGATCCCAGTTTCTTAAGAGATATCTGTTGTTAAATTTGTTCCTCTTTATATATTCCCCTGTCAAGTGTTCTCTTGTATTACTTTTTCCAAGCTATGAAGATTCAGTTTGTCTTCCCAATTTATCCCAAGCTTTCTAAAGATATGCTTTGTTGAATTCTAAAGTCTTTTAGGAATATTAGTATCATTAGTTGTGTTAGCCAGAGCTACAAATAGTCCAACCGGTAAAGTGTGTTATCGCCATCACCTCCTCTGATGTGTGTGTTCTTTTTAGTAGCTTTCTCATGTGACTAGATGCAGATACGCAACTGTCTTCTAATATTTAAGTGTTATTGTAGTGAAATTGTATAGTACATTCTTATAGCATTTGTACTATGAATACTGCATTATTAATATAACTTTGGGTGTTCATTCATATTCAAATCTTTATTTCTGCAAACTATAATTAAAATAGAGATATTATTTATCAGAGAATGCAATTGAATCACAGTACTGACTCATTTTGTTGTTTTTTGATATGAGGATGCTAAAAAAAACCTAAGCATATTATGCACTATTATAACAATATCTTTTGTTTTACTTTAATTCTGTAATTTTTTTATAATTAAGACTATTGTATAAACTATAAAGGAACAAGTGAAGAATAAAGTAAAGTGCAAGTCAAGTACAAATAAAGAACTAATGAAAGGACTGACCAAAGCTTTGATGCACCTGATATTTTATGACCTTACAATTTCACATAATTTGTTAGTCAGTAATTGATTAAAATTTAATAGCATTCTTTTTAATAATTTTAGGGTGACCAATCTGTAGCAGATAAATTAACACATATTTTTGTATAATTGTGCATGTAAGGAATGTATTTTGACAGAATAAAAATTTCAGTTTCAGGTTTTCAATGTAACATTTTTTCAACAAGACAGTAACATTTTACTACTAAAAACTCAATTTTATATATGGAATTTCATGTATGATGGGTAAATTAAGTTTAATACTAAATATGAATATGCTTTCAGGTGTGTACTAATTTATACAAGTACTAAAACTGTGAGAAACATTTTAGTAAATATTTCTACTTTTTTTTTTTAGCTGGATTACAGATGATCATGTAGCCTGGAGATTTGGCATGTAAGTACTACAGTATATTTGCTTGCTGTCCATAGCAACCTTTGAAGCTTTTTTTGTTTTTATTTTTGGTGTTTTCCCAATTTACTGTACATAAACTAAATTCAGACCTTACATGGTATGCCATTTAAACTCATTGGTGATGTATTCCATATTTCTAAAAAATGTTTGTTTAGTGAAGCAGTTTTTCTACATTGAACATATAATGTTAGTGTAGTAACATATACAGTGCCTGCAAAGAAAAAGGTGCAGGATGACCTCTGCCTGCGTATTTCATGTTTGAGCTACTGTCATACGAGCCTGGCAAGCAAAACTAACCAAAAGGTGTCGTGATGCATTTGTTTATGATAAAGTGCTTAATTTAGTCTCACTTGTACATCTTTAGGTTTATTTAATACTTCTGTAATTCACTTACTGTTTTGGAAAACTTGTTAAAGTATTTGTTCTGATTATATTGAGTTTATATGCTTTATATATGCTTATAATGTTTTAGACTTTCTGTAAACACTTCATTTTGTTATCATAGTAGAAAAATACATATTTTTGTTTAGAAACTTAATAGGAAATGTAATATGAAATTGGTAATCTAAAGAATGTAGTATCTACAGGATACTGTTTGTTCCATAGGATTTAATGCTTTTTTAGCTGTGAAAATTTCTGTGTGTCAAGTACATCACATATACTTAATGGCAGATTCCATTTTCAACAGAGTTTTAGTAATAACACTTCACAGATGAAGGGTGGAGCCTGTGCTTAAATCATTGTTTGGGTTTCACCTTTCTGAAGTGAGGGAATACAGAAAACTTGAATTTAATGTACACATCAGTGTACAAGAACAGCATATACTCCCCATGTTTGCATAGGTTTCCTCTCGTTGTTCAGGTTTTCTTCCAACAGTCCAAAGACCTGCAGATTAGATTTTTGGTGATGTTAAATTGCCCCCAATTTGTATGCATGTGTGTGAGATCATCCTGTGATAGGCTGGCACCCTGTCCATGTATTGTTCCAGATTCCGCACCCGATGCTTGCTAAAATGGACTCTAGCTTTTCACGACCCTGCTTCGAATAAGCTGGTTTGTAAGATGGATGAATGGAACATGTGGTGTATGCTGGCTTCAATCTGTTTATAGTGAAGGATGTTGGAAAGTTCATCAGCTCACAATGGCAAGTCAATTGCATTATTCTAAGTAGGTATTGCTTCAGACTGGATGTATTATGGGTGTATCTGAAAGTAAAAACATGTGGTCATGAGAAAGGAGCACAAGAATGGTGAGATATGACATTTCAGAAAAAAATACCATTTGGGATATAATAGGCTTTCTTTTTTCCTTTTACACAGTTCTCTAAAATGATCTAATCCGTGTTACAGAAGGGCAAAGAATTTCCTTTGCATACAGTAACAGTATGTTTTGCCATGGGTAATGTTGTGTTTAATCCATTTGCACAACAGATAATTTATAGTGATGGTGACATTATAGTCATAATCTTACCACACAACCCCTCATAAATTTATAAATTAATTTAGGTGCCTAAAATAAGAAGACTAACCTAATATAATTATAAAATAATATGAAATTAAAATAGAATAATGCAGTAAGTGCTTACCCATGATTCCTGTTTGCCATATCCTCACAAAAGCATGCAAATAAAGAAATCTTACTCTCTAATCAATGACAAATACAAATATTTTCAACAAATATTTTTTTTTACATACCCATCCACCGTTTTAATGGAGGACACAGCACAAAAACTGCATTTTTAGTATCAAGGAAAAGGCGAGCTCCATTCTTCATTTATGTAAGTATATTAAAAGCCATATTCAGTCTCACCACATGACTTTCATTGAAACTGCAATAAAGATCCATTCATGTCTTTGTGAAAGTCGAAGGAAAACCCACTTTAGGGAGAACATGCAAACATCACACAGATGACTACTGTGCTTGCACTTTAAATGCAGCAATTTAAATTATGTCTGCTGTGCTATGCACAAGACAGAACAGAAGGTAATGTATGATCAAAGTTTAAACTACCTGAATGCAATTTGTTTTATTAGTCTGTTAGCCATTACCACTATAAATACAATGAAGTTCTGAAAAGAAGAAAAAAGCTTTGCAAAATGTTTCCAAAACAACCACTTTTGATATATTATGATATACTATGTTTCTTAGGTTAGCATTTTTTTATTAATATTACTATTAAGTAGAATTGTCATTAATGGCAAGATATGTTCTTACTACTATTAAGATTTTCACAGAGACTTTAACCATGGTCGTTGCAAATAGCTTGCCAATTCATCCTCTACTGCTCTACCTGCTGGATTTTCACAGATAGCATGCCATTTCAATCTTCCTTTTACTGCTCCAGCTGTTGGATTTTCTTGCTAGTTTAGCCACATTACGTAAAATTTCTGAAACGGTATGATTGCATGCCATACAGTACAGGGTATAGCAAGATAGAGCAGTATTCCTCACTCATTCTGTCTGTACATTATGGGTTCCTAATATGGATCTAACTTTTAATATAATGCTGTTTAAATTTATAGAAAATATCCATCTGTAGTCAGTCAGATATTCAAATCTCTCACCTGCTTTAGTTTTGTTGAAACATTTTAACTTATTTACCGTAATCTCTTTGCCATTTAGGAGTATATAAAATAATTGTTTTCAGTAAGAGGAGTTGCCTAATGTTTGTGTTGTGCTGATCTTAAGTTATGTCAGACTTACCAGAGGCAAATCTTTTACATTCTATCATCGGTTTTAAAAACATCTGGAGGATTGAAAGGTGGTGAAAAAACGTCCTAGCAGTAATTATTACTTTGAGGAATGTTTTTGGCCTGTACTGTATGCTGCATGCTTTATATAGTATGTAATGTAATTAACTGTTCACAATAATCTCATCTAACTTACCACCTCAAAAATAATTTAGAAATATTATCCCTGATAACATAATTATTGTACTAGATAGAGTATGATATCAAGGAAAATGACCTACAAATGGAGATTTTCTTTTGCACTTTTTAACTTTACAGCAGCAATATTTTCACATAAACAGTAAAAAAAAGGTTTTTAAGGTGAGTGTTAGCTATTATTTATTTTATTTAATGGCTGACTACAGCTGTTTTAGCATGATAAGGTACTGTTACTGTGGTCCCACAGTAGTAGTAGTTGATTGGTCACACATTTGTCTTTGGTCAGATTTGTCCCAATGAAGGAATACAGTATTTGTCAATATATAGCATACCAGTGCTGGCATACCTGGAGTAGTAATGTATTTCAAAAGCTTCCCAGTTGTGGCAGTTTTATCGTCATACTAGTTTTGGCAAAGTTTGAATGAGACCAGCTGCTGTAAAATGGCCATTTGACGTGAAATTATGCCTTCAGTTGAAAGCGATCCTGCACTGGCTCCATCTTAAAAAAGTGTGCTGTTCTAACAAACCTAACTGATGTTAAACTTTTGAATATGTGCCATATGGTTCCAGTAATATTTTATGAATTCTTCCATAATTCATTTAAATGGAAGAGACTTAGCACAAGCAAAACACAACACATACCTTCCACATTTACAACTTAGATTAACTAGCTGGTGTTCCAGTTACAGTATTTGCAATTTTAGTAATAAACAGACTTTCATTTTTTTCGCAAAGCAACTAACTGTCCTAATAGGACAAGTGCAGTAAGCAGAGAAAGTTCTTAATTCTCTGACTGTCCCTAAACAGATCTTACAGGCTTTCTGAGAGTTGTGTAGTCCTGGATTTAATTAGATTTGCATACTCTTAGAATGTTTAGAGCATTTTTTGAAAGAAGTATGCCTGTGATAAAAATTTTGCAGAACACTGTCATTTAAGCACAAATGGACCAGTTCAGAGAAAACCTTGTAGATAACTAGTATTCCTAAGAGCTGTACCTGGAATTTAGACTAACTAGGATAAGAATTTGTCCTACCTCAGAGCAGGACATGAGAACTATTAGTGAAGCTTTCAACACTTACTCCTAGCATAGAGTAGGAGTACACCTTTAAGAATAAATGACGTCATTTATGAGTTTACAGCACCCTGAGCCACAAACTGGCACTCATGAAAGTCTTGGAAATCATGATGACACTTTGTAGTTTTCTGGTATTAACGCTAAGACTTCACCACAAAGATTAAAATAATAATAATAATATTCAAAGTAGGGTAATATGCTGGTTATCAAATATAGTTAACATCCATGTTGACACTCTGATCTCACTTGCTATTCAAATGTGCATGCTCATCCACACTTGGGGCAATGATCTTTAGTAGAGTGCTGATTTGCATGAATGCAGCATGATTTAACATTACCTAACGTGGAGTGGTGGGAAAATTAATTAATCTATGTATTATGTAATGCTTTGTAAGGGCAATCAAAGATAAGTGGAAATTTTGAGAAATGGTTGGATTTGACATACTTAGAAAATTTGATGTACAACATTTGTTACAAATATTATTCCATCTGTGTCAAATTGATATCTCTTTACAAGCTCACTTTTGCCAAAACTTTCCAAAACATTTTGTATTTTTTGGGATGTGTATGCTGATGTCTGAATGAATGCCTTCTTCTGGCAGCTTCTAAGTATTTGGAACAGCTTAGAAGTTTTCTAAAGCCTGGTGAAGTTAAGAGTAGTTTTAGAAATTACGAAAACTGATAAAAACACTTTTGCTCCTACACCAATAAGTAAGACATAATTTGCATCACTCTTTAATGTTTGAACTGGTTAGGACTATTTTCCTACTCTAACATGCTTGATAAATTTGAGCAGTGATATGGTTTTATTGGGATTCCACTTCTTCAGCTTTGAGCTTTTTAAGATACATTTTTTAAAGCTAATATCATTAACAGGTAGACCACTGCTCAGAAGTTAATTACATTTGGCAGATATATTTATGACTTTGAAAGTAAGTCTTGTATTAATTTTGAGTTCACCTCGAAGCTCAAGCTAAAGTTCAACATTTTTAAACACAGTAGTCTCAGCAGCTAAACTTTAAGCAGAAAAGAAAATCTGTTAAGATTTTATGTTTTTATTACATTATCAGAATTTGTTGTTTTTAAAGTAGATTTTCCTTTAAAGAAGACTAAATATAGCAAATAAACTTGAGTGTAATTGCATCTTGCATATACTTTTCTAAATTCATGCTGTGTACTGTATTCATATTGTAAATATGGAGAATGTCATGTGCTAGCTTGCATGTTTCATTGGTCTAATGCAGTGGTTTACTGGACAACCTCTGTAACTGTGGGCTTTTATCTGAACCAATTTCACAGTCAGTGTGTTACTCTTATTTTTACTGCTTATTGCTAATCATCTGCATTTGGATATAATTAAAAGAGCAAACGCTACAGAAGATGGTAAATCAAAAAGGTATTAAAGGTATTAAACAGGTGTAAATATTAATGCATTTCTTATTAATATCTGAACAACAGTATAAATTAAAAGTAAAATAAACTGAATATGAAACTGGCTGGAATACAAACCTGCAGCCATGGGGGTTCCACAGGACTGAACTCAAATACACTGGTGTAATGCGATATGGAAACCCAGCTGTGTTCTGTCAAACAGGTTATGGGTACACAGTGTCTTTAAAGTGCAGAAATTTTTTTTTTTTTTTTTATCCTAATCCAGATTTTTAAATGCAAACAAGAGACTAGAAATAATTTTCAGAATTTTTCCTTTACCATCCTATTCAAACTTTGGAGAAGAATCCTGTCATCTTTCTTTTTCCAGTTTCTGCCCTGAACTCTGTAAAATAACAACAATTGTTTAAAAAAACAACGATTTCAAATATTCAGTTTGTTTAGTTTAATAGGCTTATGCTAAAAACGTAAGGCTTAACAAAATGTGCCGTTATTTTAAGAGCAGGTTATTTGTGTGGGGACAGAGCTGAACGCAACATTGTTTTTTTTTTCTTTCTAATAGTAGAATAATGCTGTTTGTACAACATAAGATAATCTGTTTGTTCCAAAACTGTTTCAGAACAATTTTTTAACTAAGCAGCTAATGGTAGAATACTGCTGGTTATACAACATAAGGTAGACTAGTTGTTCAAAAACTGGTCCAGAACAAATTTTTAACTGGGCAGTTTCTGTATTTTACAATTCTTTTCTGAATTTATTAGAATGTTTTTGAAGTACAGTTTTGTACAGACAGTACAAGTCACTGTCCACTTGCACAATTTTCCATTGTAGTTCTTAAAGGTATGCATATTGCATTAACAGAATTTCAGATTATGACATTGCAATATTAAACTCATGTTTTACCCATGCTTGATTTTATGGTATGTGTAATATAACATAGATTACTATACACCAGTTTAATGTAAAACATTTTAATTTGGCATTTGACTTACATAATTGAAATTTATGTAGTCAGTATTATTTGCTGAATATTCTGAAAAGCAAATGTTTCTAGTACAGTATTTCTCAACCTCTTTTTCTGTGGTGGCACACTTTTTGCAACCAAAACATCTCAAGGCACAAAACTATTCTGCTAACCACGAATACATTCTATCTCATACACAACTTGGAACTGCCAGAAGAAGCAAGTAGGCAGGCATCTTGAGATCTCAATGTGTGCTCTGGGTTGTAAGTAATCATAAATTCAGATAAGTAAGCAGTGCTTTGACCAACACCTCTGTAATGTATCATGGACTGATCAAGGTATTGGAAATGTGTAAGATGCATAACATCTGGTGCTAGCACTGTGTGGTGCTTCAGATGCATGCCTCCAGGAGCCTATTGTTGGGTCATGGTGCTCCACACCCCTTACTTCAGTGGCTCTATCCCTCTTCTTCCCAATGATGTCATACTCTAGTTACTGGATTTTTTGCAACACAACACATTTCCAAAATTCCCTCCTGCTCAAAGTCCAAGAGCTGAATGCATGGCAACTGTCCTCCTTGCCCGGTCATTTTTGGTCCCTAAGAGTACTTTAACTGTCAGCAGTTACTCAGTGAACTTCCCTTTGCAGGTGCCTTTTATACTTGCTGTGGCAGTCCAGGGGACATAACTCACACAAATCATTTGCATATGTACTGCACCTCAGTTTCACATTCCACCATGACCTATTTATCCTGCAAGTTTGAGACTGATATGATGCATTTTTCCCAGTGTTGCAATTTTACTGGTCAGCATATTGAGTCATAAAAAAGTGTTACCTTTTTATTAGAAGTGCTACTTAATTTTCCTATGGACATATACATTTAGCAACAAATGTATTGACTAAAGTAAGGTACAAATCAATTGAACATAGGTTTATATGCAGCACTATAAAGAATATGATTTAATAATTTGCTTGTATTCTTTCAACTAAATAATTAAAGTAATTGGTAATAAAAAGAATAGCCAAAATAAATTTCACAATTAGGATGGTATTCAAGCTGTGTACCTGTGTTTAAAATAAATGCATACATACTTGTATTGCATTTATTGCAAAGAAGAATCAAGGTTTATAGGGAGTAATCATCATTTTACAACTATAACTAGGAATGAGAGCTTCATTCTTTTTTCAATGAATACTGACTTAAAATTAATCACCAGTTTTATCTTTTATTGTGACCATGTTGTTTTGTCGTATAAAATGACAGCCTAATGTTTCTGTTTAATGTAAATATTAAATGTCTAATTTAATTAGTAATGTACAGTTAATTGCATGTTTACCACACCAACTGAAAATTATTATCATTAAATTCTATATACAGTAGTGTAGCACAAATTATGTGTTTCAGGGTAGCTAATATGGACTGTTTTCTTAATAAAAATAAAAAAGAGAAACCATTTGATTAAGCTTTTTTTTGTGGAACAATTGGACATTCCTAAAGTTGTTTTATGTAAGTACAGAAAATGCATACAAGGCCATGGTATTCTGATTCCCAGGTCAACCCAGTCTAGTGCTGAAATACATCTTAAATCATTTTCTAACTTCACCAACAGCATATGAGTTAATTGATTTTCTTATGAAAGCAAGTTGTAACATCCTGTCTTCATACTTTCATAAGCTTATAATTTCTTTACAGTGGCACATGCAGGCATTTTGTAGCCCAGTGTCCTAATGAATAGTTTTTGTGGTCAAGCATGGGAACACACTAGTTCAAAATAATTGTTTGGGGTGTTAGCCAGGTTACCTCTTTCAATAACGGTGCTTGCAAGGCAAAAATAAACAAGTGCACAATGGAGCAAACAAGAGCAAAACAGTTATTAGCTTACAGGGCCCTCAAAGCAAAGGTTAAGATAGCTCTGAAAAGTGGTCATTCTTTAGTTTGGAGCTTTATCAGGTGGTCTGCTTTTTCCCAAATGAGACACCTTCTTCTGGGAACATATAGGTCTTGTAATCCTTAGACCAGAAGCGGCAAAGTTTGTTGCCCTTATTGGGCATCTTCTTGGAGCTGTCAATGGAAAAAGAGATGATTCTGTCAACAACAGCACTCCCCTATGTCCCAGCGTGGTAGTACTTACCTCTGATGAGCCCAGAAGGTGCCCCTTCAACACATGTGTGCTGTGTATTGGTGTTTCTGACTTTGGATTCTACATCTGTCTTGAAATTTATGCTTGATTTAAATTTTTTTTTTCAGTCATAATTCACAATGTGTTTTCCAGGTAAAAGTAGTATCACTATCTTATGAGATGATAACATTTCATCAATATTTTGAAATGATTACAGTAAGCATTTAATGTCCTATAATAATGCAGCGTCATATGTACACATAAATTACTCATAGAAATTAGGACTTGATTCTCTGGTCCTGCCTCACTCCTGATTTGTGTACACCCTTTTATCACCATTGAAGGGTGTTTGCTAAATCTACCTAAGGAATCTGTCTTGTATGACAGAGATGTGCATTATAGCAGAGTAGCAGCAGATGATGGAATATTTATAGTTTCATTTCTAAGTGTAGTGTGAAGTGACCTTTTAGAAGGCATGCCATGCATTTTGATTTTGGCATTACCTTTATTCTATTAGAATGAAATTGTATTACATGTATCATGAATATGCATATTTCCCAAGGGTTTCTGAATCTAGGGAGGAAAACTAATGGAATGAAACCTGTTTCTGCCAAATATAAATACCACATTACAGTTTATGCAAGATTTAGCCTCCCCATCACTGAAATATCAATCAATATCCTCTTACATATTTCATAACACTATACTGTACCTGACTAGATTCACTTTAAATGTGGTTTTCAAATAGAACTTTTAAGGGTAATTTTATTGTTAGCACACATTTCAAATTAAAGATACTTTCAATTATATTTGTCCTTTAATTCTATTTAAATTCAACATTGTTTTTATGTAATTGACTTCTCTGCTACAGAGATAATGTAAAATAAAATGAGCCTTATAACTTGCATAGAGTAGGACCAAACAAAGGAACAATTTACTCAATTTCAATCATGAAATCCAGTGTGAATGCCTCTGATGGAGCCTGCAGATCATATTCTTATAGAACTGATTACCCGCAGCCAATCGCTCACAGCAGACACCGGTGCACTAAATAGGTGTGATTGATGTGCGACCTGTGCGTGGGCGAGCACAGCAGGAAGTGGCTTGTGAGGAGCGACAGAGTAGTAAAAGGGAGACAGCTTTTGGCAGATCTTTTCTGTAAGTGCAGTCTTCACTGCTACATCAAAGCTTTTCAAAGTATTATGAAACAGCAGGGACACCTGTCGTTCTCAGTAACCCTTCACAAGCTTATTCATAGGGATGCTATGAACAACCATAATTTTTTTGCTGTGCATGTGCACGGTATCCATCTCATAGTATATAGTCTTTCTTTGGTACATAAAAATGATTATGTTTCAATATCCACATAAACATGCTGCTCCTGGTTGATATTGGGATTTTGCTTGGTAAGGAATGCAGCTAAGGAAGCAGTATTTTTTGGTGTAATTCACTTATCAACATGTGGTTGTGGAGAATTTATCCTGCAGAGTAGATCTAATTTTAGATTCTGTGGCCACATCAACTTCATGTAAGAGTTATTTTTGTAGAGAAAAGCCAAGCAAAATGACGCCTTTTATTGGCTAACTAATTCATATTGCTGTTTTCAGGGTCTGGCTTAATATTTCTTGTTATTGAAGGCATCGAATAATGGCAAGCAGTTAGAAGTGGTTAATCCACCAGATAACAAGTTACTGGCAAACTGCTTTGTTTTTACAAATCATAACTGTAAATAATATTAGTTATATGTGAAGCAGTCACACTTAAGCCAACATTTTTTTATCATTGAAAAAAATTACATTTGTTGATTTCTGTGGGATTTTTCTCCTGCAGTTTTCTATTTCATACGGTTCTCAGTATAGCAGTATAACAATTGGCAGTTAAAATTCTGACAGCATGACTGTCAAAGTTCCTAAGTCATTGACCTTTTCATCCACTCATCTTTAGGTGGGTTGTCATGATACTCATCTTTAGTATATTCTCACTGTTTGTATAAATCTGAGTATTGTGTAGAATGAGAAACCCAAAAATACTCATTATTTAACCATATTTATCTCTACAATAAACTTATATTTTTTAATTCCATGAGGGAAATGTAAGAAGATGATTTGCCTGTTAGTACATATTATAATCAGTCAAAAACATTTTGTATAAAGCTTTGTTTTTATTTTTATTGTGGGAATCTCTTTAAGTGTTTATTTTTATGTTACATGTTCATGCAGAATTTTTCTTGAGCTTGAACCGAAAAATTGCATATGTTAAAACAAAACTCATAATGTGACTTAAGTTTCTTAATGTCTTTTTCACCACAATTACTTTTTATTCCCATAATGAGTAGTAGTACAGCACTCTTTATGGTGACAACACTGTTTCATATTTTCATAATCAATTGCACAAGTTGGTAGAATATTATTCATTGAAAACTTAAGATGCTGGTTAAGACAGTGTAGCTGAGGGGATGGACTAACGTTTAATTCACAAGCGAGGTGGAACATGCAAGAGTTTTAGCTATTTTATTTTATTTTAATTAAATTCATGTTTTATTTTTACCAAAATATACATTGCAAAATATGTGTTATAATATGATAATCAAATATAATTTTTAGTGAAACAAAATTAAGACAAGCCTGTTCAATGAAAAACACAATCAATTCCATATATTCCAAAAACAATTAAGTTCTGTAATCACAGACCACACTTAAACCCACGCCCCACTTGTGAGTTCCAGTTAGAAAAATATGTTTATATATGGATTTATAGTCTGTAAATCATCCCTCTTTTGTCCTTCAATTAGAATAAAGCCACTATTCCACTTGCTTGTTGTGAAATTATGATTATATGAAGGTGTCACATCAATACTGCCAAACCTGAATCTCTGGTACCTCTTCAACTGTGTCCAGAGGCTATGCTCAGAGAAAAGACTTCCAACAATACGGTACTCACACAATACAAAGACAGTTCACAAGTAGGTGAGCAAGTAATTTTAAGCACTCTTGTTATCTTTTTGAAATATAATTTACAAAAATGTAACCTGACTTTTCTAAGACGCTCTTAGATTTTGTGCCTGGCCTTCAGTTCTAATCTTGTTTTCTAGTGTGTCAAATGTTTACATTTCAAAAGAGTATTGTTTGACAGCTCATATTGTGCCTTATATTCAAATCACAGCTACACATATGAGTTATGTGTATTGTTAAAAGCTGAAAAATAATCTTTTCTCAAATCTGGTGAAACTTTGTTCCCTAGCTGAGCACTAATCTAGATACAGCATTCAAGTGTTTTGAGACTGTTTATTAATAACTAGCAAAATACCTGCGCTTCGCAGCGGAGAAGTAGTGTGTTAAAGAAGTTATGAAAAAGAAAATGAAACATTTTGAAAATAACGTAACACGATTGTCAATGTAATTGTTTTGTCACTGTTGTGAATGATGAGTGTTGCTGTCATATATATTGTAAAAGATGAAGCAACAGACAACATAAAGGTTTGGGGTTTCCAGCCCAGTATACTGGAAAATTATCCACAGCAAAATCAATAAACAGGTCATACACAAGAAATAATATTCTTCACAAATTGCACAACACCAAAGATGGCGTCGGCGGACATTTTATGGAGGAGGAGCTGGAAGTGGAGGAATGCTGAGAAGGAACCATGGTGGAAGATGGGACTGATGACGTCAGTAGTAGTGGATGGAGGAAGGGCGGAAGTAACGTGCTGCGGGAAGGAGGAGGCTTATGGCGGAGGAGTGTCTTTTTTTCTGTAGGAAATAAAGGAGAAAGGTTAGTACCCGCCACTCCCTGCCGGCGAATGTCTTCCCGGCGTATCAAGGTCCGTCAGCGTCCCCTACTCACGCGTGACTATATATATATATATATATATATATATATATATACTAATAAAAGGCAAAGCCCTCACTCACTCACTCACTCACTGACTCATCACTAATTCTCCAACTTCCCGTGTAGGTAGAAGGCTGAAATTTGGCAGGCTCATTCCTTACAGCTTACTTACAAAAGTTGGGCAGGTTTCATTTCGAAACTCTACGCCTAATGGTCATAACTGGAAGGTATTTTTCTCCATTAACTGTAATAGAGTTGAGCTGGAAAGACGTGGGGGGGCGGAGTTTCGTGTGACATCATCACGCCTCCCGTAATCACGTGAACTGACTGTCAACGCAGTGCGTAGAAAACCAGGAAGACCTCCAAAAGCGCTTAAGAAAACATGCATTATATAATTGAGAAGGCAGCGAAACAATAAGAAGCGAGAGAGTGACATATACTACCATATTCATGAGTGCTGCTACCTCGGAAAGAAAGCAAGGTGTAAACCTAAACTTTAAATTAAGTTCATAGACAGGCTACCGCTGGCGTTTCACATGCCCACAGGTAATGCGGGGATACAAGTTTAATGAGAGGACGAGGATATAAACGAGAGTTTTGATCACTTTGTAACTAAGTTAAAATTGTAGGTGAAGGGGTGTGCTTATGCAAATTCCGAGAGACTGTGTTTGTGGGGGATTGACAGTTAAGGCGGGTGGGGGAGTCACGTCATCATCTCCCCTCCCATTCATCTCATTTCGTTCTGAGCTGAGCTCCGCAGCTAACGCCGTCTTCTGAAGCAACTTCTTCAGACTGCCACCAAATACTCACAGACAAATCCACAAGTTAATACACACGCTGTCTCTAGAGTTTCTCCACACTGAATCCTTCAGGCACTGCTTACAAAAGGTCACATTGACAATCGTGTTACGTTATTTTAAAAATCTTTCCTTTTCTTAGCACAAGCAGAGCTGAGAAGCTTCGATGCATGTGCTCCATAACGCGTTAAAAAATAATGCATTTAATCACACTTTGCATTACAAGCAAAGGGAGCTTTTGTCAATGCATGATTTCCTGGTACACCGATTACATTGATCAGCGCATCCCGATTCATTTTACCCTCGCACCACCTTAGTTTGAGAAGAAGTATGAAAAAATATGAGGTTAACACAGAAAAAACAGATCACCAATTCAAGCTTTATGAATAATCGACTCGCCATCAATAATTGTTTTGGTAAAGCCATCCTCCTTCCATTTTATAATTTTTCCGCCACTAGCCATGATTAAATGAACGGTAAAAAAGTAAGAGCAAAGCGAGGGTGACTTATTCAGGCAGGCATATATATGACAGCAACACTCATGACAATGTCAATCATGTTACGTTATTATTAAAATGTTTCCTTTTCTTTTTCATTACTTCTTTAACACACTACTTCTCCGCTGCGAGGCGCGGGTATTTTGCTATATATATATATATATATGAATGACCTCCAAAGAGCGCTGAGACTTTTGATATCATGAACGTGTCTGCAAAAACTGGGTTCTCCTGCCCAGCAAAAGTCGAGCAGCCAGCGCGCGTGCATAGCTGTGCCGGCCTTTGAGACGCTGACTGCGCTTCTGCCTTAAGTCAAAGTGAGCACTTTTAATTTTTTTCATCCTCCCCCTGCGCTATAGCCCAGACAAGTGCAAACACGGGACCCCTTTTCTACACCACGGCAAAATAATATTAAGGCGATTCACACTTTCTTTTGCACGTATACGATTATGAGGTCCTCAGCTCGGATTATGAAGACACGCACAGGAGTGGAGGACTGACAGTGCCATCACAGCCGATTAATGGCGGGACGTCTCACCAGTCTACACAAGACCCACCGCGACTGTCCCCAAAAGGCGATCATATCGTCAGCAAACACATCTCTCCATACTATATAAAAGAGGCCTCTTTTTTGTAAGCAAACTAATACTAATGCACTTGTGGTAGGAGTGGAATGGTGGCTTGTGCAAAATAGTAGCTTATGAATGTTGATAAGTTCTCCCTGGTCAGAAAAAAATGTATACATTTCTTTAGCATATAGAGATAGCCCTGTAGTATGTAGGAGAGTTTGGAGTTTTGGTGACAGGTTTAATGTCAAGACCTTTTTGGATTAATGCTTCCTCTTGTAACTTGACTAGTATTTCCCAGTTCAGTTGTGTGTAGTTTTACGCTTTTTATATACTTATTTAATTTTGAATTGTTTCTCTTTTTCCATATTTGTTTAATATTGGCTGGCAAAGTGCTCATAGCTGGAATGTCCTAGATTAAGAGCTGAGTTTGTATGGCCTCAAAGTGTTCATGTTTTGTTTTTTTTTGCTCTAGATTGTTTTTTCCACATCTCAAAGTTGAGCAGGTTATGGTGATTAGATCACCTGAGATGTGCATCTAACACAAAAGATAACAACATAATCACTTAGACTCTTCTGTTTATGGGGGAACAGGTAGAAATGTCAAAACCAGCTATGTATTTGTTATCTGTAACATCATACCTGTATCAGTCTACTTATTTTATCCTTATGCAGCATCTCAGCAGACAGAAAGCTCTGTTTAAATGTCTCTGCATCCTCTTAAAGTGTCTGAAAGGCATCAAATCAACCAATCACTCCTTTTTGCAAATAAGCACCAAGTAAACTAAACTATTAACTGAACTGAGGCAGTTTTTGAAATAGTTCTTTTAAATGGTCAACCACCCTCTCCCCTCTTCCCATCCAAAATGAGTACATAAACCTAGCTTATTGTCTAAAGTTTCTCAATAACAGGAAAGTTACTACAGAAGCTCAAGGTAGATTCCCATGGGAATCAAAACCTGGACCAAACTGCACACAGACATGCTATGCAAAACATTCTAAGGTCCTGCATTGTCTTTCAGCTTTTCCCAGATTACACTGCCTGAGAGGTTTTTCAGGACTAGACTGTTTATCTGTCAGTTAAAAAGGTTAAAGCATTTCCCATACGTGTGCCCACTATAGCTAAATAAATAATTAAAATAATGATTATTTAAAGTAATATCTTGATTATTTTTAAGAGTAAAACTAGCATACTCAGACTGATTTCTTTACCAGTTATTTCAGCAGCTGGCTCTTCATTACCACAATATAGCAATGTGAAAATAAATGCAGGTGTTCACAAACTTCAGAGAAGAAATGTATTACATTCAAAGTCATAGATGTTTATAAAGTGCTCTGCATAGTGCAAAGATTCAGGATTTTGAATGATAATTGTCTTTTTTGCATTACTTTTTGTCCATGGTAGTTAAGTATTGGTTGTGATTGAGTGAAGTTTACATTAGAAGTTGGAACAATCTAGAGGTTGAATATTATTTTAGAGACATCATTAAGAATCTGGATGTCATGCTTCAATGAATGATTGCTACTCTGTTCTTTCTTTCAGTGTAGTATAATATTGTAAAATTCTATTACTTCATACTGCATCATAACAAAAGAGTTACTGTTTTGGGAGGTCCCTGAAGCAATGTATTATGTGTATGTTGAACAGAATAAATATATGGTCTTTTAACCAAAAGAACCCATGCATCTATTTATTTTTATTTTGCATGTAACAAAATCATTTATTGCATTTCTAGTGCATGTAAACCCTGTGCAGTGTACTCTCTGGTTTCACCCTAGACAATAAGTTTTTTATATGTTTTATTCTTTGAACATATCATTGTATATGATGTTCAGTATCTCCTTAGGGAAACTAGCTGGACGAAACATTTAGGCTAAAATTTGCTCATTATCTTGCCATCAGTGAATAAGTAGGATTTATTTTCTCTTTTATTTCTTTAGACATCAGTTGTGTGAATTTAAATAAACCTTTCTTAGAATACATTTTCCAAATACTTTGCATTTTAGTTTTTGTTGTTAACAGATGAAATGTTTGCTTTTTTTATTTTTCTAGGATTATGTCTTTAACTGGAAGATGTCATGTTTGTTACTGTAATGTGAGGAAATACATTAACTTTGTTACTCGATTTGATTTTTGCAGGTAGCAATAATTAAGTTGCTTCAGTGTATGTAAATTAATTGTTGCTTAATACTTTTGCAGAAACTTTGTTTTTGTAGGTTGTACAGGTTTTTTTCTAAGAATACCTCTCCTTGCTCACTTTCCGAGGACTCTGTTAAATCATTATATAAGCCATTTTGTCTTTAAATGGCAGACATTGGAGTTTTGTCCTAAATGTAACACATGCATTTGGTCTTGATAGTTCTCACAGTGATGCTACAATCTGATTAGCCATCCTATGGCATTTAGAAGTTATGTAATGGATACTGTATATACTAAGTGTAGCCCATAAACTGTGTCAATAAAAAGTCTTTCTTCCAAATCCATTTAACAAAATTAATTTTCTATTCAGTGAACTTGCAATACATGAATGCAACTATACTATACTATAATTTTTAATCCTGAAATATTAAGTGAAGAAAAGGAATATAATTAAACAAGTTTTATTTTTATCTGTATCTCATTGAACACTAATAATAATAGTTTCACAAGGATTATTTTATTATTTTTGGACTATGAAATTTCTTGTAAAGGTTTGACTATGGATCATTCAAAGTAGACAGCTGTTAAAAACTGGAATACTCAAATAAATGCAACATTTTGTAGTGTTTACTAGTTACTATCAATGCTTTATGTAAAAGTTTAGATCTGTAATTTTTCCTTTGACCCCCTATCAGTCCATAAAAAAATATTTTGGACGAAGGAATCACTAGAAGCTTTTGAACATTTTAAAACCTTATTCACTAGTTCCTTAGCATTAAGACACCCTGATCCCCCTCTTATTATATTGTTGAGATAAACACATCAAGTATTAATGTTCTGGCTGTAATATAATAAAAGTTTTGTGATACAGGGTTAGTGCACCCCATGCCTTTTACTCTAACAAATTTTCTTTTGCTAAATAAAATTATGATCTCTATATCTGAGAATTATTGGCTATTAAATTACCATTGGACATGTAGGTTTGAAGGGGTGAAATTCCATCTTTAATATTTACAAATCATAAAAATGTGTCATTTTTTTAAATCGCGAATTGATAGAAGGCTTGTCTAGTAGGTGGGCTTTATTTTTTAGTTGGATTAACTTTAGTATTTGTTATCGTTCAGATAAGAAATATAGTAAAGCTAATGCTTCCTCTCAAATTTGTGAGTCTAGATGAAGTGCCATCTGATCTGAAATATTTTCTTATAACTGAGAAGTTTTTGGGGATTACTATTGTTTCTTCCCCAATAAGTTAGAAGACATAATACAAGCAGCTGAAGGTTCAATCCTCAGTGCATATAAACTCCCAAATAGTAAATTTCAAGTACTATCAGAGGTACGGAGTAAGGTTCTTGATTGGACACATGGGTCTGGCATGTTTGGTCATCCTGGTATCTCTCAGACTGTAGTTATTCTAAAAATGATACTTCAGATGGGAGAACTGTATAAAGAAACTAGAGATTATGTATTAGGGTCTGAGATTCATTGCAGGGGAAAATCCTATCCATGATTATGTGTTGGATTACTTCAACCTATTCCTAGTCCTTCTTGTCCATAGGAAATAATTTCAAAAGATTTTATTACTGATCTATCTCATTCTAATGGATTACCACTGTTTTGGTAGTCATAGATAGATTCTCCAAGTATGCTGATTTTATTCTGCTAAATGAACTTCCTTCTGACAAAGCTTCTGCTGGCATTTTTCATAAACATATTGTCTGATTACATGAATTTCCTTCCTCCACAATTTTTGTCATTTGGACTGCACAGTTAATTTAACCTCCATGTAGTGTATCACCCTGAGGTGAACGGCGAAACTGAAAGGGTATATTGAGATTTGGAAAAGTCTCCCCATTGTACTTTTCATTCTGTCAGACCAATTACTTTTGGCCAAATTTGCTTGAAACATATATTATAAAGCCCTTATAAAGTTTTCTTTTGGATTTGCCTATGGTTAATTCCTCTGTTTAGCCGTATATATGGTTGGGTTATGAACGATGTGTTGGCTGGTGCAAAAGAATGTCACGGGGCAGGAGCCTCTGCTAAACGGTTTTATGACATTAAATGAAAAATTGCTCTTGTTTTCTAAATAGGGCAGATGGTGTGGCTACATGAGACATCTGCCTGAGGGTTCCATCCTATAAACTGGTACAACATTATATCCACCCTTATGTGTTTCTTAGACAAATACAGTATGTCCTATCTCATATAGCTTGGGTTTGACAGTTCACTTTAAGATCCTTTCCAATTTTAATGTATTCCAGTTTAAATCGGTTCGGCTTAATCTGTAGTATGTGTCTATTTTTCCCCCACTGTCTCTTTTGGCAGATGGCTTTTAATAATGATATGAAATCTAGGCTGTTCTTGATTCTTGTAGTTGTGGTTCCATTGTAAAATACTTAGTACATTGAAAAGGTTATGATCCATAGGATGGTCCTGGATATCTAGAAATTCATGCATTTCGTAATATGGTTTCTATTTTAAACACTCCTTTAAGCCTGGTTATTGTGTTCAGAGCCCACACTGTAGGAGGGGGTTATGTATTTTCTTTAATTTTTTTTTCAGACATTGCCAGGGTTAATCTCAACAGTTATGTTTCACATGTAATTAGGGGTCAAGGTTATAAATGTTACCTATATACATTGTAATCTACGATAGGATAAAAACTGTGCTGGTGTGTGATTCTTGTGATAAAACATTCTTTGGTTAATGAACTTGCTTATGGTATTTAGGCTTTTGGTTAGCATTTCAGCTCTTGATGACAGATTAGTTAGACTTCTGCTTCCTTTTAACTCAAGTTTGGAACTATATTTCATCATCTGATGTTCTACAGGAAAAATAATCATTGTTTCATTCTAATTCAGTAAAAAGGGGGCATCAATTTTGATCAAATAACTAACTCACATTTCAGAAAACCTAAAGGGAACCACTACCTTGCTTCACTATGCCTGCAGATATTTACCCATATACCATTCATTAGTACTTCGGTGGCAAACTGCCTTCTGTTTAAAGACAATAATTTCAAATTTGAAATTGTCTGTCCAAAGCACTTGCTGCCATTTTTCTCCACTCTGGTCCATGTGCTTTAATGTGTACATGAGTCATTTGGCTTAATTTCCATCTTGGAGAAATGTATGTTAGGTTGTAACTCTTCCATTATGGTTTCTTCTTTTAAGACTTCCCAGGACTTTAGATGGATATACCAGGTACCCAATGATTTCTGCCAAATCTGTGGTGAAAGTAGTACTGGACAACTTCTGACTTTGTAAGGAAGTAAGCTTGATGTATTTTTTTTTTTTTTTTGCTGCTTTTATTTTTCATGGCCAGCCACTTTCTTTCTGGTCCTCAACCTTGCCTGTTTGTTTGTGCTTCTGCAGAAGAGCTTAGACAGCACATATGGAAACTGCTGCAAAATGTCTGCTTGGTAGAGACCTTGATGAAACATACTGCAATATTAATATTAATTTATATGCTAGTGACACTCATTATGTACCAGTAAAAATGATGGATATTGCCTTTTTTATACCATTAATTAATTGCTTTAAAAAGCAAAGTGGTGAGTTAGTGAATATATTTTTGATATGTACTTAATTTAGGATAAAATAAAACTTTTGTAGTAGTTGTCAATTCTTCAGGTAATAGAACAATAATGGTATCTCCTAAATCAAATGGATGAAATTTTGGTTTGTCTGAATACTCACTAAATTTTGAGAACTATATTTGACACTGAGTTTTCATCATGATTGTTCTATACCTTCCAAGATCATTTCTCTGGTAAAGAGAAATAAAGAATACATTTTGCATTCACTTATTCTGCTGATGCTATTATCCTCAGTGACTTACAACATTTGAAACATTTGGTTACATTGCTTTTATTTTTGAAATTGGAGCACAGGCAGGTACAGTGACACTGCAACCTCAGGGTTTAAGGTTCAAAGTCTTACACCCTACACTACACTGCTGCCTAAGGTGGTATCTTAATATACAGTGAGCTTAAATACTAGTAAAACACTAGTTCATTCATTGGTATTAAGTAATGTTAACTATGTTAACAGTATTGGTAGGCCATTTAATTTGTTCTCTGCTATAAATGAAAACCATGGCTACAATAACTAAAGCTTTTCCCCTTCATTGTATTTTTTCCCTCCAAAAATTTTAATTTTATTTAATTTTTGGAATAGAAAATATTAGAGGCAGTTTGTTTCAGTCTGCTAAAAATAGTAAAGGATTATGAAAATACTCACAATTCATCAAGATATTGATTTAGGAAAAAGGGCAAAAGCAACACCAGACTGACTTTAAACTAAAAAATGAAATGTCCTTGTGTGGCCAAGTCAGAGTTCCAATCTCAATTCAATCGAATATATGTAGCATAATTTAAAGAGGGTTGTTCTGGAAATTACAGTGAGCAGGTGCATTCAAAGCACTTATTACACCAAACAATTACTCAAGCAAATATGGATATGGGGTCTAGAAACCTCTGTAACAGCATGTTTCAGTTTTTTATTTGAAAATATCTGCTGACCAAAATTGGAGTAGTTGCCCAAATAAAGTAATCAATTAAAGACTTTGTATGACCTCTATCAGCTTATAATGGAGTTACTTTACTCCTTACTTCCAGGAAAGAATAATCATATTAATAATTGCTTTACTCATAAATTACTCTTTAAGCAGTAAGCACAGGCAAATACATACAAGTTGGAAAATACATTAATGACCCCCCAAATGTCCTTTGAACATTTAAATAAGGAGAGAATGTCCAGTAACTGTAAGCATGAATTCAGAAGTTAAACAGCTACACAATTTACATTAGCACTGTGATATTTCAAACACACCAACCAGCAAGATTTGATATAGTTTTTAATAAGAAAAACATAGTAATTTAAAAATAAAACTGACCTAACTATTGTAACACATACAAACATGGAGTAAATAAACAGCAAAAACTAATGTTAGAGTAGTATCCATTAGATTAGAGCACTGTTGATTAAGTAAGGCTGGCTCCCTGTACTGTTTTATTTTGTAAAATAATAAATATGACTGTATCTCTAACATAATAATAGATAAATAGCTAACATAAGAATAAAACAACAAAAAAACATTGTATTTCAGGGTGTAAAAAACACAAAACAATATATAAAATATTTTTAAAGCTCCAGTAACCATTAAATAAAGTTAGGAACAGTCAAGTAATGAATTAGTATATCACTAATTGTGTTTTTATTTTTGTTATACAATTAGTGACGTTTGGTTAAGTTACTTGTTCAGGAATCATCACTGGAGCATACTATTATAGTTACTACACAGCACTAAATATGTGTCTCCATCTTTTTCCCTTTACTCTCTAAATAATGTATTGTTTTTTACCTGTAATTTGGAGGATTTCAGCCCTTAGTTACATCTATAGTTTGCTGAATCTATATCTTTAATTTAAACATTCATAACATTTCAGTTTACAGTGTGAGAAAATACAATGATAGTTTTCTCTAACTATTTTAAAAAGGGGATGTTTCTTTCAGATGTAGTACTGCCTGGCTTTTTAACTCAGTTGGTATGAGAGGAAACATGCAACATTGTCTGCTGTTTCTGTTTCTATTCTCCACGCATCTCATTACTGTATATTATTTTGATTACCTGCCATTGTATGTATTGCATTTTTTATATACAGTAGCTTTTTATCCTTTCTTAAGAACTCTCTGACACTAGATTAAGCATTTATTGAATTCATCATCATATTCCACAGGTCATTCAAAACAGAAGAACAGCTTTTAGCTACCCGTGTATTTGCAAGTCTTGTACCTAGCCCAGCCCAGCTAGGATTGGTTATGTTAACCATGATCCTTAATAAGCAGGTTTGAGAATGAATGTTATGTTATGTTGTCTTCCACATGACAAACTCAGAATCTAAATCCTAAAAGAATAGCATGTAACTGCTGTAAAGAACGTACTCAACTACACCACAAGATATCTGATATTTTTAAAAAAATCTTTACATATTGCTTTCAAAGAAGAAAATGCAAAAACAAAAAGAGGATTGCAGGTTATGACCACAGCACCCAAAGACCTATCTTGCTACTATGTATGTGCTTTAAAACATAGTATTTTTGAACAAAACATTCAAACAGGTGTCTATCAAAGTAGATTAAAAATATTTCTTCCTAGTTCACAACCAAAAGAAGATTGCTCAGAAAGCTTTAAGGATGACATTTGTTTGCAATGACACCTGTGATACTCAACTAAATTAATTTGGTTGTGGAAACATTTGCTCCAACCTCAGGGATATTCATATTGGCACTAAGCCAGTCAACAGTTGCCTCATACTTTAAATGTTGATCCTTTTTGTTCTTTAACATGCTGTAAATATCTGTCTTTTGAATTATTGAACTCATTGAAATCAGTTTTAATGTTAATGTTTAAATAATTGTTGTGAGTTTCTTTGACTTTCATTCACTTTTGAATTATTCATTGTTCCACCATAATAAATATTTTATTGTTGAAATTGAATGGTACTGCACTAAAGAAAGTTGTAGGAGATTACCTCACTATTTTAAGACAATAGATAATACAATTACAGAGTTTTGTCTTGATGTATTTTTTTCTTTTAGTTTTGTTAGTGTTCCGCTACAATTTAGGTAATAAGAATTATTGCACATAACTGCCCGTTGTTTTCTAGGAAGAGTTTTTCATGATTTGATCAATGAATAATTGTTTGGAGAATGTGATAAGTTACCTCACTAACTTATTCTCATAGTACACTGTCTTTATTTGTTAGTCTAGAAAATAGTTGACTCTGATTGGCTGTTTGCAATATCATTCTGTTAAGAGGAGCTCCCCAAAGTCTTCTGTACTATTGTTTTAGTACTTCACATATATTTCCTATAATCATTGTCACAATTAAAACATCACATTTTTGCGGAGGTTATAATCTTACAAACAATTCTGCTGTGTCATAGAAGGCACAGATTGTATACAATCTAATCATTCAGTTTACAAACCCAGTTAATACAATTCAGGGTTGTGATGTGCCAGAGCTTATTACTGTATTCAGTAAGAAACTGCTGTCATAGTATTTGAACACACTACTTGGCCTCTTGCTTTTAGCATGTTTTACTGAGAATGTACCATTGTTCTTTCTCTTGTGCATTTTTAGGTTGCCACATAACTAACATTTCGGTCTTATAACATAAGGTAGAAAGAAAGGGGTGTGCCATTCATTATATTTAAATTATTCTTTTATTCCTATCAATAAGCCTGTTGATAAACTTTTGCTCTGCTTATTTAGTTTTGTGTTGCTTCATCTGGTTCAAAGTAAAATGCCTTCTCATTCTATAACTAACTGGTACTAAATATAAATTATCACACCAATATTAAGCATATAACTATTTTGAGAGATCTTTAATTTTAGCCAGTGAAGAAGAATCTGATGCTATTTTTTCAGTTTGGTTATTGGTTTCTTCTTCTTTCAGTATCTCTGATGCATTTTATTTTTTACCTTTTTCTTTCTTTTATTTACTGTATAAACATGACTGTTTTCTCAAGTGAGAGGCTTGTTTTCTATTAGTGTGATCAAAATATTTCAGCTTCAGATTTACCTCTAACCGCTTTGTACATCTAGTAGTCCATTGTGTATATACCGTTGTCTCCGGCTTCACAGATCAAAAGCATTGATTTTTTTTCTTTGGTCTGTTTTTTGTTTGCCCAGTTCTTACAGCTATAGGATACCTCTGGGAAAACCATTGCTTTAACTATTCAGATATTTTTTCTCAATGTGATAATTTCTACATTTCATTAGTCATAATGTTTTTTGTGTTTTTCATTGAAGGAGATTATTTTGTGACTGTAGTCTTCTTCAGTTTGGATGTTTGAAATCAGGAAAATTAAATCTTAATGGAATAATGCGCTCAAAACTGACTTTTTAAAATGTTATTTACCCTATGTAGTTTGTAGTGATCTGTGAACAAAATATAAATCTCATGTTTTTATGCAGAGTGAAGTTTTTGATGAAATATGCATCTATGGTGACCAAAGCTGGACAAGAAAAAAATATCTCACATTATTTGTGTTGCATAATCCACATGACAAGTTATTCAGTTGTATTTTGTCTCAAAAACATAGATCTTTACTAAAATACTGTTAAATAAACCTTTATTAAAAAAAAAAAAAGTCCTCATGAATGAAAATGGAATATACCCAGATTGTGCCCATATATTTGAATTGAAGACCTGCCTCTCACCCTTATTCATTGGTCATGAGTTCAGCCCATTAAAACCTTATTCAATGGCTAATAATGTGTTTCACATGATGTCAATATTACAAAGTTCACTGAGAGATGAGAACTACATTGTGATAATGCAGTCAAAGAGAATATGCAACATACAAACTCACCTGTGCAGTTTTACAAACTTACTAATAAATAAGTCTGTGATACTCTAGTTGTGGATATGAATACAAATATAACAATGAAAGGCAGAGCTACAAGTCAAATGCTAATTTTCATTTAGGTGCATTCAATTTTTGTACCCCAGAGCATTTTCAGTAAGTCGTTTATTTAACAAAAATTTAGTAAAACTACAGTATTTTATTTGGGACATTATGAGCATACAATTTAATGTCATGATATGTAGAGTATGCAACATGAGTAACATGGAATTTTTTAATGAATGTTTTGATATTGTCCACTGTTGTGCAGTATTGTTTACCTAGGGTACCTATTTAGTCGTACATTTTGTTATCTTCATTCTGCATGAAAACATGAGATTAAAAATTTTTCTGAGCCATCGCTACAAACTACATGGGGTATATAGCATAAAATATAATTTTTTGGATGAAATATTTCTCTGACAATATTGAATTATTTCTTGTTTTTTCTACTTTTAAAGCTGTATTAGTGAGTAACATTTTCATTATTTTTAATTATTCTACATATTAATAATTACTTTAGTCATAAGGAATTTCAACAGAAATAAATTATTTCTGTGCGAGTTTTCTATTAACATTGATTATAAAATTAATTTTTAATTAATTAAAGTAGTATTTTAGTATACATACGAGGGATATCCAGAAAAAAAGGTTACAAGTGCCCTGGAGGGTGCAGGGAATTTTTTTTTTTCGAAGGTTGGCATACCTGCGTGTAGGGGGTCCTAACGGTCAAAATAAGCCCGGGACCGCTTCGGTCAGTTGTGAAATGTCATCACAGCAAGCGAGTTCGTCAACCTCTGCTGAGGCCGTTTGCTCCACCTACCGCCGATGCGAGATTCGTTCGGTCATCAAGTTCCTCACTTTAAGTCGCGAATCCGCGGCCGAGATCCATCGTCAGCAAACTTATGGACCTGAGGTAATGTCACGTCAGCATGTTTACAAGTGGGTTAGGTTGTTCAAAGTAGGTCGCACTGACACTCATGACGAAGAAAGGAGTGGGAGGCCGTCTCTCGTTTCAGAAGAGCTTCTGCAGCAAGTTGATGAAAAAATTCCCAGTGATCGTCGTGTGACGATTGATACCCTTCATGAAATGTTCCCACACATCTCACGAAGTCTCATGGGTGAAATTGTCTCAGAAAAACTTGATTACAGGAAGCTGAGTGCAAGATGGGTGCCAAAAATGTTGACTCCAGAACATCGCCAAAATCACGTTTTGGCTGCACGTGAATTTCTTCAGCGTTATGAAATCGAGGGTGAGGTGTTCCTTGACTCTATTGTGACTGGAGACGAAACTTGGGTATGTCACTATACTCCTGAGTCCAAAAGGCAGTCCCAACAATGGCGCCATACCCATTCCCCATCAGCCAAAAAATTCAAAGTTCAGTTTTCAGAGCGGAAGATTATGGCATCTGTCTTTTGGGACAGAAAAGGGGTTTTGTTGGTGGATTTCATGGCCAAAGGGACCACCATCAAAGCTGAAACATATTGTGAGACCCTAAAAAAATTGAAAAAAAAGATTAAAGACAAAAGGAGGGGAATGCTGACTCGTGGTGTGTCCCTCCTTCACGACAACGCCAGACCTCATACCGCTCGTGTGACTCAGGACCTGCTTGTGTCCTTTGGATGGGATTTTGTTACCCACCCACCCTATTCCCCGGACCTTGCGCCCTCAGATTTTCACCTTAAACTAATTTTAGCCCCATGTACTTGTGATCTCATGCTTTTGGTTATGCTCATAGCTTACAACCATATGGAAATTCAGACTCAATGTTAAATCAAAAGGTTTGTCCAAGAATTTGTCACCTGCTTCATCAATACACTACAACATCTGTAATACTTTGGCCCTGCGCTTATTCATTGCTCAATATCACAATTACCTCTTTCCTGTTTTGTGAGCAAGACTCCAAAGACCTTCTCCTCCTGATGCAGCTGCTCACTGCTTAGCTAAGACAACAAACCACTCTTTCTCAGCAGGAGTCTATGACCTTAAATTTCAAAGTGCTGATTCTCATCCCAAATGCACCACACTCAACTATGAGCCATTACAATAGATGTTGGAGCTAACAGTCTGATGGAGCAAAACAATATTACCTACACACAGCAGAGATATAATCTTCATGATCCCAAACATCTTACTTGCCAGTCTTGAGCTGTGGCATGAAATCCCATCCATGAGTATTGATGTAGAGAAATCTTCAGTAAAAAACAAGCAGAGTCTTCAGAAAGGCAGTCAGAATTCAGACTTTATTGCATAGAATAGGAAACAATTGCAGAGCTCATAAAGCCGTCTCAGTTCATGCAATGAACAATTGGAAAATTCAGCAAGCTTACATTAATTATAATTCACTTATGCAAAATACTCTCCTCCTTCTAGTTCTTCGCATCATTACCTAATGTTCAAACCCACCATTACACAATATCCATCACATTACAGAAATTGCCATCATTAATTCATACCCTGTGCAGGTGTCTGAGACCTGCTTATTGATCAGTTCCCACCAGCAAGTTGGTATCAGGAGGACCCACACATAAGATACTGGGCTACTCAAATGAATAATTTTCCTGTTTGCACAAACATCCCTCAAAGGTCTAGGCATCTGCATCTCTAAGACAATGGTGCTGTTTTGTATAGAACACACTTTTCTTGGCTTATCACTTCATGTTAGTGCCCAAGCAGGCAGACAGGCAGGCAGAGGCCTATTTGCTGCAAGTGAAAGTAAGTGGCCTATTTGGCTTTCTCTCATAGTTAAACTCTTTGTAGCAACATTACTTAAAACAAAGGCCTGTTTAGCTGTCTCAAAGTACACAATGATCTTCACTGAAATTTTAAACTTAAGAGCAAGATATTGGTGGTTTGCAGCTGCAAAGAGAAAAATAATAAAATATGCAGAAGCAGGCTTTTTTTGTGATTTAACCCTTACTATACTAGCATGCATTAGGATATACTGTTTATTTTCATACATGCTTATAATTCTCTTTGAATATATGTAAATCATCAAGTTTAAGAATATACTCTTCTGTAGTATCATGTACAGGAGAAGAGACAAGATGCATTCTTGGTAGAGTTCAACATCCACTTACAATGCCAAGTTTGCAAACATAACACAAATTAATAGATAAAATGATATACAGCTGTGGGACAGAAAAAACATATTATTCAGACATCACCCAGATAACAATGGTGTATGTGATTTATATTTACATTTATTTGCCTGTTAGACACTTTTATCCAATGTGACTTACAAAGAGGTAAACATCATTGAGTAACTTTAGGCTAGGTTCAGTTTGTTCAGCAAGTAGAGTAGGACAGGTAGCAAAAATCAATTGCCTCAAGTGAAAAGATGTAATAAGTAATCAATTTACAAATTTAGGTTAACAATTGATAAAGCAATTAATGTAACAACAAATCAAGCAACAGTATGAAAGATCACAGAGAAAAGTTTTTTTTTTTTCTTCAATCAATTAAATAGATGTTTATAAAACAAATGAGTTTTCAATTACTTACATTACACATTACTTACATTATCTACTTACATTGAGGGAGTCAGCAGATCGAATGGACGTGGCAGCTCATTCTACCAAACTAGATATTACACAGGAAAAGAGTCTGAATTGAGACTCAATACCACACATAGGCAGCATTACCAGATGCTGTTCCCTAGCAGACCTGAGTGGGTGAGAAGGAGCATAGCATCTCATCAGTGTCTCCATATAGACAGGTGCTGACACTCTGACTACTCTGTAGTATAGCATCAGGGAATTGAACTTGATATGTGCTACTACAGGGAGCCAATCCAGTGACCTGAAGACAGGAATGAAATGTGCCTCTCAGCTGGTTAAATACAAGACAGGCCAATGCATTCTGGAACATCTGCAGTGGCTTGATAACACATGTGGGTTCTCCTGCCAGAAGTGAGTTACAGTAGTTGAGACACGATGAGACTAAAGCTTGGACAAGAAGTTGTGCTGCAGTATTCTGTCAAATAACGTCTGTATAGCATGAACCTGCATGAACAAGAGCCAGCAGGAATATGGTCAGAAAACAATAGCTGCTCAGCAATCACTACCCCAAGGTTGCATACTGTCTTGACAGGTATTAACCACAGAGAGCTAAGTTGTACAGAGATGGGGAGTTGAACAGACTGGCTGGCTAGAATCATAAGAAGCTTAGTTTTTGCCAGGTTGAGATGTAGATGATGGTCCTTAATCCAGGTTGAGATACGAGTAAGACATGCAGAGACTCTCATTTATACTGTGATACCCTCAGGAGGAAATGACAAATGCAGCAGTGTATCATTAGCATAGCACTGATAAGAGAACCCATGGGACTAGATGATGGAGCCCAGTGAGGTGGTGTACAGAAAGAAAAGTAGAGGACCTAGCTGATTCTTGAGGCACCCCACACATGTCGGATGTGCCTTTGACAACTCTTCTCACCAGGACACGCAGTAGGATCTGCCCAAAATGTTGGACTCAGACCATCTGAGAGCAGTCACAGTGATGCCAAAGTCAGAAAGGGTGGCAAGAAAGATGTGGTGGTTGACCATGTCAAAGGCTGAGGAGAGGTCTAGATGGATCAAGACTGATGACATGTTGGTAACTCGCAAATCGTAGCTGATCAACCACAGTCACTAGAGCCATCTCATTCAAGTGGTTCCTCTTGAAGCCGGATTGTTTAGTATTGAGCAGTCCATTCTATGCAAGGAAGGAAAAGACCTGGTTAGAAACAGCACATTCAAGTGTATTGGGAAGAAAGTAAAGGAGGGAGACAGACATATAATTGTTAACTTGGGATGGGTCAAGTGTTGGTTTTTTGAGGATATGGGGTTAACAGAGCATGTTTGAAAATGGCTGGAAATGTGTTTGAGCAGAGTGAGGTGTTAATGACGTGTGTAATTGTAAAGATGAATTAGCTGGAGATGACCTGAAGGAGATGTGAGGGGATAGGGTCAAGTTGACAGGAAGTGGGGTGATTGGAGATGAGGTTGGAAATATCAATGGCTGATAGTTGAGAGAACATGGAGAATGTTGGGTGATGCTTATGAGATTGCATTGGTAGCAGTAATGGTGTAAACTGACTGCTGATAGCAGCCACCCCATCTGAAAAAAAGATGGCATAGTCATCAGCAGACGAGGAAGTTGGGGAGGAGGTGGAGGAGGATTAAGAAGGGAGGTGAAAGCGGAGAACAGTGAGCTTGTGTCGGTAGATCTGTTAATTCTATTCTGATACAACCTTACAGTGCATCTGGAAAGTATTCACAGTGCATCACTTTTTCCACATTTTGTTATGTTACAGCCTTATTCCAAAATGGTTTAAATTCATTTTTTTCCTCAGAATTCTACACACAACACCCCATAATGACAATGTGAAAAAAGTTTACTTGAGATTTTTGCAAATGTATTAAAAATAAAAAAAATTGAGAAAGCACATGTACATAAGTATTCACAGCCTTTGCCATGAAGCTCAAAATTGAGCTCAGTTGCATCCTGTTTCCCCTGATCATCCTTGAGATGTTTCTGCAGCTTAATTGTAGTCCACCTGTGGTAAATTCAGTTGATTGGACGTAATTTGGAAAGGCACACACCTGTCTATATAAGATCCCACAGTTGACAGTTCATGTCATAAATTGGAAGCGACACACGCGAGAAATGCGCCCTGCTACAGATGTGGGAAAAGGTCACACAACGCTTCGGAGTGCTGGTTTAAAGACAAAGTGTGTCATCAATGTCAGATACCAGGGCATATTCAGAAAATGTGTAAAACCCGCCCACGTGACAAAAAGTTCACAAAGAATAAGCAGAAACATAAAAATGTGCACGGAATAAATACTACCACATCAGACTCATCTGAACACGAGCTGGCTTGCTTTGATATCTATGCACTTAAAGAGGCCGACAGAGGAATCTTGTGGGTGTCCCTTGAAGTGGAAGGCGTGCCTTTTAAGATGGAGCTGGACACAGGATCAGCCCTGTCAGTGATCTGCTATAAGGATTATAAGGAACATTTTGCACATTGCATCCTGGAGACAGTCCCGGTAATGCTGAAAACATATACGTACTGGTGAGAAAATAGCACCCTTGGGAACAATTAATGTAAATGTGAAATATACAGGGAAAACACATACATTGCCACTTTATGTAATTAAAAAAAGGGGGTGTACCACTGTTGGGACGTGAGTGGCTGAAGAAAGTTGGATTGGCAGTCAATCAAAGCCATGCAAACCTTAGAAAAGTCAAGCAACCAGTCCGTAAATAAAAGTTTTAAAGAGCTACTTTCACAGTATGCAAAGGTTTTTCGGGATGGCATTGGCACATTAAAACATTTGAAAGCCCAGATTGTATTAGAAGATAATGCAGTGTCAAGGTTTCACAAGGCAAGGCCAGTGCCATATGCCCTACGCCCCAAAGTAGTAGCAGAATTGCAAAGACTAGAAAGGGAAGGCATACTGTCAAAAGTGGAATGGTCTAAATGGACGACACCAATTGTTCCAGTTGTTAAGGGTGATGGCACTGTGCGCATATGTGGTGACTTTAAGGTGACAGTGAACCCAGTGTTAAAAACTGAACAATATCCCTTAACCCGTATAGATGATATCTTTGCATCTCTGGGCAGAGGAGAAAAGTTTTTAAAAATTGACCTTGCACAAGCATACCTACAAATAGAAGTAGAGGACTCATCCAAAAAAGTATTTGACTATTAACACTACTAAAGGCCAGTACCAGTATAACCATTTGGTTTTTGGAGTTGCTTCAGCACCAGCCATATGGCAGAAGGCCATAGAACAAGTCTTACAGGGCATTCCTGGCACTCCTGCTACCTTGATGACATTCTTGTTACAGGGGCTGATGACAGAGAGCATCTAGAGAATCTAGGAAAAGACCTGAATAGATTAGCAGACTTTGGCTTGAGAGTCAACAAAAATAAGTGTGAATTTTTCAAAAATTCTATTGAGTATTGTGGACACCAAATAGATAAAGAAGGCTTACATAAATGTAAAAAACAAAATTGAAGCTGTTCTGAAAGCACCGAAACCCCAAAATGTATCTCAATTGCGGTCATTTTTGGGACTGGTTAATTATCACAAGTTCCTTCCAAATCTTTTGACTGTTTTGCATCCTTTAAGCAGTTTGCTGCGCAGTGAAACAGCATGGTGCTGGACTAAAGACTGTGAGCGTGCCTACAAAGAGGCAAAATCTCTTGTGACATCTGACAATGTGCTAACTCATTATGACCCCAATTTGCCACTCCAGCTTGCATGTGATGCCTCTCCTTATGGTATTGGTGCTGTATTGTCACATAAGTTCACTGATGGGACGGAACGTCCAATTGCCTTTGCCTCAAGATCCTTAACTCCAGCAGAGTGTAATTATGCCCAAATTGATAGAGAAGCCCTTAGTTTGGTTTGGGGAGTTAAGAAGTTTAACCAGTATTTATATGGGAGACATTTTACCTTGCTGACTGATCATCGGTCATTGTTGTCCATGTTTAATCCATGTAAGTGTGTCCCAAGTATGGCTCCTGCATGACTTCAAAGATTGGCATTATTTCTTGGGGCCCACACTTACACTACTGCATTCAAGGGTACAGAGCATCATGGTAATGCTGATGGACTGTCGCGGCTTCCCTTGGAGTTATCACAACCCAGGAATTTAGTGGAACCAGTAGACATGTTCCAAATGGCTCAGGTAGACTCATTGCCAGTCATGTGCTCTGACAGCCAGTGAGAGACGCACTGTGACCCAACACTTTCTAAAGTTTATGAACTGACAGTTAAAGGTTGGCCATCCAAGGGCAATGCAACTTTATTAGCCTACTCATCATGACTTGACCAACTGTCTGTAAGTCAAGGTTGCATTTTGTGGGCACACGTGTTATAATTCCACCAAAACTTCGTACCAAGTTCCTTGAGGTGCTACATGAAGGGCACTTAGGAGTGGTAAAGATGAAGAACTTGGCTCGCAGCTATGTCTGGTGGCCTGGCATTGATCACCAGCTGGAAGACCTCACAAAGTCATGTAATGGGTGCCAGCAGACTCAAAGGTCACCAGCGTCTGCACCACTTCACCCCTGGGAATGGCCCACCACCCCATGGCAGCGCATACACATTGACTATGCAGGCCCATTCTTTGATAAGATGTTTCTTATTGTTGTAGATGCCCACTCTAAGTGGCCAGAGGTTTTTTGTACCACTAAAGCAACTTCCATAAAGACTATTGGACTCCTATGTAACTTGTTTTCGTGTACAGGTGTACCATAACAAATAGTAAGTGATAATGGTAGCCAGTTTTAATCTGAGGACTTTAAAACCTTCCTCTGGAAAAATGGAATACAACACATTACCACAGCACCATACCACCCTGCAACGAGTGGTCTTGCTGAGCGTTTTGTGCAGTCCTACAAACAGTCCATTAAGGCAATATCATCTGTAGGAATATCACTACAACACAAAGTGCCCAGGTTTTTATTGGCTTATCGTAACAGCACTACCATTCGACTACCGGACAAACACCTGCAATGCTTTGTCTAGGCCATCCCCTGAGATCTCGTCTGGACTTGATGAAACCTGACCTACGTAGGCATGTCCAACAGAAGCAGGCCACCTGGAATCAAAGTCAAAAGTCACAAACCCTACGTGCCTTTTGTGTGGGTCAGAGAGTTTTGGCTCGTTATTATCATAACAGTGGCCGGTCATGGCAGCAAGGTGTCATTGCCTCGCAGACAGGACCACTGACTTATACTGTAGACATTGGGGATGATGTTGTCTGGCATCGACATACAGATCAATTGTTAGACACTACTCCTTCTGACAACCACCAACAGGAAGAAATTACACAGCCAACTTCATCGCAGGACATGGCTGTACCAGAGTGTGATGGTCAGGAGTCTACCATCACCACAGACAACCAGGAAACAACGCAACCTGACAGTCAGGACTCAGTTGGTAGTTCTAGCTCAACATGCACTAGACGTTACCCTCACAGAGTTAGGAAACCTCGTAAAAGATATGAATGTTAAATTTTATATGCTGTTATAGTTAAAAATATTTGTGAAAATATATATATATATATATATTTTTTTTTTTTTAGATATAGCTTCAGTGCTGCGTAGGAGGAGTTGTTATGTATATTGTGTTAGTGGATCTACTTTTTGTGGTGTATATATACTGTTAACCATTATGTGTGCATATGCGCATTAATATAAGTTTTTCTGGGTAATACAAAAAGTAATAAAAAAAAAAAACATGGAAAGCGGCTATTTTACTGCGTTTCTCAATTTTATATAAGGTTGAATGTTGTAAGACACAACAGAGAGGTGCTGCAAAGAGGAATGGGCGAAACTGGCCACGGATACGTGTGCCAAGCTTGTAGCATCATATTCAAAAAGACTTGAGGCTGTAATTGCTGCCAAAGGTGCATTGACAAAGTATTGAGCAAAGGCTGTGAATACTTATGTACATGCGATTTCTCAGTTTTTTTATTTTTAATAAATTTGTAAAAACCTCAAGTAAACCTTTTTCATGTTGTCATTATGGGGTGTTGTGTGTACAATTCTGAGGAAAAAATGAATTTAATCCATTTTGGAATAAGGCTGTAATATAATAAACTATGGAAAAAGTGATGCGCTGTGAATACTTTCCGGATGCACTGTATCTTAGTATTGACAGTTGCAGAAGAAAAGGATGCAAGAAGGGTATGGTACTTAGCTGAGTCTGCCTGAGCCTTTGACTTTCTCCATTTCCTTCCTTCATTTCCATTTCCAATTGTTAATTGTTTTTCTGTACAAAGTAAAGAGTAGGTCCACAGTTTCATGGCCAAAAAACAATCCATATTGTTCCTTCTGGATTCTGAGGTTCAGTTTTCAGGAAGAGGTTTCATTCCAGTACCTTGTCATAGGCTTTCACAGGGAGGTGGAGGATTGTGGTAATTGGAACATGTCATTTTTTTATAGTACTCCTTTTAAAAATTGCTGAAGAGATGGACCCCACTCCAACCCATGTTTCTGGTACTACCTACTGTAAAGGGGATGTTTGCTTCTGGTTTAGGAGTTCCTCAGAGCGCTCCATTCATCTCTCAATATTCTTATTTATACATTATGCTTAAAAGAGATTAGATAATGTCCAAGCTAACCTTTCTGAATCAAGGAATTGTTTGCCAGAACATTTTCAAGGCCATCTAAATATATATTTTCTCACCAAATTTCATCCTTATGTGGGATTTAGTTTGACATCTTCTGAGACTGCATCTTTTTTACTGTGTCAAAATCATTCAGTACAATCTGGTGATCTTTCTGCAAACATTGCATGATAGACTACTTTCTTCAACTTTATAGCTTCACCTCCAGTTGCAATCCATCAGCTGGGTCATGACAGGTACCAACTTTCTGGCAAAAACTCCCTGCAGCTACCTCTGCTACTGAAATTTTAAGCAGGGCATTTTAATTCTGCTCCTGAAATACAGAATTTAACAGAAGTATCAACTAGTCATTCCCAGGAAAACTTTACTACCCATTTAATTTTTCTAAGTATGGATTTTCACACATATCTAGTGTGACCCAATGTTCCTTGAGCTAGTTCACTATCGGACAAAGAATAAACAAAGAAAATTCATTAATGACCATCTTGATGGTCATAAATAATTCAAAGAGAACCTCACATGAAGCATTGATACTAGAAGCCACTCCTGAAGCCAAGCTTTGGAGTGTGTTTTGCTGGGAAGCACCTGGTGACCAAGTGACCAACTTTGTCCAATTGGGCTTAGTCCAAAAAAGCCATGTGTAACAACCATGTGACCACCCAGGAGGTTAAAGGTGAAGGTCAGGTGTAGTGGCAGTTAGATGACAACCAATTCTGGCATCAATAGGTGCAAAGAAGAATATTCCTCTAAATTATTACTTGATGTATTATGTACATCTCCACCATGATCCTCATTGACAAGGATAGCTAGATGAAAGGCATTGATTCGTATAACAACTGAAGCTTGTTTCAGCCATTCAGTGAAGAAGTATAATGGTTTATTGCATAAGCTGAAATTGTTTTGCATTCTGGGGAGGTAACTTAAATTGGTTTACTGCAAAAACTGTGGGCATGCACCACTATTCTTCTACCTGCTGGAGTTGACAGCTTGCCTATATTGCCTACTTAGGTCTGATCCATCACTTTGGCATCTGGCTTAGAACTAGTGTGTACTTTCTCCCACATCCTAATGACTTTTGCAGCAGTTGACATTGACAGAAATGGCTGGCAGCTCTGGATTCCTTTCTTAAATAATTTGTGATGATATAGGTTTACAAGTATCACATATGAGTCTAGGCTCTGCTTCTTCTTTTACAACAACATCCAAGAAAATACTTTTCAAAAATTATATTGTGTGCATTACTCCATGCTGTCATATATTTTATTGTTTACATTGCATTTTTAATGTATGCAGCACTTGGTATTGTAAGCTTTATGGTTTTTGTACTATTCTTTTTTCCTTATCTTTTTACTCAATAAGGCTTGCTTTTACTGATGACAGGAACAAATCAGTATTCCAGTGCTGTGTCATATCCAGTAATTAAATTAAATGAACAATCAAACAGACTTGAACTGACTTTTGAAGATTAAGGACTCAAGATGGTTTACTTCTGAGTCTAAGCATGTGAGTTTTGTTCACCAAAAACCATCTAGTGCCCATGTGATACCATTAGTCTTGTCATATTCCTCTTGAAAAACTGGGTGAATCTTATATTGAATGGTTGCTCAACTACTACAAGGTAAAAGGTTTCATGCAGTGCAATGACAGGGACAATGTTGGTAAAGAAGCATGTAAAACTGGGACAGATCCAGACATACTTTCCTCTTGGCAATGAAAACAAGCTCTTGAGAAGTGGCATTTAAATTCTTGGGTCAGTAAGAAGCGGAAATTGATGGTAGGGGTTGGATTGCTCCACAGATATAGTGACAATCTCCTGGGGCCTGATGTATAACGCCATGCGTAGAATTCACACTATAACATGGCATACGGACAAAAGCGGAAATGGGCTTATGCACAAAAAAAATCCAGATGCATAAATATGTGAATACGCCAACTTCCACGTTCTTCCGCTACATAAATCCCAGTCAGCATGAAAAGTAATGCACATGCACGCGCCTGCTGTCCCGCCAACAGCTCCTCCCAGAATTACACCTCTTTGAATATGCAAATCCATATATATAGCCCTTAAGCTCAGTCTTCTGTGAAAATGCAATGGGAAAATAGAAGAATTTCAGCGAATTCCAAGTGGAGGCAAAGAAAAATGTACTATTTGTAGGTTTAAACAGTGGTATAAACAACAAAAGGAAGTTGATCGAGTGACAAAGCGTGTCGGAGAAACTCGAAAGCTCATGTTCACAAAGTCACACGGTGCCCGAAATAAAAAAGTTGTCAGATATCAAAATCGCCGTGAAAAGGCGAGTTGTAGCCCACCGTCTGAGCGACATATGAAAGCTTTAGGGTACAGAGAAAAAAAAGGCACACAGTTGGAGCCTGAAATGTCAACTTTAATCTCTAAATTTCCATTTTAATCATGTAGTTTATTTTGTCATTAAAGTATATCATAAACTTAATCTTAAAATGGTTTAATTGACTAGTTTCTCAATCCCATTGTAACTAAAGTAGCACGTTAAATGCTTTGTTTTGTATTTGATCTTCTATGTGCTGTATGTGTGTGAAACACTACGTGCTTCCGGGCTTTCTCTTCCTCCGCCAGGACACAGAATCTATTACATTCGTGATATTACAGCTCTCTGAATAATTAAAATTTTGAGATGTATATGTGATATCATTTTCATGATGATAGGAATTAAAGCATGTTATTAAACATGGGAACACAGTGGCACAGTGATTGTTCATGTCTCAAGCAAGATGCTTGCTGCTCCATGTGCCACCTTCGATGAAATACTTTATTGTATTAGTACGGTCTCTTTCAAATGTACTATCCTCCAATTCCTGTCCTTAATTTTCTTTCTCCAAATACCCAATCGCCACACAATCAGCTCTATAAAAGACGTTAAGCCATCTGTAAGCTAAGAATGCTGATTCTTCAAAACTTTTAAGGAACATCGAAATATCTTCGTAGTACGTGTTTAATTATTCTATCCATCTCTCATTTCAGTGTCGCATCAGCACCAGCAAGAATACAGCGCAAGGCAGGAACAATCTGTGAATGGAGCACCGGCGACTCGCTAGCGCTGCATTACATTGTAGTTAAAAGTTAAAGTTTTATCTGTATAATATAATAAGCATATTTTGCTGCATTTCATATTAAAAATGACATCATCATCATATGTAAATAAGTGCTTTATAAAGTGTCTCCGGTTGTGCAAAATTATAACTGTAGTGCAAGTTTACAGTGAGGTGATTGTACTAATAAGTACAAACAGTTCTACAAGGAGCATTTGAGGGACTGATTGAGTGCGTTTCTGATCTGCGAGGCAGCGTGTGCTTGATGCTGTATACCGATAATTCTCTTTCCGATCAGCTGCTGTACAGCTGTGATTCACACTCAGATACAGTGTTATAAATACTCCGAGTGGTGCAGTGAGAGTAATATGGAAAAAGATGATCCGATGTGGTATCTGATTTGCAGTGAAAGTAACAACGATAAAGCAGTTATGGTATTTGGAATAGTTTGACCATTCTGTGGACCATTATATTGTTACAGGCTAATTACAATCAGATGCATTAAACTAATAAACAATATGCAGTTAATTTAAGTGTATTTATAAAGCTGTGTCAGGGATGTGGATCTAAAAAAGAAAGGATAACCACACAGGAACAGTAGCACTGCTTTGATGATGGGTGCCGCCACTCTACAAAACCAAGCAGAGAACTTGCGTACGACAGGGTATGAGCTACTGTAGAAATGTGCATGGCTTTCTGCTAAGTTTAGGTTTTATACATCGCGATTTGAATGTGGAAACATTCTTACGCAACATTTTTGTGCGTATGCACCGTTTCTACATGAGGCCCCGGGACTGTGGAAGTAGATTTTAAGGGTAATTTCATTCCTTTTCTGGAAATTCCTCACAGGCGATGCCTTTAGCTAGTGCAGCTGTCTTTTTCTGCATGTAACAGTGTCATAGCTTTGAGTTGCAGAGAGAGTTTGGTTGATTGTTGTTTACAGTATATGTATACCCCTAACAAGTAGTCAGATTGTTCAGCCTTTTTAGGGATTTTGTATCCTGATGCTCTAAGGGGTGCCACCGCCTTTTGACTCTGTAGTCCTACTAGGAGAGAATAACAATCAAGTGGGGTGTGACAGAAATACCTGCAGAGGTTTATTTACAAGGAATAGCCTGCGTGATTTGAATCTGAGCAATTGCCCATTACTGGATTCATGTGCTAGTCATGAATTGGTCTTACCAAACACCATGTTCAAGGACACTGTTGCTCGGAGTTTCTTGGACCCAAGGCAAGTGACCAGCTTTGTAGTTGCTTCTGGTATGAGGCTATGCATCCTGGGCAGTTGGATAAAGAAAGGTTCCGAGTTATCATCTAATCACTACTTGATAGTGAGTTGGCTTATATGAACATAGGGTTTACAAGACAGACTTGGAAGACTAAAGCAGGTGTTTACAGGTACACTGAGAACATCTACCAGATGTCTCTATTTAATATGAATTAATGCTAAACATAAGAGGAATTATGTGGAAATGTGAAACTTAACAAGAACCTCAATAGTGGAGGTTGTTGTCACCTGTCATGACAGCGATCCTTGGATCCATTGATAGACACTGGTATTAAGGTAATTGTCTAACTGAAGAAAAACTATATCCTTGCACTATTAGCAGGAAGGTTTTTTGTGATATTATTGAGATAATCTTGACTTTATTGTGGTATTTGGTGATGCCAGAATGAAATACTTCTTATGCTCTCAAGAAAGATAGGCATGGTTTCATCCAGGCTTTTCGCATTAGGGAAGGGGAATGTTTAACAAAACTGGGGATATTGTAGTGAAGTGGAGAGGCCTATTTGAGAAATTCCTAATTCCCAGTGTATATGTATATGTATTGTTAATTTATTCTTATTTTGTAGTAATTTGAGATTGTTAAATATAAAGCGCAATATAAATAAAATGTATTATTATTATTATTATTATTATTATTATTATTATATTTGGGGAAAGTTTGAAGTGTTGGATTAATTTCTGTGACAGAGTTTGCCATTATTAGCAGCAAAGCCATAATGGTGAATTAAATATTGGAAGAACTTAATATTGCAGGAATCTTTTGAATTTGCCTCTACATATTTTCGTGGAAAGCAGAATCTGAAGCTTGGAAGATGTTCCCCATTTTTTTATAGGGGGGAAAAAATGTATGTTCCAGTTACCGATAGATTGCAGTTTTCATCTTACCTAGAAAACCCTATTCCTGGGTCTGGAAGGTTGACCGTGTCAAACAGGTGAACTTTAGATCAAGAAGAAGGAAAGTGAATTATATCCTGGCTGTGGAACAGTTGACAGTGGACTGACTCTGTTTCTTTCTACAGATGTTTTGAAGTCATTGGAGTTTTATGGTCCTGCCTAATTGTTAAACAGCTTATTACCATGTTATTTTGTAGAAGATGCTTCAAGATTTTTTAAAAATCCAAAGCTGTGGCTTGGCTGCATAATTTATTGAGAATCAAGACTTGTGTTTGCATATGTGGTTGTAAGTCATCTAATTCCAATGTGGTCTTATATTGTTTTCGACTCAAAACTGCAGTTTTTTTCTCCTCTCCTCTTTTTATTTTTCTGCATGGGATATCAAGATGCAGAATATCCAGTTTGTGAATCTAAGAGTTGCATTTTTGCATCTTATGGATGATATTGCCCACTTTTGCTCATTCAAATGTGATTTCTTTTACACAATGTAAGAAGTGAGCAGCTGCTATAAGATTCCAAACACAAATGTCCAAAATAATGTAAGGGTTGCTAAACTCATCTTCCATGACAGGATGAGAATCTCTACAATTTAAGGGAGACTTTGGAATGGACTACCACTCCTCTGAATTAGGAGGAGTGGCTAGATGGATCCTGGGCCTTAGGAAATTCTGGAAAGATTATATCTCTCAATTGGCAGAGGAACATCTGCAAAATCTGCAGAAGAACATAAGAAACACACACCTAAGAACACAAAAATGCCCTGAATGCTCAGAAGTTGATGTTTTACAGCTAAACAGACACAGGAAGCACACTCACATGGGCCTATGGTGGTTGAGTGAATTCCACATATGTGGGCTTATCAAGTGATTTCTCATAAGAATCTCATAAAAAATAGCCTAGGTATAATACAGTAATTACAAGCTCATTTTATATATATATATATATATATATATATATATATATATATATATATATATATATATATATATGAAATATAAAAGATGGCATTTTCTGGGATAATGGTATCAAATGATGAAGCTTCATTAATTCTGAATAGAAAGTGCAACTCATGTTATTTTATACCAGAGTTTTCCTTTTAATTACCAGTATACATTTTTAGAATTTTACTATTTAATAAATTGATTAAAACAATATTTACTTGTAATTTTTTTTATTTAAGTATTTTTCTGAAAATCTATTTTTTAAATAGGTGTGCATCTTACCTAGTTGAAATACAGTTTGAATACAAATCAATGCCCCTGACCAGTTTTACCTTTCCAATTAGATCTCAGGCCAGAGAGTTGCAAGTGGTAATTAACATATTGCTTTGTTTATCAGTATCCCAGACTTAGAAAGTGCATTGTGATGATTCATTCACATGGCATTTGGAAGTACATTTCAATATTTCTCTCTTATCCCCATGATGTCTTGAGAATCTGTTTATCATGCCTTTTTATCCATGATGTTTTCTTTTCACATTGAAGGTAGAATATACAACAGCTTAAACTGTGATATCAAATAAGTGCCACCACTGCAATTAACATCATTTTGCTAGTCCATGCAAGTAGCTTTGTTAATGACTAGATTTCTGTAACAATTTTTGTTTTATTATTACTTACGTAGGCTTTTAAAACACATCATAAATATTACTCACTTTCTGTTTATGCAGATGGTATGTTCCTCTTTTCACCTTAATTTTCCTGATGACATTGTGCTATCTTCGTATCATCTGTGTTGCCAAAGAAAGGGTAAGACACTGGTTATTCTTTTTATTAATTAAATCTCTTATTAATCTACTTTAACTTCATATTTCATATTGTTTACATTTGGCATATCAAAAATCTTAAATCTTCTGTTATCTTCAACAGACTATGCAATGCAGTTGTGCCATTTCCTATAGACAAATATTAATAATTTGTATATGTTAATTAAAGCTAGAAGTTCATAAGTGTTTTGCTTTCATATCAACTAACATGCTAAATGTTTATAAGAAAGTTCAACAAAAGATATAAAGTATAATAGTAGAACGTAGCACCTTAAGGATTTTGAGAAAACTATATTTTAGTACTATTACATGACTAAGAAATGAGCCAAAGTATGTGAAAAAAGCATTATTATTTAACTATGTCTATCAATATCATTATATTGTAAATATGGGCACAGTTTTATAATTTTTCATGTTGTGTTGTACCTGCATCATGTAACTGTAACTCAGATTGTTTCACATTACTAAGAGAGAGGAAAGTTGTAGACAGTAAGAGTTAGGTAAGTGAAGGATGGTCGCCAGTTTTCAAAAACTTTATATTTTATTATTTTTGGCAGCATAGATACTTTATTAATATACAGTATCTCACATAAGTGACTACACCCCTCACATTTTTGTAAATATTTTATTATATCTTTTCATGGGACAACACTGAAGATATGACACTTTGATACAATTTCAGTCAGTGTACAGCTTGTATAACAATGTAAATTTGCTGTCTCCTCAAAATAACTCAACACACAATCATTATTGTCTAAACCTCTGGCAAGAAAAGTGAGTGCACCCCTAAGTGAAACCGTTCGGGTAAGAATTCTTCACCTCTCTTAGACGGGATGTCCGTCTGTCATGTATGGTATATATATAGTAACATTCATGTTAGGTAAAATGCCCAGTCAGGGTGGACAGTCTTTTGGCCTTGGAACTCCTGCAGATTTTGCTTTTTTCTCTAGCCTAACTGGAGTCTTTTTTTTCTGCTCTCTTGTCCATTTGACCATACTGTATTTTGTTGTTACTTATTCTTTAATGTTATTATCTTTTCTTGCAACTTTTTCTTTGTCATCTTGTAAAACACTTTGGGCTACATTGTTGTATGAAATTTTGCAATATAAATAAATGTTGTTGCAAATGTTACATTCACAGCACAGAGTGCTATTGATTATCACTTCAACACTGGCTGCAGTGGTTAATGGGCTAACAATCAAATGGGAAGATATCTACCAGTGCTGGAGACAAAGTAAGAACTCTAGGGATGAACGCCAAAGAGAGGACAGAGCCTACTTATATAGTAAATCTTTAGTAACTATAAAATGTTTCCAAAGTGTAAAATGAGCGTTAGTAATGGGCAAAGATCATCACTCCAGTGCAGGTTAGAAAAACACTTTGCATGCAGTGTTTCCCTGTGACTATGAATTGGATTAAGTGGGTATGAGAATATGTTATTTCTTAACCATCACTTATGTATAATTTTAATATTTTGGTAGTATGTCAGCTGTTGAACAGTGCCTTCTGTACACACAGTCACATGATATTGATTTTATTCATGTATCATGATGGTTGTAGTTTGCACTGAACTACATATGATCTGTTTAAAAATATGTTAAAGGACTATCAAAGTATTTATCAAACAATTTAGCAACAAGTAATCAATTTTTCTTAATGAAACCATTCCATTAATGGAGATGTCTGCATTGTAGTATTCCAAGTAATAATTCTAATAGCAATATTTATATTTCTGCATGAATATGAGTGTTAGATTTCTTTGCACATTTAGTTTTTAAAACAGTTCTTTTATTAAAAAATGTTAGATTAAGACATTTAAATTATGAGAAATCTTTACATATATGCAGGTCTGTCCATGAATTCATAGGTTCAGTGATGTCACAAGTACAGTACTAATCAACAGGCAAAACTTCGTCAAATTATCTTGCATTATTCAATATGGTTTATTGAAGTAGGTCTTGTGTATTTAATTTTAATTGAATTTTCTCACATCTCCACCTGGAACCTAAACAAAATGCTATTGGACAATCTGGTTTATAGCATAGAAGCCAGCCACATTCAGCACAAATAGCTAACAATGAATGAATTGACTTCAGTGAAAATAGTGCAAATAGGGACAGGCGTCTCAATCAGTCAAAGATGTGAAGGATGTGGAAGACTGCTGCTCAGATTCCCACAGGAAAAAATCAAGAATGTGAGGAGACGACGAAGAGATTTGTTATTAGTTTATGTAATTCGATGAGGTATACTTTTACACATGACTTATATGGAATGGAATCTTTGTTTTGTTTGCTTTTGCTGCATTGTATTTTGTTTTGTCATTTTTTCTTGTTAGGTAGCTGGAATATGAGACATTTTAAAACGTCTGAGAATGATTATGTAGGTGTGTTTTTTGAAAGAAGTATGAAAAATTGTTAATACTCTAAATACAGGGTGAACCACATTTCAAAGTTTATTCTACAAAAACGGTACAAGATAAAATACATTTTATTACGACACAAGAAAGATAGATTTTTTTTCACGGATTTAAAAATTATTTCTTCAAGGTGGTGGCCATCATTAGCGATACACTCTTCGAGATGATTTCTGAATGCACGAATGACTTGTTTGGCTATTTCAAGGGGAATAGCAGTGATTGTGTGGCGAATAGCATCCTTGAAGGGCTTCAAGGTTTTGAGGTTGGTGTGTGTATACCTTTGACTTGAGATTGCCCCACAAGAAGAAATCACACAGAGTGAGATTAGGCGAATGTGAAGGCCACCCAACTTCGCCGCGCAGGGAGAGCAGTTTCCCCGGTAACATCTCCCGCAAAACTTGCATAGATCCGTTTTGAGCTGTTTCTCCATCCTGTTGAAAACAGGCTTCCATCACATTCATTTTTTCCAGTTGAGGCTGCAAAAAGTTCTCTAGCATTTCAATGTAACGTTCTGAAGTGACGGTGACTGTTGCTCCCCCCTCCTCAAAAAAAGTAAGGGCCTACATTTCCAAATACTGCAACTGCACACAAAACTGTAATATATTTACTGTGCAGGGGTCTTTGATGAAGTTCATGAGGGTTGGTTTCAGCCCAAAAGCAAAAGTTTTGCTTGTTTACTCAACCATTCAAATGAAAATGTGCCTTGTTGTTACACATGATGATGGCATCTTGTTGAATGTTTTGCAGAATGTTCACGCACAACTCTTTACGGCTCTCCCAGTCTCTCTCAGTGAGTTCCTGCAGTACTATCATTTTGTATGGATGGAAATTATGGTGCTCATGCAAAATCCTCCTCAAAGATGTGCTGGAAATGCCTAAGGAAGAAGCGTGTTTATGTGCTGAATATCTAGAAAAGTGCAAAATTGATGCCCTTACAGCTTGGATGTTTTCAGGCGTTCGTACAGTCCGAGAATGGCCTGGAGATTTTCTGTTCCCATCTGTCTAAATTTAGGCACCCACTGAAGAATTGTTTTCTGATTTGGGACGTCACCGTTCGGAGGAATGCTGAAGTGCGTTCGGAAGGCATGTTGCATATTGATGATGGATTTGTTGTTTTTGAAGAACGCTTTGACAGCAAAAGCACAGTGTGCACTAAACCTAGGCATGTTGTGTACTGAAAACTACTGTCAAAGAACCCCACCCCAACCCTCTCAGCTGCCTTTACCTCGCACACTGACCTTGAGAAATGTGGTACTTCTTTTTGGCTCACGCTGTACTTATGAGGCCTCTAGCAATGCTGGTTTGAAATTTAAATTAACTATGCAACAGTTAAAATCTTTGTCACCCAAAATATGCATCTTACTTTGGAATGTATGGATTTATGGCAATCTCAACTTCAATTGAGATTTTATTTAGTTTTTTTAGGTTTTGCCAAATGTCATAAATATGGTACAAGCCATATTATTGCCATTTTTTTCAGCAGCAAAGAGGGTTTATTAATCTTGAGAAGCTGTCAAAAGAAAGTGCAATGAATAAATTTCCTAAATATGAATGTCTCTAGATGTCCATTAAATATATAGCGCATAGAAAAAAATGAATCCTCAATTGCTGTTTAGATACTTGGAAGGCCACAGACCACTCTGTCATGCCAAATTTTGGTTTAGCCGCTTGACTTTTTAACCTCACGTAGCTCTATGCGTTATTCATTTTCACTGTCACTAGCATATGTACTTGTGAAGCAAGGTGTCAAGATGGTTTCTGCCGGACTATTTCACGATTTTTGTTTTCTCCTTCAATTACCCTACTTATTCACTTGCTCGCACCCTTTTTCAAAATTTAGCTTGTCTTAATAAGTTGAAATTGCCACTTCAGATGTCAAATCACAGCAGTGACTGACTGCTCTTGCAGGTATAATGAGAACTAAGTGTCCTTCAATAGTTGCTCTAATAATTTCTTATTCTGAGATCTCACTATGTAATCAGTGGAGTGCAGGGTCAGTACATTAATGATAATTTTTCTGCTAAATCCAGCTTATTTAAAAAGAGTTGCCGGTGAGTCAGATTTATCTTTAGAATCCTAATGCACCAGTGTACCTCCAGGCAGAGGAAGATAAAAGGTAAAACTATAATTTTGTGTTTGAAAAATTAAGGTGAATTCTGTCTATCCATTTTCATACCATACTAATCCTAATTAGAAGAGTCATAGCTAGCGATAATTAGTCTTAAGACAAGAATTTGTCCAGAATAGGATGCCATTTGAATACAAGATACACAGAAATACAACTGTCCTGGAGTATGCCTTTGGGTTACTGAAAAAAGGTGTCAATGGCCAAATGCCATGTGACCTTGGGATTTCTGATTACCACCTTTAGACTTGCGCTATGTTTTAAACAACCCACCTTACCATATGTCATTGCTGCTAGACTTTTTTCTGCACAGAGATATACTTGTATTTTCAACTAAGATTTAATGTTAAAGTTTGAAAAAATTCTTTCTAACTAAACATCCCAAAATCTTACCTGTTAAGTAATTTACCAGGGTATTAGCACCAAAAATCTAGGAATAGACAATTTTAATAATGTAGGCTCAAATCAAAGTGCAGATTATTATCTTAGGCGAAATGCCTTCAAGGAAGAGATTATGGTTGACATGGTCTTCTTAAAGAGCCACAGAAGCATAGGCAAACATTCCAAAAGGCATCTAAGCCAAGAATAGAAACAAAGTCCAAACTTTATGTCATCAGTATTTATTACCACATGTGCACAGTACAATAACGTACTTACTTGCAAGTCTGCTCAAAGTAATTGACACAAATAAAATACTGAAAAAATACATAAATTCAAAGTCTGCTGTACTTACCACTGGTGCAAGTGCCTATGGTCCTAAGGAGCAGTGAGAAAAGCGGCTGTGCAGGATAGCTAAGATCTTCAGTTTTCAGTTTTTATACATGTCCTGAATAGAAGGCAGCTAGATGCTGATAATATTCTTTGTCACTTTGATGATCCTTTGCAGTGCTTTATGATCCTGAAATGAGCAGGTATTATACTAGGATGTAATGCTGGCTGTGCAGTGGACTCTACTGTGCCCCTGTAGAAGTTTGTGATAACAGATGGAGAAATGCCAGGTGCTCTCAGATGTCTGAGGAAGTAGAGGCGCTGGTGAGCTTTTTGACAAACGTAAAAATGTGTAATGCTAACTTCAGTTTGTCACTTATGATCACTCCAAGAGCAATAAAATACTCTTTCACCAGTTTCTTTACTGATGTAAATTGCAATGTGATCTGTTTTTTTTTTAAATTTATAACAAGCTCCTTTATTTTTTTATTTAAGGGTGAGGTTGTTTTTCTGGCCCCACTTTGCCAGCAGATAGACCACTTCTTTATAAACTGTCTTATCATTGTTGATACTCAGGCCTATGAATCTGGTGTCATCAACTAATTTAATGATGAAATCAGAGTTGTGTTTGGTCATGCAGTCAGAAGTGAACAAGGAGCATAGAAGGGGATTCAGCACTCTATCATGCTGGATTGTCCTAAAATATTTTTCCACGAACCTGGACTTGGTGCTGACCTAACAAGATGAAGCAAATCCATCTTGCTTTACTTTGCTTGTTCTTTGGCAAACCATCCATATAGCTGTGTCAGCCTTAGGCTTTGCCAAGCATGTATTAGCTTTTGATTGGGTCACACATTAGAATGTACATTTTGTTCAAAACTGCACAGCTTTTCTCATAGAGTAGATTCGTTAACCCATGTGTCTTTTGAAATATCGACTTGCTCTCCGTAGTTGCCTGCATCTCTTGAATGCTAATCATTTATTGTGAATGCTTAACTCTTGCAGTTCTTAGTATGGTCTACACTCCTCCAAAAGTAATGTTTCCTGCTGAATTAAACGGCAGTTAACAGTTAATCAATGATATGAATGGACTATGAGGCTAGGAAAATGAAACTGATTGGGAATTACCTTATTAATCTGGCAATAAACAGAAAAAGTAGTCACATGACATAAGTGGTTGCAAGTATTTATACATAATATAAGGGATAGCCAACAGTCTTACCTGTCCAGGATGCCCAGGAGATGAAAAGACTTGGGAAGAGAGCATGCACAGGGCATTTTCTCCCCCAGAGCGCTAGATGTCAGTCCCCCTGTATTGCAGCAGCACCATGGATTCCCTGGGTGTCTCCAGGGAGTGCTGCGGGAACTGGGGAGCCCTACTTCGTGTGGGCTCCAGTCTTACCATGAGGTGCTCCCGGATCAAGCCTTCAGGACACCGGAAGTACTTCCAGAGATTACTTATAAGGAGCCAAAGTCGGGAGGAAGAGGGACACACTTCCTGGAGGAGGAGTGAAGGCAGAAAGACACAGACAGAGTGAAGAGAAGAAGAGTGCTTTATTGTTATTATTGTGTATGTGTACTGCAGGTGGGAAATGATTAGGAAGAGTTCCTCACAGCCAACTAAAAGCCCATGTTTTGCCGAATATCTGTCTGTGTTGGAATTGGGAAGCTGGTGCGACCCTGCAGCCGACAATACATATATATATACCTCCATTAATGCTCAAGTTTCATGTGAGTGCTTGCACTGTTGAATGTTCTGTATGTACACATGAAGTACAAGGAAATTCCATTTTCACTGCATATACAGAAGCTATCACTGGTAAAATGACTGCATTATACAGTATGTACTGCATGCACAAGTCACAGTGATTGTTTAACTTATTCAGAAGAAAAAGGTTACAATGTGTACAGTTTAAAAAGCAAATGTATTTCACATTAAATATTATTTGATAGCATCTACTCAGCCAATGTTGCCAACAATTCTGAACATACTGTGTAGATTTGAAAATAATATTAGCATATTCCTAGCATCCCAAAGTCAGTATCTGAAGAGTTGCAGTTGCTACAGGTTGTTGGTCCAGCAAAATTCATCTGTTAGTCCAAATCAAGAGCACTACACAAGTTGTCCTTTGGTGTTTGTGATTCTATTAATACAATGATTCTATTAATACAAAGGCATAACACAGCCCTAAAGCAGATTTGAATAAACTTTAATCTATCTACAGAACCATTCGAAATTGTTTGAAAATCAATGCTCATATTCAAAATACCTGGCTTGTTGATTATGTTGACAGTTCATCATCATAACTCTTCACAATTCTGTACCTTCTTCAAACTTTTCAGCAGACCAATATCACAAGGGTTATCAAAGCATAACTTGGTAAAACTTCAAAGTAACCAGCAAGTGAATTATGAAAAGTACTCCTGTCTCTCATACATAAACTAAAGGATTTGAAAGGAGAAAACTGACCATGAACAGCAAAATTATGAAAGTTTTAAAGGAATATATTGTACTTACTGTGTAATAATGGTGATACATTGGGTTGTTATGTTTGCAATGTATTAAATAGTTGGCTGTGCATGTTGAATCATTCCTGCATGATTTAAATGAAGGTAATTGTTAGTTGTATGCCTGATATGTGAGTAAATGAAGGATACAAATTATATTGGAAGCAGATGCATATACTGTACATAGGTGAGACTATTAAGAAATAAAGAAAATAACAACCCATTGATGTTCAAGTATAAAAATTTTGGGAAGAGACAGTTTTTTTGTCAGCTTGTTAACAACATAACCAATTCATCAACCATCTATTGAAACGTAATAATCAGGTGTGGGTGTGTGGGGGTTCTTGATTTTTATTCTTAATTACCATTTAAGCATCTTTCATTGCTTTTGTACATGCTTTTCAGATCAGTACAGTGTAGCCTGCATGAGTGAAATTAGAGTTGTGTATTTTACACTTTTGAAATGAATTGTTTTTAGAAATTAAGGATTGAAACTGAGAGTCTTACCAGCTGTAAATCACACAATGTCAAATCTATTTAAAGAATATGCTATGCCATTGTAGTTTGGTTGCATGAAGTCTTATGTTTATTTGAACTGTCATACATAGAAATTATTTTTCTCCTCTGGGCAATTATGTAAACCAAATTCTAAGAAAGATGACAAAAATGTAAGAGGGAAAACAGCAAAACCTTTAAGCTCATGCAAGTTTACTGTTAATAGAACAGCATTCTGAAATTGAAAGCCAGCCATTTATTAAATTCAAAATAACATATACAGTAATTGGCAACATGGTGGCATATTGGTAGTACTGCTACCTCACACTAAGGAGACTGGGGTTCGCATCACTGGTCCTCCATGTTTGGATTTTGCATCTGCTACCCTTGTCCTCATGGGTTTCCCCCTGGGTGCTCTGGCTTCCTCCCACTGGTGGCACTAAATTGGCCCTTGTTTGTGTGTATGTTCGCCTGCAATAGACTGGTGCACCCAGTCCCGGGGTTTGTTCCCACCTTTCATCCTGTGCTAGCTGGGATAGTAAAAAAATATTAAGTATCATATGCAAAAGTTATTCTATGATTCAACATGAATCCAATAGTACACTGTATAAATTAAAGTAACAACAGATAAATAGAGATATTTATCATGTTTCTGCCCCAGCCTCCCAAATCTGTGTGCCTTATGGAAAAAAAAAGCACAACACCTAGCTGGCTGTCATGTAGTTGAATACGTTACTACAAGTAATAGACCACATCAAGTCAGTTGATGACTTTATGTCTTGGACCATGCAACTTGGTCTAGAACTCCTTGACAGGCAAAACACAAAGTAGTCGGGCAAAAACAATGAAAGTTAATAACTTCTGCAGATATAGTGACCTGGGCTTGACACACAGCACTGAGGTCCAGCTACAGAAGACATAAGGGTCTCTTCATCTTTAAGAAAGGGAGTAGATAGGAAATAAGCAGCAACACTTACTTAATTTCTTACTGTTGCACTACACTAAATGTTCTGACTGGTGGTACGTTGTAACACCCTGATAAACCAATGAAAACACTTGCTATATATAGCAAATTACATATGAAACAGAGCTTGAACTATAAGAAATAATCAGTAAAACTACATCAAAAAGACTATAGTCAAAGATCAACGTTAAAAATATTTTTAAGCAGGTTTTAAATGTAAACTTCCATCCATCACAATAAAATACACACGTTTTAATCAAAGCACAATATACAGATGAAATCTATGTAAACAAAATTTTGACACATAGGCACTCGCAGCAAAATATATCTGGGCTTGTCAGAATCTGATTTTATCTCAGGATACAAGATGCAAATCTGCTTTTATCATTTAAAAAATATAACTCATTTTTTTATTCCTACTTTATATTTTTACCTTTGCATTTATTTGCTTAGCAGATGCTGTTATCCAAAGTGACTTACAAAAAAGGCACACATAATCGAGTAATATCAGTCTGGGGAGTAAGTGTTAAGGGGCAAGAGGTTATGGGTTGCAAAATTAATTATCACAATTGCAGAGCTTGTAGCAAAATGCAAGTTTGTTATAATTCATAGGTTACAAAAACCTAAAAAAGAGATGTTTAGACAGAAATTCTCTGAACAAGAAGAGTCTTCAAACGCTTCCTAAACACATTGAAGGAGTCTTGATTATTGAATGAGAATGAACAACTCGTTCCTCCAGGAGCTACACATGAAAAGAGTTTGGATTTGTGGCATCACCAGATGCTGTTTATCCACAGACCTGAGTGGGTGAGAAGGGGCATTTGACCTCACAAGTATGTCCATATGTATAGATGCTGACCTACTAACTGGTCTGCAGTAAAGCATCAAGGATTTAAACTTTGTATGTACTGCTACAGTGAGCCAATGTTATCTGAAAAGATGAGTGACATGAAAGGAGTGACAACTTGGCTGGTTGAACACCAGATGTGCTGCTGCATATTCTTGCAGATATGATCTGATCTTGCAGATGTTGTATAGAGTGAGTCTGCAATAATGAAAGACCATTGCAATATGATCAGTGAATGATAGCTGGTCATCAATCACCAACCCATGTTTGAGTACAGATTTGGTGGGTGTTGGCGATAACAAGGTGGAAGCTGAAAAGACGAATGACCTGGGATAACAAGAAGGTCCATCTTTGCTAGGTTGAGCTGGTATTGGTGCTTTATCATCCAGGTTGCAATGCCATCCAGGTTGCAATAGCAGTGAGACATGCCAAGATTCTAGCTGATTACGTGTGGTCTTCTGGAGGGAAGGACAGGTAAAGTTGCATATCATCATCATAACGCTGATATGAGAAACCATGTGAGACAGGCTAACGATGAGAAATTAGAAATTGTATAGGAAGAAGAGAAAGGGGGCCCAGCACTGATCCTTGGGGCACCCTCATGCTTTCAGTAGAGGTAGGACTCAAACCACCTGAGGGCAGTACTAGTGATTCCAAGGTCAGAGAGGGAGTGGCAGTAAGGATCTAATGGTTAACTGTGTCAAAAGAGAAGAGAGATGACATGTTGGTAGCTCAAACCAGTCATAACATGTTGACAACAGTGAGTAGAACTGTCTCAGTGGAATGGCCTCTCTTGTAGCCTGATAGATTAGGGTCAAGCAGTCTGTCCTGTAGAAGGAAGGATGAGACTTGGTTAGAGAAAGCACACTCAAGTTTTTTGGATAGAAATAAGACAAGAGAAGGTGGTCTGTAATTATCTTCTTGAGATTGATCAAGTCTGGGCTTCTTGATAAGGGAGTTATCAGGGCTTGTTACAACACAGTAGGGAAGGTACCTGTGCTGAAAGAGGTATTGATGATGTATGACAGAAGTGAGCGAAGGAGAGACAGCCTGGAGGAGAAGTGAGGGGATGGTGTCAGAAGGACAGGTAGTGTGGTGATCAAAGAGAAATTTGGAAACATCAGAGGTGAATAGAGGGGAAGAAGTGGAGAATATTGTGTTTTTAGGAGGGAGCAGACTGCCCAGTTGGAGAGATGAAAATTGACTGCTGTTAGCATCCACCTTTTCTTGAATAAAGGTTGCAATGTTATCAACAGTCAAGGCGATTGATAGTGGAGGTGATGGATTGTTGAGGAGAGAAGTTAAAGCGAATAAAAAGCTGCATGTATCAGAAGTGTTGCATGTCCTCTTCTGAAAGAAACTTGTCTTAACGTTGCTAGTAGCAAAAGAGAAGGAAGATTGAAGAGACCAGTACTTGTCCTGGCCTACCTTGACCTTTGATTTCCTGTATGAAAAAATGGTCAGATGTATATATAACAAAACATATGTCTCCCATTAGTGTATTAGTACAGTACCAGCATCAGACATTAAATACAAGCATAGGCAGTAAGTCAAACATCATATATACTTTAAATGTAACACCAGACAATACATTCAGGAAATATTCAAAACATGCAGTTTTTAGTATGTGTGGCTGTTGAAAAACTGTATGAGTTATGGATAAAAACTGTATTGAAAACTTTAAGTTCATCCCAGGAAGAATAAGTGTTTATTTTTTTTTTCTTTACTATTAGTAAGTATTTTTTTTAGCTTTTCTACAGGCAGTTTATATGCATCATACATACTGCTGTACTCTGTTTACAACTTATCCCAGTGGTGGGTTTTGTCAACTTTAACTGCTTTCCAGAATTTTAGGTACATTTTTTGTATGTGTCCACATTACCAACCTAAACTGCATTGCTACAAGTCTTCACTAAATTACAGATGATGTTGAGGATCAATGGTTTATTATATATTCTCTATATATAAAATCCTAAGCCTAAAAGTGCAAAGATTTTGTGCAATGATTTTAGGTGACTTTTTTGTCACGCTTTAAATCTGGCTTATTTTAAAACCTACATATATATGTTTGGTATCATTCTTTTCAGAATTTATCGAACTTAATGTGATGTTATTAGATTTTCAGATTCTTATTCCATTTTTAAATTATAAACCAAAATATCAAGAAAGTCGTGGTTTATAAGAATGTCAGTTAAAACGAATGGATCGTTTATTTAGTCTCTTATAAATACTCATCAAGCATAGTGGACCTTAGTTTAACGGGAACACTCCAATTGGTAAGAGAGTAAATATTTTATTCTCATTTCATGATTTTTACTCCGTTAAATAATAACTAATTTTTCTTTTACATGTTTATAGAATTTTGTCATTTTGACTACAATAAATAATCATTTTTCTTTTGTACATTTACAGATTTTACTTATATTCTGGCTGCAACTGGGGGTTGGGCGCCAAAGGCGCCGGGGGGCCTTGTCCCCCTAGTAGTGAAATATTTATGTAAGTAGATTGACTTCTCAGACAGATCCACTCTTTTTTGATAAACACATTTATGACTACTGCATATTCATATAGAACTAAGAAATCTATAAACCTTCCCATGTTTACAAAATCAAAACAATTCTGCAAAGTCTTATTGTCAACTAGCAGACCACGTGCGCTTCGCTGCAGTCGCTGTAGTTGGAATAATTATGTATCTACATGCGACTTATAGAGCTTCTTTATATACAACATTTTTGGTTTGTCCTCCTGGAGCCAAAATATATAAATTTTCTCTATGACTAATTCGTGAGCATGCTACATAAAAAATAGAAACGGGAAAAACGGCAACACCACCGGGAACAACAGTAAATGAGATAAAGTAAAAGTCTACCAAACACTAAATGAGATAAAGTAAAAAAGGGCAACAGGGCCGGAAACAACAGTAAAAAACAACAGTAAATGAGATAAAGTAAAAGTCTACCAAACACTAAATGAGGTAACGTAAAAAAGTGCAACAGCGCCAGGAACAACAGTAAAAAACAACAGTAAATGAGATGAAGTAAAAGTCTACTAAACACTAAAGTACAAAAACAAAGTAGAAAGTAACAGTAAACCGCAACACTGCCGGGAACAACGGCACACCGCGTCTACTAAACACTAAGAAACACTAAGTAGAAACACTAAAGGAAAAAATACTATTCAGTAAGTACTGCGTATAGTAAACAATAAATCAGTAAAGGAGAGAGGACTAAACACTAAGGAAAAAGAACGGCAAGACCGCGTCAGCTGCGGAGCTCAGCTCGGAGCGAAATGAAGTGAATGAAATGAGGTGAATGGGAGGGGAGATGATCACGTGACTCCCCCACCCGCCTTAATGCTCTGTCCCTTCACAAACACACAAACACAGTCTCTCGGATCTCAACTCTCCTTTATATGTATAGATAATTATAAGTGAGCTAAAGCACATGTGATCATACATGACAAGTAGTGACACTGTCTCTACCTTGTTTCATAGTTATGAAGTACACTTTGGATCATTTGTTCCTTGTATGGTTCTCTAAACTTTTACCTTGCTATCTTTTCAGTAGTTGATTATTTTTGTCTCATTTATTCAAGTTGGATTTAAGTTGGCACTAGTTTACAAGTTTTTATCCAATTATTTTCTATTATATTTTTGTTGTTGATGAGAGGTTAGCATCCTGTGATGTAGCCCTTATAATTGTAGTGTCAAGTCCTCAGTGAACAGTAGATTGTGATAACCTCACCCTTTAATGTGGGCAATTTCAGTGACAGTTTCTTGAATTTTATTCTCAGCTGTGATTCATTTTCTGCAGTTTCTTCATTCTGCTGACCTGCTTGCTACCCATTTCTATGCATTTCTTTAAAATAATTATGGAAGAACAAACTTTACTGATTTTATTTTTCCCTACTATTTACACTAAATAACCCATAATTTTAAAATGAAAACATGTTTTTAGAAAAGTTTGAAAATGTATTGAAATTTCTTATTTATTAAGTCATTCAGACCCTTTCGTTTTATAGTATACTAGATATTAAGCCCGTTACAATAACGGGCGCTAGAACAGTAGTGCATAAACATTAGTAGGAACAGTCTATATTAAATGGCAAGGACCTTGACCTCATTCTGTTTCTTGTCTTAATTTTTTTTTTGTCAAAAATATTTTTTCAAGAAGCCTAAAGTAAAATAATAATAAAAATAAAATAGAAACGTACATGACAATACAGTAAGTATAATTAATATTGCCTTAGTGTAAAACTTTGTAACAATCTGTAAGACACAATATCTGAAGAAGATATTTAGGTAAAATGTTCAATTTTTTTACCTCATGAATTTTTTCTGTACAATTTCATTGTTTCTTGTCTTAATTTTTTCTTTTGTCAAAAATATTTTTTCAAGAAGCCTAAAGTAAAATGATAATAAAAATAAAATAGAAACGTACATGACAATACAGTAAGTATAATTAATATTGCCTTAGTGTAAAACTTTGTAACAATCCGTAAGACACAATATCTGAAGAAGATATTTAGGTAAAATTTTCAATTTTTTTTACCTCATGAAATTTTTCTGTACAATTTCATTATAGACAACATTTCTTGTAAAAATTCTGTCTGAGTTTGGCAACAGTTTGCCTTGTTCAGGAATCTCTACAACCTTGACAACAACATCTGGAAAACTTCTAACTCTTGATAATGCAACATAAAACTGACCATGGCTGAATACTGGTTCTGGCAAGTAAATGCCAACCTTTTCTAATGTTTGCTCTTCTGAGTCTTTCTCTTTTAGCGTTTTTCTGACAGTCATTTTCTTTTTCTTCAATCGATCTATTTGCTCGTATTTTTCTTTGTCTTTCAGCATTTCTTTTGTTGATGTTTACTTGTTGAGCTGACCGTTCTTCCAGGAGATGTTGCTTATATAGGATTTGATTGTCTGTGTCTTTTGTCCTACTTGACGTGTCCTTTTTTTGGTGGCATGTTGTTAGTAGATACGTCCGTAATATTTTCTCCTACAGTAATACTGGCTTGTATGTGGCTGTAATATGCATCCTTTAATATGTCTTTAATTTTCTCTCGCAATAATACTGGTTTGCATTTCCATAAAATGCCTGTAATTTTCTCTGACAGTAATACTGGCTTTGATGTCTGTAATATGACTTTAATTTTCTGTCACAACAGTGGGCAATCAGAGTGTCCCCAGCAACTGATGTAATGTGTGGCGTGCTGCTTATAATCGTGCCTGTGGCGTCTTCCCAGCAAGTACTGTGCAGTTCCCCAGCAAGTATTTTAATCTGTGGGGGGGTGCAACTGATTATTTTGTGTGGCGTCTCCCCAACAACGGATTTTATGTGCGCTGCCGCGACTATCCAATCAGCACTCTCCCCAGCAATGGTGTCCTTTATATCTTATCATGCGCACCCGTTCACTGTGTGCCCAGCTTCCAGTGTGTGTGCTTTATTTGCTTATCGTGTGTGGCGGCGGCGGCTAGGCCATTCACTGCGCGCCCAGCTTCCAGTGTGTGTGCGTCCACGTGCGGCGCATGGGCGGGAACGGTACAATGTGCGGCGCGGCCCGCGCATGCGCACTTCACCAGAAGACACACACACACACGGACACTGGATGCACACAAGGGTTTTATTTTAAGAGGATTCCAGATTGTGGTTAGGTGCATCATGTTTGCTTTGATTATACTTAAGAAGTGTCTAGAACTTGTTTGGAGCCCACTGTGGCAAACTAAGTTCTTTGGACTTAGTTTAGGAAGGCACATACCTGTTTATAGTGCCTAGATGGAACTCACTCTTAAGGAAAAGGCATATGGCATCCCAGCTGGAATTTGCCAAACAGCATTTAAATGACTCTGGTAGTCTGAGGAAAAAGGTTCTTTGGTCTGATGAGACAAAAATTGAACTCTTTGGACAGAACTCCAAGCACTATGTTTGGCAAAAACCAGGCGCTGCTTATCACCTCATCCCAATGGTGATGGCAGCATCATGCTTTGGGGGTGTTAGTCAAAGAGACTGGTCTGAATTGAAGGAAATGTACAACACAGTAAAGTATGCAGAAAGTGAAAGGATCTGAGTACATTCTGTATCCATAACATATTGTGACTTTTTGTCCATTTTTATCAAGAGTTAATTCCTCAACCCAGTTGTTACTTTCCAGTTCTGGAAGCACATATATTGCCATTAATTTATCGTAATTTACTCAACAGTAAAACTGCATAATTTTCTTGGATGTTTTGCTCAACAAAGCTGAATCCCATTAATAGTTCAGTGTATAATATACATAGGAATACCAACTAACAATCTTCATTTCCATCTACGAATTGTAAACAGATTGACTTTCTCATGGAAAAATGGTGCCACATCCTAATTGAAAAACCTCAAATAGATCATGCTAGGTGCATGTGATGACATGCTGATAAAAGGTGAAGTAGTTCTAGTCAGATTTCGAAATTAACAACATATACTCTGTAGTAGATTTTGTGTTTGCCTGTACCAGAGCGCTCCATACCTTAGAAACACTATTTGAAATAAGTATTATTACTGTACAAATACATGTCTGCAAAAGGAATTCTTACTTGAAAAGATACAGGCGTTTATATTTAAGAAAATTGCTGTGTTACTTGACTGTCATTGCTTATCTCGTCCCATTTTTGTCACTTTCCCTTTTATGCCACCTTTCCTGCAGTGTCAAAATGGGCATGGATGACTTAATTTTCCTTTCCCAAGTAAGAATATTCAGTTCATCTTGGGGAATTCCAACATTTACAAAATGTTCCAGAACATTTTGTGTATGAACTTGGTCTCCTACTGTCTCTATGTCTGTCTATCTATCTAATCAGCGTTGTAGCTGCGATTTCCCACAATTACCGAAAGTTCAGCAGCTTCAACTCAAAATAATGGGATTCAACAAAAGCCTGACGCGCAGAAATGATTCCACAGACAAAATATCTTCATTTTTAAAAGTTTAGTTAAGTTTCAAAATAAAACAGTTCGCACAAAAGACAAAATTAAAATACCAAAAAAAAAAGAAAAATGAATGTTAAGAAAAGTTCAATTCTAAGCTTAATCTTGTTACATCTCAAATCATTACTATTTACTTTACATTTCTGAACCATTTCAAAACGGTCAGAAAACTAAATGCTTATCCCATTTCTAACTTGAAAATGGGTCTTTCAAGTCCCTCTTTACTGGGACTTGTTCTTACCACAACTAAGCTTATTATCACACTGTTTCTCAGTTATAGTAAGAAGGGTCTATCTCTTACTAAGTTATAGGGGGAAAAGACTATACCATAAGTTACGACTATGAAAGTAATTTATGTTCTATTCAAATTAAGCAAACATTAATATGAGTTTAACTCAAAACTTTAACTTTCTAAGATTGGCTCTTACATTGTCTTGATGAGTTGACCCATTACCCAGGAATTGCGAGGTGTAGCTTTGTCTACAATTAGAACAACGTCTCCTGGTTCAAAATTTCTTCTTGGTGCAAGCCATTTTTGACGTTCTTGAAGCACTGGCAAGTACTCTTTTGTCCATCTTTTCCAAAACAAATCAGCCATGTATTGAATTTGTTTCCAGCGTCTTCTTGGGTATGGTTCATTTTCTGAAACGAGTTCAGGTGGTATTTCAGGTTTTGTCTTCAGTAATAACAAGTGATTGGGTGTGAGTGTTTCCAAATCATTTGGGTCATCTGATGTCTTTGTAAGAGGTCTGTTATTGAGTATTGATTCCACTCTACACATCATTGTAGAAAGGTTTTCATCATCGAGTGTTTGTTGGTTTAGTGTTGAATTTAAAATCTTTCTTATGCTTCTGATTTGTCTTTCCCACACTCCACCTTGACGAGAGGCTGATGGTGGATTAAAATCCATTTGATTTGTTCCTGCACCATAGCGTCGCTGATTTTTTTGTGTTCCAATTTTTTAATAGCTTCTCGTAGCTCTCTTTCTGCTCCAACAAAATTTGTTCCATTACCTGAGCGCATGATTTTAACTTGTCCTCTTCTATCCGTAAATTGGAGTATAGCTTGGATACAAGAATCAGTGTCTAAGCTATGTGCGATCTCTATGTGCTGGTTGTTAAACATGTGAAGATTACTCCGTATCTCTTGACCTGACCATGAAGGGGCCAAAATAATCGACTCCAACATTAGTGAACGGTGGTTGGTTGTGTGCCAGGCGATCTTCTGGCAAATCTGCCATTTTTTGCTCACCTACTTTCGCATTGTATCTTCTGCACGTTGTGCACTTTGAAATTATTTTTCTGATGGCTGAATTCGCTTGAGGTATCCAGTATTTCTGTCATAATTGTGCGAGCACATAGTTGCGCCCACAATGTCCGATACATTTATGAATGTGCTGTAATATGAGAGAAGCAACATGTGAATGCTTGTGTAGAATTGCGGGATGTTTAGCTTCTTCGGGCATTGCAGCTTTGCAGAGTCTTCCTCCAACTCTTAGTATTCCATCTTGTATGATCAGGTCAAGTTTATAGATTTGACTGTTCTTTTTAACACAAGTCTTTTTCTTTAGAGCTTTTAATTCTTCTGGAAATTCTTGCTGTTGACTTAGACGGATAAGCTCCGTTTCAGCTTTAACTAAGTCATCTAGAGAAACTGGACTTGGTTTTAAAGTCTGTCTGTACCTTTTCATGTGCTTTGTGATGAGTGATTTTGTTCTTTGGATTACCTTTAGTCTGACTGACCTCTAGTTGAAATGTTTTTCTTTCATTTCTTAAGTGCAACAGGATGTCTTTAAACTTGAGGAACCAAGCCACTGCTTTTTTCAAGCAATGTTAATCTGAAAAGTAAGTGATTAGTTTGTTGATGGGTTCTGTTGCCTCCTCTATTCTTGTCGTGTTAACTATACAAATTTTAACTTCTGGATCATCTTCAAAAAGTGAATCATTCAGTTATCTGGTCCTTTTTGGCCACTCACGTTCTGACTTCAATAAGAAACTTGGACCATGTGACCATGTGGTGCTTTTGAGAAAGTTTTCTATGCTTAGCCCTCTAGAAGCTTGATCAGCCGGATTAAGGGCAGATGTGACATACCTCCACTGTGAAGGCTGTGAATGATCTCTGATCACGGAGATTCTGTTGGCAACAAAAGTCTTGAATCGAGTGCTTTCATTTGAGATGTATTTTAGCACCATGGTGCTGTCAGTCCAAAATGTAGATTCTTGTAAGGGCATTTGAAGCTCACCTTTAAGCATTTTGTCCATTTTTACTGCCACAACGGCTGCTGTCAGCTCCATTCTTGGAATCGTGACCTGTTTCAATGGTGCAACTCTTGACTTGCCCATCAGGAATGAACAATGCCTTTTGCCCTCTTCATTGGTTAAGACAAGGTAAGTGACAGTGCCATATCCATCTTCACTAGCATCTGCAAAATGGTGCATTGTGCTGTCTTTATGGTTCCAAACCCGATAGGTTTGAAGCATCTGTTCACTTTATAGTCTGTAAGTAACTTCAAATCATCCATCCATTTTTCCATTTCTGAATGTGTTTGACGTCTACTTCCTCATCCCACCCAAATTTCTCTTTGCATAAGTCTCTTCGAATAAGCTTTGCTGGCAGTAAGGCAGGTGCTAGAAAACCAAGTGGATAATAAACTGAGCTAACAACAGACAGAATAACATGTCTTGTATCAGCCTTGTTTTGTAAGTTAATCTGAAATTTCAAACTGTCCATTTCTGTGCACCACTGGATGCCCAGGGCACGCTTTGTGGGAAGGAGACTGTGGCTCAAATCTAAGTCCTTTTGTTTATGAGCTCTGTCTTCTTCAGGTATGGATAATAGAAGTGCTCTGTTGTTACTCACCCACTCAGTCAAATGGTATCCCCCTCTGAGGCATAGAGCTTGGAGGTCCTTTGTCAGTTTAAATGCTTGTCTGTTGTCACTGACCTTAAACAGTCATCCACGTAGAAGTTGTTAAGAACGGTGTTAACCTTCCTCAGGAAATGTACTGTATCTCTTGCAACTTCGGCTGTTCTACGCTAAGCATAAGAAGCACAACTGGGTGAAGAAGTGGCACCAAAAAGATGTACTGTCATTTTGAATTCTTCAAAGTCTTTACTTAGATTACCTTCAGGCCACCATAGAAAACGTAAAAGATCAGTGTCTTTGTCTGGTATCTTAACTTGGTAGAACATTGACTTAATGTCTGCCATTAAGGCTACTGGCTCCTTTCTGAATCTTGTAAGGACACCAATGAGTGTGTTAGTTAGGTCAGGGCCTTTTAGTAATTGTTCATTAAGTGAAATCCCCTGGTAGGTGGCAGTGCAGTCAAAGACTACTCGAATCTTATTTTTTTTTTTTGGATGATACACACCATGATGTGGGATGTACCACACTCTGCCTTCATTGCAATTCAGGCTTTCTTTGGGTACTTTAACAGCATAACCATTGTCTATAATGTCTTTCATAAGGCTTTATAGTCTTCGTGGAAACCTGAATTTTTGCTCAATTTTCTTTTGAGTCCAATAGCACGCTGTTCAGCAATACAGCGGTTATTCTACATTTTAAGTGTTTCATCCTTCAAGGGTAAATTTAAACAATAGTGGCCACCTACTAGTCTCACAGATTCTGAAGCTATGCATGAACTTGATGTCTTCTTGTGACATTTCCTCTTTTTCTTCACAGTTGCGCTCTGGAAAATCTGTGTTATACTGTTGCAGCAACATATCTTCAATCTCTGTTATTGACACACGATTGATTGAATGTTTAGACATCTTACCATTTTGTTTTGTGAGGTCATCTATCTCTTTGTATGGTCCACCAACTACCCATCCAAGTGCAGTCTTCATGGCGTGGGGTCCACCTCCTTGGCTAGGTATGATTCGTGACTGCTTGAAGATTTCTGGGTAATTGATTCCTATTAAAATATCAACTTCAGAGTCAATATAAGATAGACGTACCTCTTTAAGATATGCCCACTTATCGATATCTTCTTGTAGTGGAATACTTTCTCTGCTCACTGGAATGGAGACCTGTGTGAAGACCTTTGGCAAATCAATATATTCAACATCATTGAGACCACAGACTTGTAAATCTGATAAAACAGAACATTGGGTTAGCATTTTGAATCATCATAATTACTCATAGTTTTGAGAAATACTTGCGTCCTTCTCCCTTGAAGGCTCAATTGTCTCTGGTGCCTTTCAGTGCAAATTGTTACTGTACTGCCGAGGTCTATAAAGGCGTATGTTTCTACATACCTTTCACTTTTCTTAGATTTTACCTTAACAGGAACTACTTGAAGTGCGCATTCTTCTCTGGCCCCAGTAAAGGTACAAGTTCCAGTCTCGGTTTCCATTTCAGTAGATGTTGCCACACTAGCCGTAGCTTTAAATACTGCTCCACTGTCCCTTTTAATGTGCAGGATATCTGGGTGCTGTAAGGAACATGTCTGACATTTCATTCTTTCTTTACAGTTCTTACTTAGATGACCCTGTTTGAGACAGCGAAAACATAAACCTTTAGATTTTAAAAAGTCAATTCTTTCTTTATGTGGCAGTTCTTTGATTTTTCTACATTCGGCGAGGATATGCTCGCCACTGCAAAAGGCACAAGGTTCTTTAAATGCACATGTATCATTAACAGTTTTTTTGACAGAGATTTCTTGAGTCTCCCTTTCGGCTTCCTCGGAAACATTAGTGGTGAAAATACCTCCTGATCTCTGCCCATACTTCTGAAGGGGTCTGGCTTTCTCGATTTTTTCTTTTTTCTCTATACAAGTGTAGCTTTGTGAAATGGCACTGTGCACAGGGTGTAGCAGCATTTCAACTTCGCGACGCAAAAAGTTAATTAGTTCAGGTATGCTGGATCTTTTTTTATTTTCTTGAAGTTTGTAAGCATACCTCATCCATTCGTTTCTCAAAGAAAATGGAAGTTTCGTAAGCACAGCACGCACGTTATGACTGTTATTGAACTCCCTGAATCACCATTCCCTGAGTCATTCATAGTGTTCATGCAGATTAAGAGGAAGTTAGTGTAATCTCACAGAGCCTCCCCATTGTTTTGCTTTATTTGAGGCCATTTCAATGCTTTATCGAGATATGCGTCTGCTACGAATAACTCATTACCATAATATCTTTCAAGCAACTTTCTGGCTTCTAAATAGCCTGCATCTGGTAACATTCGTGAACAGCCTTTAATCATTTCCTGAGGAGACCCTCTGGTGTACTGGATCAGGTAATCTAATTTATCTTGTGAGTCTGCTAATACATCACCTACAGCGTGATCAAAAGCTCTGATGAAGTCTGCATAAGCCAGTGGGTCACCTGAAAATAAAGGGATCTGTCTGCATGGTATTTCACCACGCGGTGCTGGAGGTGTTGGATTAGTAGCTTTCTCTTGTTTGGTTAATGATTTAACCATTTCAGTGATTGCTTTATGACATTCGGCTTGATTCTTCTGATATTCCAGAACCCCCCGCGATAGATGAAAATCCGCGAAGTAGAAACCATATGTTTGTATGGTTAGTTTTATATATTTTAAGCCCTTATAAACTCTCCCACACTGTTAACATTATTAGAGCCCTCTAGACATGAAATAACAACCTTTAGTCAAAAGTTTAAACTGTGCTCCATGACAAGACAGAGATGACAGTTCTTTCTCACAATTAAAAGAATGCAAACATATCCTCTTCTTCAAAGAATCCGTGTCAGGAGCAGAGAATGTCAGAGAGAGAGCGCGAGAGAAAAGCAAACAATCAAAAAATCAATACGTGCTTTTAAGTATGCCGAAGCACCGCGATAAAGCGGCATTTTTTAGAGGAGCGTCCGTATCCTCTAGGCAAACAGCCTCTGTGCAAACAGCCCCTCTGCTCACACCCCCTCCGTCAGGCAGAGAGAGTGAGAGAGACAGATAAAAGCAAACAATCAAGCACCGCGCGGGAAGCACATCGTATATCATTGAGGAGTTTTATTTAATATGTAATACGTGCTCTGATTGGGTAGCTTCTCAGCCATCTGCCAATAGCTTCCCTTGTATGAAATGAACTGGGCAAACCAACTGAGGAAGCATGTAGCATAAATTAAAAGACCCATTGTCCGCAGAGATCCGCGAACCAGCGAAAAATCCGTGATATATATTTAGATGTGCTTACATTTAAAATCCGCGATGGAGTGAAGCCGCGAAAGTCGAAGCGCGATATAGCGAGGGATCACTGTATATCATTTCTGGAGCTCTGAGTGTCTGTTATTGCACTAGTTGTGGATTGTTCCTGTCTTTCCACTTTAAGTTCATGTAGCATTTGTAGGATACTATCGAGTGTCGATTGTTCAATCAACACTGCTGTAGAAGATGATGATGCGGCTGCAGTTTTCTGGACTAAAGAATCAAGTTTAATATCAAGGGCGTGCTTTAACTGAGGGAGACCTCTTTCGTGTTTTTGACTTTGAGCGATCCCGTTCTTGTAATTGCATCTCTTTGAATTGATTAACTAGCTGTTCGTCAGATGTGTGTGTTAACAGTGTATCTCTTACTAAGTTATAGGGGGAAAATAATATTCCATAAGTTATGACTATGAAAGAAATTTATGTTCTATTCAAATTAAGCAAACATTAATATGAGTTTAACTCAAAACTTTAACTTTCTAAGATTGTCTCTTACAAGTGTATTGTTATCCATATATTCCTATCCAGATCATTTATATATACACTATATATACTGATCACTGAGGAAAACTTCTTTTAACATGACCTGATTGTTATGAGGTTCCTGTCATCAAAATACTTAGCTTCCTGTGCTTCAGCCTATTTTGTATCCATCTATACACAGCACTCTGAAATCCCACTTCTTTAGTCTTGTGTCTAGCCTGTCATGTGGGACCTTATGAAAACCTTTTTGGAAATCAACATGGATAATATCATATGCACCACTCGTATCATATCATTTGTTGCTTCCTCATATATTCTAGCATATTAGTAAAATTCAGCCTCCCTTAACTGTATAACACAAATGTAAATGTTTTTGCCATATGATGCTCACTCTTTTTCATAATATTTCCTTCCATTTATTTATCAGTGATGCAAACTAAGTTTACTGACACATAGCTATTTTGGATCCATCCTATCACCTTGTGTATGTAATAGGATAATATGTGCTATCTTCCAGTCTTTAGGAATCTCCACAGTGCACAGTGACTTTTGAAAAATATTGTGAAGGGTTTGTATATGCAAACCTCTTGAGCACTCAATGATAAATGTTATCCTGTCCCATCGATTTTTTTAAAGTCAGCATTTCTAATCCAAGCAGCACTTCTCCCTCTATAATTTCCAGATCACCTCCTGAGCAGTCTTTGTTACTACTTGGAGGTTATCCATGTCTTCACATTTCTGTACTCTGTTAAAACGTAAATGTATAAATACTGCAATTTTGATAACAGTTTACTAAGTATGTGAATATTAAGCCATTCATACATTTTCTTACTTTTTTTTATACCTTCTTCTTCATGATATTATCATCTGTGCCTTTTTGTGCATCCCCTTGTTACAAAACATGCCCTTGTATTGTGCAATGCATGATGTTAAGATATCCATGTCATTTATACAATATTTAACACATATCATTGGTGGAGTGGTGGCTCTGAGGCTAAGGATCTGTGCCTGTATCTGGAAGGTTGCTTTTTCAAATCCCGTTACTGCCAGAAGGGATCCTACTCCATTGAGCCCTTAACCTGAAAATGATTCGCAGTACAATGAATGACCCTGTGTCTTGACCTCCAGTGATCATTTGAAAAGACAGTTTCCCCAAAGAGATTAATACAGTGTCCAAAAAATTTAGGACAGGCTCATAATTTGTTTACTGGCTGCTTTAAGAATTAATAAGAGAAAATAAAAGTGCCCAACTGTGATACTCTTTTTGGAAATAGTATATACCTGAAAAGACTGCTACTAGGTGAGCAATGCTGGCTTAAATAAACACATTTTAAAAAATAGAAAGTTTACTTTTCTTGAATACTCCATGCTCCCTCTTTAGAGGTATATAAAATTAAGGTAGAGTATATCACTAAATCTTTATGTTTTATTAGTCAAATATTACCTCATCTTCCAGCATTCTGGTACATTTTCCTATTGTTTTAAAATATAGGAGAGAAGACTACATGTGTCATCTAAGGATAAACAAGTGACCTGACCTACTGTATAAGTTAGTGGGCTCTTAACCTTAAGAAATATTTTACAGTGAAGCAGAATTTAACATGTTCATAGTCAGATTTAAAATAATCTGGTCGCACATTAGAGGTTAAAACCTATTGCTGCACCATGGTGCAGTTTCATGCTCAACACCTCAGGTGTAAGAAGCTTGTCAGAGACCTGTGCTGTAGTGATTTTTCACTAACTGAACTGCTAAGAGTAGTCACTGCTGCAGAGAGAGATGCCAAATGAGAGTATTAATTTTGAAATATAAGTGTGCCATATTGTATTATATATAGCCTTTTTAAACATTGGTGGACTTCATTACTATCATCTTCTGCAAGAAAAAGTCAAATTTGTTAAAGAAAAGGATGTTTTGCCACACTGAAATGGAAAAATAATTCAGCCCCTGCCTAGAAACAAAAATAAATCTTTAGTGATTCTGTACCTATGGTATTTGGTCAGAATAAGAGTAGTCAGTTTTATCATAGTTAATAGTTGATAATCTAAACCATCTTGCTAGCTGCAATTCATATTGTGACCTGCAAGTTGATGGTGTCTTAGAAACAATGCATTAGGCCATAGTTTCTTAACACTAGAATCCCCGAAGCCTACAAAAAAACTCATAATCTCGGCCCACCTTAAATTCTTTCGCACCTCTCCATTAGCGTCTTTTGTTACCTCTACACCATTCAGAAATATATTTCAACTTCCTGTCAATTGACATTTCAGCTTGTGTTTTTAACTCATTGTCAGTAACATGTAAATCGAATGCTTGTTTTTTTCTTTGGTTATATTCTTGAATAAAAGTGCACATGTTTATTTCATATTTGGACTAAAATCTTCACACATTATACACTTCATGTCATTATTAGTATAACATGGGAAACGTTTCTGCTTTAGGTATGTGTTCAGCATTTCTTGCCTCGCATTTCCTTTCATCCTACACTTACCCAGATCTTTGTAGACATGGAACACACATGAAATGCATTTATTTTCAAATGACAATATACTGTAATATTTACCTTATACAACTCCAGGCATCTCACACACAGATAAGGAGCCTTGGCTTCACCTGGGAGAACTTTCTGCCCGAGCTGAGGTCCATCAAGGCAGGGGATGGGACAGCAGGCTGCTTGCTGCTTGTGCTGATCGACACATTTACAACACAAAAGACGCTGATGGAGAGGTGAGAAGGGATTTAAGGTGGTCCGGGAATATGAGTTTTTTCATAGGCTTCAGGGATTCTAGTGTTAATGAATCGCAGGCTGCTTGCTTTTGGATTGTGTAGAGTCGTGAATTAAATAGTAAAGGGTCACATATGGTTTGTGAAGTGTTTCACAATGGGTTGGCGTTAGTTTTCCAAGACAGCTGATCTGACAGTCTTCAGAATAATTTTTGTATTATTTCTATTATTGATGTTTATTGTTTATTAAATTCATTTTTGTGGCATGCTTTTACTTATTTAGTTAATCTAAAGGACAGAAATGGATAAACGGATGGTACCTCTTTAATCGTAGTCCTCAGTAATAATTATAAACATTATATTTTTGTTGTTATACGTAAAATCCAATTTATCACTCCCCAGCGCATCATATTTGCAATTAATCCACACATCCATATAAATAGCATTTTAAACATACTAGAAAATTAGTATATAATATGCCTCTTAACTAGGTTATTTTTAAGTTTAAGATATACATTTCAGTTCAAGCAATTAGTACGTTGTGGAAGTGTATGTTTGGTAAATGCCAAAAGATTTCAATTAAAATGCCCTCTGTCTCCCCTCCTCTTCTTTCAATTGTGTATTGGTGGTGGGTCTGCAGTAAACACTTTAGCACCCAGGTCCCTGCTGCTTTGTAATGAGAAACTCATTTCATTAAGATTGCACGCAGAGCTGCTAAAATGAGACTCCTGCAGGGCTGCCTGGCTGACTGTCTTCCTATTAGAATGAGATGAAATCAGCACCACAAAAGAAAATCAAAACCTTTGACTGTGGAGTCTCGTAATAGTTAAGAAATGGCTCTGGGCAACAATTACCATTTACAGCACACTAATGATGGCAGGGTTAAATACTCGGCGAGTTTTAATTCTTATGTTTCCAGATTCAGGTTGGCATTTCTGTTGGCCATCATTAAATGTGCAGTATCTGATGAGGTGAGGGATCAGCAGTTGGATCATATTATGCACTTAATTTGATCCTTCTTTTTAAAATCAGTTACTGATAATGGCTTTTGGGCTGGTTCTGTAAAAAACCTAATGGCTGCGATGCAGACACCATTTGTCTTAAAAGTCTTTAATTAATAGAGAGAATAGTTAAAATACTTTTTAGTATGTTTTCCATATTGTGTTACATTTATCTAAGCAATTGAATACTAAATAAAAATTATGCTAAAAGGTGCAATTACCTGTACCTGCTATCCTGTTTTAGAAATATAGAATTAAACTCATAAATTAGCCATTCTACTTTATATATAGCTTATAGTATTAAGAAAGTATATACATCTCAACAATGTGTTACTTCCTGTTTTCCGTGATCTGTAGTTAGTCTATTAATTT